>NC_056736.1:270383961-270461461 GCF_019279795.1 Protopterus annectens | reverse complement strand
CAGGGCTACACTTTTCCCAAAGGTGTATTTCACAGTGAATGACATCAGCAGCCTTGCCAAAGTAGGGCATTTGAATTGTACTGTGTGTGCCTAGCATAAAATGTATTGCTCCCTACACAGAGAGAGACACACACAAATGCCATTTGTGGGATTAGAATTCCAACCTAACTAGTTTATCACACTACTGCATTACGCAGTTATATGACATGCCACAGAGATTACTGGGCTACACCTTATCCATAGGGGTATTCCAAAATGATTGCCATCAGCAGCCTTGCAAAGTAGGGGATTTGAATTTCATTGAGTGTGACTAGCCAAAAAAGGCATTACTTCCTACACAGATAGAGGCACACACACACAGTTGCCATGTCTGGGTTTAGAATTCCTACCTAACTAGTTTTTCACACTACAGCATTACACAGTTATAGAACATGCCACAGAGATTATTGGGCTACATATTTCCCAAAGGTGTATTTCAAAGTGAATGACATCAGCAGCTTTGCTAAAGTAGGACATTTGAATTGTGGGTGTGACTAGCCTAAAAACCATTGCTCCCTACACACACACACACACACACACACACACACACACACACACACACACTTGCCTTGTCTGGGATTAGAACTCCTAACTAAGTAGTTTATCACACTAAAGCATTACACAGTTATATGACATGCCACAGAGATTACTGGGCTACACCTTTTCCAAAGATGTATTCCACAGTGAATGACATCATCAACCTTGTCAAAGTAGGACATTTCAATTGCAGTGAGTGTGACTAGCCTAAAATTAATTGCTCCCTAAACAGAGACACACAAACACACACACAGTTGCCTTTTCTGGGATTAGAATTGCTACCTAACTAGTTTATCATACAACAACATTATGCAGTTATAGGACATGCCACAGAGATTACTGGGCTACACCATTTCCAAAGGTGTATTCCACAATGAATGACATCAGCAGCCTTGCCAAAGTAGGACATTTGAATTGTAGGTAGCGTGACTAGCCTAAAAAGCATTGCTCCCCACACAGACAGAGACACACAAACACAAACACATGCACAGTTGCCATGTCTGGGATTAGAACTCCTATCTAACTAGTTTATCACAGTACAGCATTACACAGTGTTAGGATGTGCCACAGAGATTACATGGCTACACTTTTCCCCAAAGGTGTATTTTATAGTGAATGACATCAGCAGCCTTGTCAAAGTAGGGCATTTGGATTGTAGTGTGTCTGACTAGCATAAAAAGTATTGCTCCCTTCACAGAGAGAGACACACACAAATGCCATGTCTGGGATTAGAACTCTAACTAGTTGATCACACTACTGCATTATGCAGTTATATGAGGCGCCACAGAGATTACTGGGCTACACTTTTCTCAAAGGTGTATTTCACAGTGAATAACATCAGCAGCCTTGCCAAATTGGGGAATTTCAATTGTAGTGAGTGTGACTAGCCTAAAAAGCATTGTTCCTACACAGAGACACACTCACACAAACACAAACACAGTTGCCATGTTTGGGATTAGAACTCTTACCGAACTAGTTTATCACACTACAGCATCAAGCACTTATTGGACGTGAAACAGAAATTACTGGGCTACACCATTTCCAAAGGTGTATTTCATAGTGAATGACATCAGCAGCCTTGCCAAAGTAGGGGATTTGAATTGTAGTCAGTGTGACTAGCCTAAAAAGGATTGCTCACTATGCAGACACACACACACACACACACACACACACACACACACACACACACACACACACACACACACACACACACACACACACACACACACACACCCACAGTTGCCATGTCTGTGATTAGAACTCTTACCTAACTAGTTTATCACACTACAGCATTACGCAGTTATAGGATGTGCCACAAAGATTACAGGGCTATACATTTCCCAAAGGTGTATTTCACAGTAAATGACATCAGCAGCCTTAACAAGGTAGGGCATTTAAACTGTTGGTGTGACTAGCCTAAAAAGCATTGCTCACACACAGACAGAGACACACACACATACACACACACACACACACACACACACACACACACACACACACACACACACACACACACACAGTTACCTTGTTTGGGATTAGAACTCCTACCTAACTAGTTTATCACACTACAGCATTACAAAGTTATTCCGGAATGAATGACATCAGCAGCCTTACCAAAGTAGGACATTTGAATTGTAGTGAGTGTGACTAGAGTAAAATGCATTGCTCCCTACACAGGCAAAGACACACAAACACAGATACAGTTGCCATGTCTGGGATAAGAACTCCTACCTAACTAGTTTATCACACTACAGCATTATGCAGTTATAAAACATGCCACAGAGATTATTGGGCTACACCTTTACCAAAGGTGTATTCCACAGTGATTGATATCAGCAGCCTTGCCAAAGTAGGGGATTTGAAATGTAATGAGTGTGACTAGCCTAAAAAGGATTGCACACTACACACACACACACACACACACACACACACACGCACACACGCACACACACACACACACACACACACACACACACACACACACACACACACACACACACACACACACAGTTGCCATGTCTGGGATTAGAACTCTTACCTAAGTAGTTTATTAGACTATGGCATTACGCAGGTATAGGATGTGCCATGGAGATTACTGGGCTACACCTTTCCCAAAGGTGTATTTCACAGTGAATGACATCAGCAGCCTTGCCAAAGTAGGAGATTTGAATTGTAGTGAGTTTGACAAGCCTAAAAAGGATTACTCACTACAAAGACAGAGACACACACACACACACACACACACACACACACACACACACACACACACACACACAGTTGCCATGTCTGTGATTAGAACTTCTACCTAACTAGTTTATCACACTACAGCATTACGCAGTTATAGGATGCGCCACAGAGAATACTGTGCTACACATTTCCCAAAGGTGTGTTTCACAGTGAATGACATCAGCAGTCTTGCCAAAGTAGGGAATTTGAATTGTTGGTGTGACGAGCCTAAAATGCATTGCTCCCTACGCAGACAGAGACGCACTCACACAAACACAGACTCACACACACACACACACACACACACGCACACACACACACACACACACACACACACACACACACACACACACACACACACACACACACACACACACAGAAACACACACAGTTGCCTTGTCAGGGATTAGACCTCCTACCTAACTAGTTTATCATACTACAGCATTACACTGTTATAGGATATGCCATAGAGATTACTGGGCTACACATTTCCCAAAGGTGTATTTCACAGTGAATGACATGGGCAGCCTTGCCAAAGTAGGGCATTTGAATTCTTGGTGTGACTAGCCTAAAAAGCATTGCTCCCTACACAGAGACACACACACACACACACACACACACACACACACACACACACACACACACACACACACACACACACACGCACACACTTGCTTTGTTTGGGATTAGAACTTCTACCTAATTAGTTTATCACACTACAGCATTACGCAGTTATAGGACATGCCACAGAGATTACTGGGCTACACGTTTTCCAAAGGTGTATTCCAGAATGAATGACATCAGCAGCCTTGCCAAAGTAGGACATTTGAATTGTCATGAGTGTGACTAGCCTAAAAAGCATTGCTCCCTACACAGACAGAGACACACAAACACAAACACACAGTTGCCATGTTGGGGATTAGAACTCTTACCTAGCTAGTTTATCACAGTATGGCATTATGCAGTTTTAGGACATGCCACAGAGATTACAGGGCTACACTTTTCCCAAAGGTGTATTTCACAGTGAATGACATCAGCAGCCTTGCCAAAGTAGGGCATTTGAATTGTACTGTGTGTGCCTAGCATAAAATGTATTGCTCCCTACACAGAGAGAGACACACACAAATGCCATTTGTGGGATTAGAATTCCAACCTAACTAGTTTATCACACTACTGCATTACGCAGTTATATGACATGCCACAGAGATTACTGGGCTACACCTTATCCATAGGGGTATTCCAAAATGATTGCCATCAGCAGCCTTGCAAAGTAGGGGATTTGAATTTCATTGAGTGTGACTAGCCAAAAGGCATTACTTCCTACACAGATAGAGGCACACACACACAGTTGCCATGTCTGGGTTTAGAATTCCTACCTAACTAGTTTTTCACACTACAGCATTACACAGTTATAGAACATGCCACAGAGATTATTGGGCTACATATTTCCCAAAGGTGTATTTCAAAGTGAATGACATCAGCAGCTTTGCTAAAGTAGGACATTTGAATTGTGGGTGTGACTAGCCTAAAAACCATTGCTCCCTACACACACACACGCACACACACACACACACTCACACACACACACACACACACACACACACACACACACACACACACACACACACACACACACACACACACAGTTGCCTTGTCTGGGATTAGAACTCCTAACTAAGTAGTTTATCACACTAAAGCATTACACAGTTATATGACATGCCACAGAGATTACTGGGCTACACCTTTTCCAAAGATGTATTCCACATTGAATGACATCATCAACCTTGTCAAAGTAGGACATTTCAATTGCAGTGAGTGTGACTAGCCTAAAATTAATTGCTCCCTACACAGAGACACACAAACACACACACAGTTGCCTTTTCTGGGATTAGAATTGCTACCTAACTAGTTTATCATACGACAACATTATGCAGTTATAGGACATGCCACAGAGATTACTGGGCTACACCATTTCCAAAGGTGTATTCCACAATGAATGACATCAGCAGCCTTGCCAAAGTAGGACATTTGAATTGTAGGTAGCGTGACTAGCCTAAAAAGCATTGCTCCCCACACAGACAGAGACACACAAACACAAACACATGCACAGTTGCCATGTCTGGGATTAGAACTCCTATCTAACTAGTTTATCACAGTACAGCATTACACAGTGTTAGGATGTGCCACAGAGATTACATGGCTACACTTTTCCCCAAAGGTGTATTTTATAGTGAATGACATCAGCAGCCTTGTCAAAGTAGGGCATTTGGATTGTAGTGTGTCTGACTAGCATAAAAAGTATTGCTCCCTTCACAGAGAGAGACACACACAAATGCCATGTCTGGGATTAGAACTCCTAACTAGTTGATCACACTACTGCATTATGCAGTTATATGAGGCGCCACAGAGATTACTGGGCTACACTTTTCTCAAAGGTGTATTTCACAGTGAATAACATCAGCAGCCTTGCCAAATTGGGGAATTTCAATTGTAGTGAGTGTGACTAGCCTAAAAAGCATTGTTCCTACACAGAGACACACTCACACAAACACAAACACAGTTGCCATGTTTGGGATTAGAACTCTTACCGAACCAGTTTATCACACTACAGCATCAAGCACTTATTGGACGTGAAACAGAAATTACTGGGCTACACCATTTCCAAAGGTGTATTTCATAGTGAA
Source organism: Protopterus annectens (assembly GCF_019279795.1). NCBI lineage: Eukaryota > Metazoa > Chordata > Ceratodontiformes > Protopteridae > Protopterus > Protopterus annectens. Next base: position 270,455,975 of record NC_056736.1, on the reverse strand, counting down.
TGACATCAGCAGCCTTGCCAAAGTAGGGGATTTGAATTGTAGTCAGTGTGACTAGCCTAAAAAGGATTGCTCACTATGCAGACACACACACACACACACACACACACACACACACACACACACACACACACACACACACACCCACACACACACACACACACACACACACACACCCACAGTTGCCATGTCTGTGATTAGAACTCTTACCTAACTAGTTTATCACACTACAGCATTACGCAGTTATAGGATGTGCCACAAAGATTACAGGGCTATACATTTCCCAAAGGTGTATTTCACAGTAAATGACATCAGCAGCCTTAACAAGGTAGGGCATTTAAACTGTTGGTGTGACTAGCCTAAAAAGCATTGCTCACACACAGACAGAGACACACACACATACACACACACACACACACACACACACACACACACACACACACACACACACACACACACAGTTACCTTGTTTGGGATTAGAACTCCTACCTAACTAGTTTATCACACTACAGCATTACAAAGTTATTCCGGAATGAATGACATCAGCAGCCTTACCAAAGTAGGACATTTGAATTGTAGTGAGTGTGACTAGAGTAAAATGCATTGCTCCCTACACAGGCAAAGACACACAAACACACATACAGTTGCCATGTCTGGGATAAGAACTCCTACCTAACTAGTTTATCACACTACAGCATTATGCAGTTATAAAACATGCCACAGAGATTATTGGGCTACACCTTTACCAAAGGTGTATTCCACAGTGATTGATATCAGCAGCCTTGCCAAAGTAGGGGATTTGAAATGTAATGAGTGTGACTAGCCTAAAAAGGATTGCACACTACACTCACACACACACACACACACACACACACACACACACACACACACACACACACACACACACACACACACACACACACACACACACACACACACACACACACACACACACACAGTTGCCATGTCTCTGATTAGAACTCCTAAGTAGTTTATTACAGTACAGCATTGCGCAGTTATAGGATGTGCAACAGAGATTACTGGGCTACACGTTTCCCAAAGGTGTATTTCACAGTGAATGATATTAACAACCTTGCCAAAGTAGGGCATTTTTATTGTTGGTGTGACTAGCCCAAAAAGCATTACTCCCTACAAAGACAGAGACATACACACACAGTTGCCTTGTTTGGGATTAGAACTCCTACCTATTTAGTTTATCACACTACAGCATTATGCAGTTATAGGACATGGCACAGAGATTACTGGGCTACACCTTTTCTAAAGGTGTATTCCAGAATGAATGACATCAGCAGGCTTGCCAAAGTAGGACATTTGAATTGTAGTGAGTGTGACTAGACTAAAAAGCATTGCTTCCTACACAGACAGAAACACCCAAACAGAAACACACACATAGTTGCCATCTCTGGGATTAGAACTTCTACCTAACTAGTTTATCACAGTACAGCATTATACAGTTTTAGGATGTGCCACAGAGATTACTGGGCTGCAATTTTCCAAAAGGTGTATTTCACAGTGAATGACAGTAGCAGCCTTTCCAAGTGGGGCATTTAAACTGTACTGTGTATGACTACCATAAAAAATTGCTCCCTACACAGACAGAGACACACAGAAATCTATGTCTGGGATTAGAACTCTTTTTTTTTCCAAAACAGGTTTATTGTTTTAACATATAAGAGAAATATCATAACAATTTTATACAAGTAATTAAAAATAGGTATTATTATAATATTCAACAAAACAACTAAAGTATTTACAAAGACATCCACTACAATCAGATCAATTAATTAAACTAAAATACCGTGCAATTGAAATTAGAATTTTTTTAACAAATTTTGTAAATTATCCCATACAATATAATATGATGTTTTTCTAGTTGTTCTCATTCTAATTGTGCTTATTTCCATATGGCACATTATATTCATAACATTTTTAAATTCATTGAACGAAGGAGGTGTATCTGAAATCCATTTTCTAGTTATTATTTTCCTAGTCACTGCTAGGATAGACCATAACAAGGGAAGCTTAATCTTTTTAACACATTGAGGTACAGGTGTGTTGAATAATATAAGAGACTTAGAAATAATGAAATTATCTGTAAAAAGAGCCTGCAAAAATTCATTAATTGACTTCCAGTATTCTTTCAACTGCATACAGTCATAAAACATATGAGCCCAGTCAGCATTAATTTCTACATTACATCTCTTACATAGATTATCTTTATTATTTATTTTATTCATCATCAAAGGTGTATAAAAGATCTATGTAAAAATTCCATGTATAAAGTCTCCAGACAATGGAAGATGTAGTTCTATAAGCAGATTCCAATATATATTGTTTATCTTGTTGAGTTGGTGGGTCCCCATTAATAGAGGTGAAATAATTCCAGTATGAATCTACACTGTAAAAAGTTTCTTGTCTGATAATTTTATGTATATATGAAAGTTTACCTTTATCAGAAACTTTATGCTGTAAATTTAATATCAAGTAATCAATCAGTTTTGGAATAGATTCTTTAACTGTTATAGACATTAGATCTATTCCATCAATGAGATGTTGTCTAAAGATCTGAACCTCTAACCAGCAAGTTTCTCTTAGATCAAATTCTTGTTTTAAGAAATCTAGATTTTTAACTTTATTATCAGATATCAGCTGATACCAGTACTTTAGATCATTATCTATAGCTAAATGAGCTCCTTCAGAAGTAGATGACATAAGCATACCCTGAGTATACATTATAGGGAATACAATAAAATTCCATTCCCTATACTTAGGGTGCATGAATATAAAGTTACGATAACTAATAATAATATTTAATGGGTAACAAACCATATGTTTAGGTGTAATAGGTGAAGTACAAAATTTCTTTAGCAACCACAACATGGAGTTATTTACAATCATATTTTTATGTGTTAAGGAGATTTTCATGAAGTGCATACTAATTAGCTCCCAATAATCTTTCCATTTTGCGATATATGACTGATCTATTAATAAAGTAATAACTTTTATAATAGAAAAGATAATATATAAATTAAAGTCTGGAAAAGAAATACCCCCTTGAGACCAGCTATTAGTATGTTTCTTTAATGCAATCCTAGGTCTATTAGGTGCCCATAAGAAATTTAATATTAGTGTATTCAGTTTCTTGATAATTATTTTTGTAGGTGAAAGTATTATTGATTGTATTAAGTATAAAATCTTGGGGAATATTATCATTTTAATAATTGTAAGTCTCTCCTCCATAGTAAAAACATATTATTCCAGGTATTAAAAAGATTTTGTATATTAAGAAAACAGGTATTATAGTTATTATATATAATAGATTTAATATCTTTAGATAGTATTATACCTAAATAAGTTATCTGACCTGAATTGGGTACATATTTAGTAAAATCGCTAATGAGAATATTTTTCGTGTATATATAGGTAGTATTTTAGTTTTTCTTCATTGAATATTAAACCAGAAATACTTTTAAAATTCATCATTTTATCAAATAAAGACTGCATAGAAGAATTAGATCCTGCTGATGTAATTAGAACATCATCTGCAAAAGTTGAATTTTTGATGTTGTATTTTCATCTATTTCAAAACCCTCTATGTCAGTACTGTTTCTAATCAAATTAGCCCAAGGCTCCATTACTAAAGTGAATAATAGTGGAGAAAGTGGACATCCTTGCTTTGTACCTTTAAGAATGGGTATTTTTGTGAAACATATGTTCCTACCTTAATATAAGCCAGTTCCTTTGTATAAATGCTCAATTAAATTTACAAATGCATCAGAGAAGTTTGTGCATTTCAGTAAGGTAAACAGATAGTCCCAACTTACTGAATCAAATGCTGAACCTATATCAAGACTAATAAGTGTTAAATCTTTCTTTTCCTATTTGCAAAATCAATTAATGTTAAAGTTCTTCTTATATTATCAAAAGTATTTCTATTTACAATGAAGCCCGTCTGATCTATATCTATAATGCCGGGAATGATTGTCTTCAATCTATCAGCAAAAATACTCATAAACATTTTATAATTAACATTAAGTAATGAGATGGGTCGATATGAAGAACATCTAGTTGGATCTTTATTAGGTTTTAAAATTGGTGAAATAAATGTATATTGCCAAGATGGGGGGTTATTAACTCAGTTTGGGCCAAAATAAAAACCTTATGTATTAATGAATATGTAGTTTTAGAAAGGATTTTATATATCTCTGGTATAATACCATCATTACCCGGTGCTTTGTTTGATTTAAGCTTATTTATTTGTGTAATAACTTCTGTATATGAAATACTCTTGTCCAATAGTTTAATCTGTTGTTTATTGCTTTTTATTCATGTTTGTGGTTATAAACTCCTTTATTTTATCTTTAGGTTCCATGTTAATGTTGTTATGGTTAATCTTGTGAAAGTGATTTCTAAATTCATCCAGTATTTCTGGTATACTAGAAACATTCTTCTTTTTCCTTAGAGAAAAGATTTCTTTGATATGGTTTTGTTTATTCAATCTTTTTGTTTTATTTTTAAGTCTATGTAAGTATTTGGGGCTTATTGAATAAGACAAAAACTTGTATTTCTCTAAAGTTATTTTAACTTTATGAGTTAAAATTTCTTTGTATTTCTCATTTAGTTTGATTATTTCTTCAATAACTTTCTTGTCCATAATATTTTCTTTATTATTATGTTTATAAGAGTCTAATTTACTTTGAATATCTAACAATTCCTTATCCCAAGATTTCCTTTTATTATTATACCATCTGATACTTTGTCCATATAGATATGATTTTAAAGCATCCCAAACATAGACAATGGAGACTTCAGGAGTATTATTTATGTCTAGAAAATGTTGTACTTCTGAAAGTATATATTCTTTATAGTCTTTTAGCTGAGTTAAGTATGCTGGTATCCTTTTGATCTGAACATTATGAGTATTTTTATCATGAATTCAAAAACAATTGAGTTATGATCAGATATAGGACATGACATGATTTTGGAATTAATTAAATCTGTTACCATCTGGTTAGAAATAAAGACCCTATCTATTTTTGAATAAGTTTTGTATCTGTTAGAAAAAAAGGTGTATGGTAATGATTTTGAATCTATCTGATTATTAATATCATTCAAATGATAAGAATTAGCAAAATCATTTAAATGTTTTGCATTAGATGTAATTCTTCTTTTCCTTATAGTGGCAGTATCACTTTCATGTAGTATACAATTAAAATCACCAACTAAAATAATATCCCCTATAGAGAATGATATGATCTTATCAATATGATGTTTCACTGTATTAATACCAATTCCAGGTATCCAATATACATTAATTAAAGTGTAAGTCTTCCCATTAATTTGTATTGTAACCATACAAAACATTCCTTTGTCATCCTGATAAGACTTAATGGTTTTAGGAATGGGCATACTTTTATTCCATAAAATAGCCACTCCTCTTTTTTCTGAGTGTGCTCTGAACTAACCAATGCTGTATACTTATTAGTGGCTAGTTTATCAATATCTTTTTCAAGAGATGGGTTTCTTGCAGGAAGACTAGATTGGCCTTGTGTAAATTAATGTATCTTATTAGGCTTGCCCTTTTACACGGATTATTCAATCCATTAATGTTTAAAGAAATTCCTTTTAAAGATGTCATTTGGCATTTTTAAAACTCAAGAATCTTATGATCGAAATAACAAATAACAAGATAAATAATGTTACATCTCCTCTTTTAGGTGTACCTTTAAATATAGCTGTATTTATTAAATCTCTTATGGGATTTTGTATAGGATTCAAGTTTGTTTGTAGTGACAATGAGTGTACAAAATATATTGTGGATGTCAAAACTATATACAAATAACAATGAACAAGTGAAAATAATGTAAGGATTAAACCTTGCATCCAGCCTGGAGTTATAAACTCCAACTTAGAGTAGTATTTACTACTCAAGTTAACCCCCTACCCTAAGCAGCAGTACCTCAGCTACCACCTTATCAATTTAATACTAGTTATATTTAACTGAGGTTAACAGTTTTCAATTCAATTATCTATCAAGACAAAACTACACATTTGGTAAAACAGCATCATATAAACTAAAATAAACTTTTTAAAAAAAAAAAAAAACTGTTCATACTACTATATAGATCTATGTAATATATAACACTTGTATTCAAATAGCATTCAAATAATCTTGATGTTAGAAATCAAGAGGAGAGAAAATTAGGTTCTAACATTCATTTAAATCAAAAACTTTGGTTAATATGATTCAGACATTACATATATTAAGATGCATCTATTTCCTGTCATGTGAATACTATTAACAGCTTCCAAAAAAATCTTGAATTGTTTGTATATGAGCATTTACTTAAACTCATTATTGTCAATAGAGTAAAATATTGTATTCATAAAAATTATTATAAATCATATTGCATAGTTATGCAGATTCTCAGAAACACTTGCATTAAAAAAAAAAAAAGCCATCACACACATACACACAGACACACACACACACATACACACACACACATACACATACACACACACACATACACACACACACACACACACACACATATATATATATATATATATATATATATATATATGATCTCACTGAGTTATGTCTTTGTTGAGCACTATCCTAGTTGCTGTCCCTAGAATAAATCTGCCTGCTTTATACAAAATAATGCACAGCAAACACATTTTAGTAACCAGATTTTACAATCATGCTAACCTACTGCTTTAAAATATATCACATGACATTTCTTCCAGAATAGAATTATAAAATTGTTTATGCTTGTCAATCAGATGAATTAAATGAATTATAATAAAGTATATGTTTGGAACACAAGTTTTTAACACAGATAATTATGCTGCTGTTAAGTAGATTTTCAAAAACATTTAAATAAATGTTTCATTTTCTATGCCTTCTAAAATAAGACATTTACTTACTACAAGAAACTACATCATTTAAATTCATTATAACTGACATATTTTATGAATAGAGTATTTTTCCTGAATCTGTGTTGTGTCAGTGTGATAACTAGGTCAAAGGTTATACTAACTGCTTTCAGTTTCTCTGTGAGAATTCTGTGAGTTGAAGCTTTTGAAGTAGCTCATGGACACTGTGCATGAGACAGCCCACATCCCAGATTGTCTCCGTTAACATTTTATGGAAACTTATTAAAACTTGTGGCAAACATTCATTTTGTCAATAGAGTAAAATATTGTATTCATAGAAATTATTATAAATCATATTGGATAGTTATGCAGATTCTCAGAAACACTTGCATTATTATATAAACAAAAAAGCCATCACACGCACACACACACACACACACACACACATACACACACACACACACACACACACACACACACACACACACACACACACACACACACACACACACACACACACACACACACACACACACACACACACACACACACACACACACACACACACACATACACACACATACATACACACACACACACACACACACACACACACACACACACACACACACACACACATATATATATATATATATATATATATATATATATATATATATATATATATATATATCTGATCTCACTGAGTTATGTCTTTGTTGAGCACTATCCTACTTGCTGTCCCTAGAATAAATCTGTCTGTTTTATACAAAATAATGCACAGCAAACACATATTAGTAACCAGATTTTACAATCATGCTAATCTACTGCTTTAAAATATATCACATGACATTTCTTCCAGAATAGAGTTATAAGATTATTTATGCTTGTCAATCAGATGAATTAAATGAGTTATAGTAAAGTATATGTTTGGAACACAAATTTTTAACACAGATTATTATGCTGCTGTTAAGTAGATTTTCAAAAACATTTAAATAAATGTTTCATTTTCTATGCCTTCTAAAATAAGACATTTACTTACTACAAGAAACTACATCATTTAAACTCATTATAACTGACATATTTTATGAATAGAGTATTTTTGCTGAATCTGTGGTGTGTCAGTGTGATAACTATGTCAAAGTTTATACTAACTGCTTTCAGTTTCTCTGTGAGAATTCTGTGAGTTGAAGCTTTTGAAGTAGCTCATGGACACTGTGCATGAGACAGCCCACATCCCAGATTGTCTCTCTTAACATTTTGGCGGGAAACGTATTAAAAACTAGTGACAAACATTCATTTAGCAGTGTAAATGCATCTAAACATGACAAAACCTTCACAATGTATTCCACAGATCATTACAGCCTCTATGTAAGTGAAATTAAGCCCAAAATTACCAACAAGCAATAAAACTCAACATTTTTGTCCCAACTCAATTTTCATACAAATCCTATTATTCACTGTGCCCACACAATCAAAAGCATTTCTATATATTAATAAAGAAAAGAAAAAGAGAGTAGAAAATAAAAGGGAGTGAGGCAGAAATAAAAAATGTAAGAGAAAGCTGTAAGAAGTATATACAATGGAATGTTACTTACTGTTTATATTAATAGAGTTAAAAATAAAACATTATTTACTCTTATTTAGTTCTAATTATTATTAGTTAAAGCATGACAGATTATTTACAAACAAGCATAAGCAGTATAATCAAGAAAGTATAATTAGAAATAGCATTTGAAGAACATATAAACTTTTACAAGGAATAAATATGTTATTATTCTATTAATCATATTTTCATTACTGTTCTCTCCTGCCCTCCCCCACCCTTTACCCACTACATAATCTAAATAGAATGTCATTGTTTAAACAAAGAAAATAAGAAAAGGAGAAGGAAAAAAAGGTAAAGATAAAAAATGTATCAAATTACTAACCTTACTTCTTTTCAGAAAGAGAAACAAATTGAATCACAGCTTGCCATTAAATCTTCAGATATTTTGACTGGTTATGAAACAAAACATTTCTTTGCACATAGAGAATAACTTTGATTAAATATTTTCCAAAATATTTGTGGCTTTCTGGAAATGCAGGAACTATATTCAAAAAGATTAATATGAACTAAAATGATGAGAGAGAAAAAAAACATATAACAAATCATTTGTTTTTTAGTCTCTTCTTCTTCTCTGAAGTCTTCCACGAAGCTTCAGTTGCCAATCTCTTTAATGAAGAATTAGCCCATTCCATTTCTTCTATTTTATCCAAAATCCTTTTTTCTTTGACAAACAGTAAAGCAGAGTCTAAATCATCGAAAACCTTAGGACCATCAGGAAGGAAGATTTTAAGCTTGGCAGGAAACAGAAGGTATGTTTTAAACTGTGCTTTTTAAGCTCCCTTATTAGTGGCAGAAAACTTTTCTTTTAGCTATTACCATGGAAGAATAGTCATTGTCAAAACCCACAGTTGTCTCATTAATCTTAACAGGAGCTTTAGCCCAAGCAGATTTAAGAACCATCTCTTTATCAAAAGATGATAGAAATCTAACTATAACTGATCTAGGATATTTTTTGTTAGAGTTAGTATTAGCTATAGATCTATGTGCTCTTTCGATACCAAAAGAGAATGCTTCTGGTAATTCTAAAGTTTTAGGGAGGCAAGTTGTTAAAAAAGAAGTAATATTGTTACCTTCAATATTTTCTGGCAGTCCAAAAATCCTAATGTTATTGCACCTAGATCTATTTTCCAGGTCATCCAGCTTTGTTTGTAAATGTGTATTTTGTTTCAGCAGAAACTCAATGTTGATTTCCTCTTCTTGGATTCTATTTTCCATGTCATTCACAGCTTCTTCTATGCCTGTCATCTGGATCTTCTGTTGTTGCAGGTCTGTATGTAACAGGTCTATTTGTTTTGTAGTTTTTTCTATGAAGGTGTCTATTTTAGTATCCATTTTATCAGTAAGTTGCTGGATTATAATTATCAGAGACTGAAGTTCTTTCTTGATGCTGGAGTCTTGAGAATTTGTCTTACTGGAACTCATTTCAGACTGATAAACTGAAAGGAAAATTTCCACTGTGATTTCTGACAGGAATATTGTTAAGATTTCCTTTCTTTTTTAGATATAGTTCAAGAACTATATAAAACAAACGTATTTAAAAAGAAAATTACTTCAAAAATTAATTTTTTAAGTAATTAATTCCTGTCAGTGTAATGAAATTGGTGGAGCTGAAGAAATCTGCTGCTATCCTGTGTTCATCCTTGGCCACGCCCCCCTGGGATTAGAACTCTTACCTAACTAGTTTATCACACTACTACATTATGCAGTTATAGGATGTGCCACAGAAATTACTGGGCTACACCTTTCCCAAAGGTGTATTTCACAGTGAATGACATCAGCAGCCTTGCAAAAGTAGGGGATTTGAATTGTAGTCAGTGTGACTAGCCTAAAAAGGATTGCTCACTACACAGACACACACAAACACACACACACACACACACACACACACACACACACACACACACACACACACACACACACACACACACACACACACACACACTCACACACAGTTGCCATGTCTGTGATTAGAACTCCTGCCTAACTAGTTTATCACACTACAGCATTACGCAGTTTTAGGATGTGCCACAGAGATTATGGGGCTATACATTTCCCAAAGGTGTATTTCACAGTAAATGACATCAGCAGCCTTGCCAAGGTAGGGCATTTGAACTGTTGGTGTGACTAGCCTAAAAAGCATTGCTCACACACACAGACACACACACACACACACACACACACACACACACACACACACACACACACACACACACACACACACACACACACAGTTGCCTTGTTTGGGATTAGAACTCCTACCTAACTAGTTTATCACACTACAGAGACACACACACACACACACACACACACACACACACACACACACACACACACACACACACACACACACACACACACACACACACACACACAGTTACCTTATTTGGGATTAGAACTCCTACCTAACTAGTTTATCACACTACAGCATTACAAAGTTATTCCGGAAGGAATGACATCAGCAGCCTTACCAAAGTAGGACATTTGAATTGTAGTGAGTGTGACTAGAGTAAAATGCATTGCTCCCTACACAGGCAAAGACACACAAACACACATATAGTTGCCATGTCTGGGATAAGAACTCCTACCTATCTAGTTTATCACACTACAGCATTACACAGTTATAAAACATGCCACAGAGATAATTGGGCTACACCTTTGCCAAAGGTGTATTCCACAGTGATTGATATCAGCAGCCTTGCCAAAGTAGGGGATTTGAAATGTAATGAGTGTGACTAGCCTAAAAAGGATTACACACTACACACACACACACACACACACACACACACACACACACACACACACACACACACACACACACACACAGACACACACACACACACACACACACACACACACACACACACACACACACACACACACACACACACACACACATACACACACACACACACACACACACACACACACACACACACACACACACACACACACACAAACACAGTTGCCATGTCTCTGATTAGAACTCCTAACTAAGTAGTTTATTACAGTACAGCATTGTGCAGTTATAGGATGTGCAACAGAGATTACTGGGCTACACATTTCCCAAAGGTGTATTTCACAGTGAATGATATTAGCAACCTTGCCAAAGTAGGGCATTTGAATTGTTGGTGTGACTAGCCCAAAAAGCATTACTCCCTACAGAGACAGACACACACACACACACACACACACACACACACACACACACACACACACACACACACACACACACACACACACACACACACACACAAACACAGTTGCCATGTCTGTGATTAGAACTCCTACCTAAGTAGTTTATTACAGCACAGCATTATGCAGTTATAGGATGCGCAACAGAGATTACTGGGCTACACATTTCCCAAAGGTGTATTTCACAGTGAATGATATTAGCAACCTTGCCAAAGTAGGGCATTTGAATTGTTGGTGTGACTAGCCCAAAAATCATTGCTCCCTACACAGAGACATAAACACACAGTTGCCTTGTATGGGATTAGAACTCCTACCTATTTAGTTTATAACACTACAGCATTGTGCAGTTATAGGACATGCCACAGAGATTACTGGGCTTCAGCTTTTCCAAAGGTGTATTCCAGAATGAATGACATCAGCAGGCTTGCCTAAGTAGGACATTTGAATTGTAGTGAGAGTGAGTAGACTAAAAAGCATTGCTCCCTACACAGACAGAAACACCCAAACAGAAACACACACACAGTTGCCATCTCTAGGATTAGAACTTCTACCTAACTAGTTTATCACAGTACAGCATTACACAGTTTTAGGATGTGCCACAGAGATTACTGGGATACACTTTTCCCAAAGGTGTATTTCACAGTGAATGACATTAGCAGCCTTTCCAAAGTGGGGCATTTGAATTGTACTGTGTGTGACTAGCATAAAAAACATTGCTCCCTACACAGACAGAGACACACATAAATCTGTCTGGGATTAGAACTCTTACCTAACTAATTTATCACACTACTACATTATGCAGTTATAGGATGCACCACAGAGATTACTGGGCTACACTTTTCCCAAAGGTGTATTTCACAGTGAATATCATCAGCAGCCTTACCAAAGTAGGGGATTTGAATTGTAGTGAGTGTGACTAGCCTAAAAAGCATTGCTCACTACACAGAGACACACTCACACAAACACACATGCATGCACACACACACACACACACACACACACACACACACACACACACACAGTTGCCATGTCTGGGATTAGAACTGTTACCTAACTAGTTTATCACACTACAACATTACACAGTTATAGGATGCGCTAGTGAGATTACTGGGCTACACTTTTCCCAAAGGTGTATTTCACAGTGAATATCATCAGCAGCCTTGCCAAAGTAGGGGATTTGAATTGTAATGAGTGTGACTAGCCAAAAAAGGCATTACTTCCTACACAGACAGACACACACACACACACACAGTTGCCATGTCTGGGTTTAGAACTCCTACCTAACTAGTTTATCACACTACAGCATTCGGCAGTTATAGAACATGCCACAGTGATTATTGGGCTACACCTTTGTCAAAGGTGTATTCCAACAGGGAATGACATCAGCAATCTTGCCAAAGTAGGTCATTTGAATTGTAGTGAGCGCGACATGCCTAAAATGATTGCTAACTACACAGACAGAGAGACACAAACACTGTTGGCATGTCTGTGATTAGAACTCCTACCTAACTTGTTTATCACACTACAGCATTACGCAGTTATAGGATGTGCCACAGAGATTACTGGGCTACACATTTCCCAAAGGTGTATTTCACAGTGAATGACATCAGCAGCCTTGCCAAAGCAGAGCATTTGAATTGTGGGTGTGACTAGCCTAAAAAACATTGTTCCCTACACACACACACACACACACACACACACACACACACACACACACACACACACACACACACACACACACACACACACACACACACACACACACACACACACACACACACACACACACACACACACACACACACACACACACACAGAGTTGCCTTGTCTGGGATTAGAACTCCTAAGTAGTTTATCACACTAAAGCATTACGCAGTTATATGACATGCCACAGAGATTACTGGGCTACACCTTTTCCAAAGATGTATTCCACAGTGAATGACATAATCAACCTTGTCAACATAGGACATTTGAATTGCAGTGAGTGTGACTAGCCTAAAATGAATTGCTCCCTACACAGAGACACACAAACACAAACACACACACAGTTGCCTTTTCTGGGATTAGAACTGCTACCTAACTAGTTTATCACACTACAGCATTATGCAGTTATAGGACATGCCACAGAGATTACTGGGCTACACCATTTCCAAAGGTGTATTCCACAATGAATGACATCAGCAGCCTTGCCAAAGTAGGAAATTTGAATTATAGGTAGTGTGACTAACCTAAAAGCATTGCTCCCCACACAGACAGAGACACACAAACACAAACACATGCACAGTTGCCATGTCTGGGATTAGAACTCCTACCTAACTAGTTTATCACAGTACAGCATTACACAGTTTTAGGATGTGCCACATAGATTACTTGGCTACACTTTTCTCAAAGGTGTATTTTATAGTGAATGACATCAGCAGCCTTTTCAAAGTGGGGCATTTGAATTGTACTGTGTGTGACTAGCATAAAAACATTGCTCCTACACAGACAGAGACACACAGAAATCTATGTCTGGGATTAGAACTCTTACCTAACTAATTTGTCACACTACTACATTATACAGTTATAGGATGCGCCACAGAGATTACTGGGCTACACTTTTCCCAAGGTGTATTTCACAGTGAATATCCTCAGCAGCCTTGCCAAAGTAGGGATTTGAATTGTAGTGAGTGTGACTAGCCTAAAAAGCATTGCTCCCTACACAGAGACACACTCACACAAACACACACACACACACACACACACACACACACACACACACACACACACACACACACACACACACACAGTTGCCTTGTTTGGGATTAGAACTCCTACCTAACTAGTTTATCACACTACAGCATTACGCAGTTATAGGATGTGCCACAGAGATTACTGGACTAAACCTTTTCCAAAGGTGTATTCCAGAATGAATCACATCAGCAGCCTTACCAAAGTAGGACATTTGAATTGTAGTGCGAGTGACTAGCCTAAAATGCATTGCTCCCTACACAGAGACACACAAACCCAAACACACATACAGTTGCCATGTCTGGGATTAGAACTCATACCTAACTAGTTTATCACAGTACAGCATTATGCAGTTTTAGGACGTGCCACAGAGATTACTTGGCTACACTTTTCCCAAAGGTGTATTTCACAAGAATCACATCAGCAGCCTTTCCAAAGTGGGGCATTTGATTTGCAGTGTGTGTGACTAGCAGAAAACACATTGCTCCCTACACAGAGTGACACACACAAATGCCATGTCTGAGATTAGAACTCTTGCCTAACTCATTTATCACACTTCAGCATTATGCAGTTATAGGACGTGTCACAGAGATTACTGGGCTACACCTTTCCCAAAGGTGTATTTCACAGTGAATGACATCAGCATCCTTGCCAAAGTAGGGGATTTGAATTGTAGTGAGTGTGACTAGCGAAAAAAGGCATTGCTTCCTACACAGACAGAGACAGACACACAGTAGTCATGTCTGGGTTTAGAACTCTTACCTAACTAGTTTATCACACTACAGCATTACGCAGTCATAAAACATTCCACAGAGATTATTGGGATACACCTTTGCCAAAGGTGTATTCCACAGTGATTGATATCAGCAGCCTTGCCAAAGTAGGGGATTTGAATTGTAATGAGTGTGACTAGCCTAAAATGGATTGCACACTACACAGACAGACACACACACACACAAACACACACACACACACACACACACACACACACACACACACACACACACACACACACACACACACACACACACACACACACACACACACACACACACACACACACACACACACACACACAAACACAGTTGCCATTTCTGTGATTAGAACTCCTACCTAAGTAGTTTATTACAGTACAGCATTATGCAGTTATAGGATGCGCAACAGAGATTACTGGGCTACACATTTCCGAAAGGTGTATTTCACAGTGAATGATATTAGCAACCTTGCCAAAGTAGGGCATTTGAGTTGTTGGTGTGACCAGCCCAAATATCATTGCTCCCTACACAGAGACATACACACACACAGTTGCCTTGTATGGGATTAGAACTCCTACCTATTTAGTTTATCACACTACAGCATTATGCAGTTATAGGACATGCCACAGAGATTACTGGGCTTCACCTTTTCCAAAGGTGTATTCCAGAATGAATGACATCAGCAGGCTTGCCAAAGTAGGACATTTGAATTGTAGTGAGAGTGATTAGACTAAAAGCATTGCTCCGTACACAGACAGAAACACCCAAACACAAACACACACACAGTTGCCATCTCTGGGATTAAAACTCCTACCTAACTAGTTTATCACAGTACAGCATTACACAGTTTTAGGACGTGCACAGAGATTACTGGGATACACTTTTCCCAAAGGTGTATTTCACAGTGAATGACATTAGCAGCCATTCCAAAGTGGGGCATTTGAATTGTACTGTGTGTGACTAGCATAAAACATTGCTCCCTACACAGATAGAGACACACAGAAATCTGTCTGGGATTAGAACTCTTACCTAACTAGTTTATCACATTATGCAGTTATAGGATGCACCACAGAGATTACTGGGCTACACTTTTCCCAAAGGTGTATTTCACAGTGAATATCATCAGCAGCCTTGCCAAAGTAGGGGATTTGAATTGTAGTGAGTGTGACTAGCCTAAAAAGCATTGCTCGCTACACAGAGACACACTCACAAAAACACACATGCACGCACACACACACACACACACACACACACACACACACACACACAGTTGCCATGTCTGGGATTAGAACTGTTACCTAACTAGTTTATCACACTACAACATTACACAGTTATAAGATGCACTACTGAGTTTACTGGGCTACACTTTTCCCAAGGGTGCATTTCACAGTGAATGACATCAGCAGCCTTGCCAAAGTAGGGGATTTGAATTGTAATGAGTGTGACTAGCCAAAAAAGGCATTACTTCCTACACAGACAGACACACACACACACACACAGTTGCCATGTCTGGGTTTAGAACTCCTACCTAACTAGTTTATCACACTACAGCATTAGGCAGTTATAGGATGCGCAACAGAGATTACTGGGCTACACATTTCCCAAAGGTGTATTTCACAGTGAATGATATTAGCAACCTTGCCAAAGTAGGGCATTTGAATTGTTGGTGTGACTAGCCCAAAAATCATTGCTCCCTACACAGAGACATAAACACACAGTTGCCTTGTATGGGATTAGAACTCCTACCTATTTAGTTTATAACACTACAGCATTGTGCAGTTATAGGACATGCCACAGAGATTACTGGGCTTCAGCTTTTCCAAAGGTGTATTCCAGAATGAATGACATCAGCAGGCTTGCCTAAGTAGGACATTTGAATTGTAGTGAGAGTGAGTAGACTAAAAAGCATTGCTCCCTACACAGACAGAAACACCCAAACAGAAACACACACACAGTTGCCATCTCTAGGATTAGAACTTCTACCTAACTAGTTTATCACAGTACAGCATTACACAGTTTTAGGATGTGCCACAGAGATTACTGGGATACACTTTTCCCAAAGGTGTATTTCACAGTGAATGACATTAGCAGCCTTTCCAAAGTGCGGCATTTGAATTGTACTGTGTGTGACTAGCATAAAACATTGCTCCCTACACAGACAGAGACACACATAAATCTGTCTGGGATTAGAACTCTTACCTAACTAATTTATCACACTACTACATTATGCAGTTATAGGATGCACCACAGAGATTACTGGGCTACACTTTTCCCAAAGGTGTATTTCACAGTGAATATCATCAGCAGCCTTACCAAAGTAGGGGATTTGAATTGTAGTGAGTGTGACTAGCCTAAAAAGCATTGCTCACTACACAGAGACACACTCACACAAACACACATGCATGCACACACACACACACACACACACACACACACACACACACACACACACACAGTTGCCATGTCTGGGATTAGAACTGTTACCTAACTAGTTTATCACACTACAACATTACACAGTTATAGGATGCGCTAGTGAGATTACTGGGCTACACTTTTCCCAAAGGTGTATTTCACAGTGAATATCATCAGCAGCCTTGCCAAAGTAGGGGATTTGAATTGTAATGAGTGTGACTAGCCAAAAAAGGCATTACTTCCTACACAGACAGACACACACACACACACAGTTGCCATGTCTGGGTTTAGAACTCCTACCTAACTAGTTTATCACACTACAGCATTCGGCAGTTATAGAACATGCCACAGTGATTATTGGGCTACACCTTTGTCAAAGGTGTATTCCAACAGGGAATGACATCAGCAATCTTGCCAAAGTAGGTCATTTGAATTGTAGTGAGCGCGACATGCCTAAAATGATTGCTAACTACACAGACAGAGAGACACAAACACTGTTGGCATGTCTGTGATTAGAACTCCTACCTAACTTGTTTATCACACTACAGCATTACGCAGTTATAGGATGTGCCACAGAGATTACTGGGCTACACATTTCCCAAAGGTGTATTTCACAGTGAATGACATCAGCAGCCTTGCCAAAGCAGAGCATTTGAATTGTGGGTGTGACTAGCCTAAAAAACATTGTTCCCTACACACACACACACACACACACACACACACACACACACACACACACACACACACACACACACACACACACACACACACACACACACACACACACACACACACACACACACACACACACACACACACACACACACACAGTTGCCTTGTCTGGGATTAGAACTCCTAAGTAGTTTATCACACTAAAGCATTACGCAGTTATATGACATGCCACAGAGATTACTGGGCTACACCTTTTCCAAAGATGTATTCCACAGTGAATGACATAATCAACCTTGTCAACATAGGACATTTGAATTGCAGTGAGTGTGACTAGCCTAAAATGAATTGCTCCCTACACAGAGACACACAAACACAAACACACACACAGTTGCCTTTTCTGGGATTAGAACTGCTACCTAACTAGTTTATCACACTACAGCATTATGCAGTTATAGGACATGCCACAGAGATTACTGGGCTACACCATTTCCAAAGGTGTATTCCACAATGAATGACATCAGCAGCCTTGCCAAAGTAGGAAATTTGAATTATAGGTAGTGTGACTAACCTAAAAAGCATTGCTCCCCACACAGACAGAGACACACAAACACAAACACATGCACAGTTGCCATGTCTGGGATTAGAACTCCTACCTAACTAGTTTATCACAGTACAGCATTACACAGTTTTAGGATGTGCCACATAGATTACTTGGCTACACTTTTCTCAAAGGTGTATTTTATAGTGAATGACATCAGCAGCCTTTTCAAAGTGGGGCATTTGAATTGTACTGTGTGTGACTAGCATAAAAACATTGCTCCCTACACAGACAGAGACACACAGAAATCTATGTCTGGGATTAGAACTCTTACCTAACTAATTTGTCACACTACTACATTATACAGTTATAGGATGCGCCACAGAGATTACTGGGCTACACTTTTCCCAAGGTGTATTTCACAGTGAATATCCTCAGCAGCCTTGCCAAAGTAGGGGATTTGAATTGTAGTGAGTGTGACTAGCCTAAAAAGCATTGCTCCCTACACAGAGACACACTCACACAAACACACACACACACACACACACACACACACACACACACACACACACACACACACACACACACAGTTGCCTTGTTTGGGATTAGAACTCCTACCTAACTAGTTTATCACACTACAGCATTACGCAGTTATAGGATGTGCCACAGAGATTACTGGACTAAACCTTTTCCAAAGGTGTATTCCAGAATGAATCACATCAGCAGCCTTACCAAAGTAGGACATTTGAATTGTAGTGCGAGTGACTAGCCTAAAATGCATTGCTCCCTACACAGAGACACACAAACCCAAACACACATACAGTTGCCATGTCTGGGATTAGAACTCATACCTAACTAGTTTATCACAGTACAGCATTATGCAGTTTTAGGACGTGCCACAGAGATTACTTGGCTACACTTTTCCCAAAGGTGTATTTCACAAGAATCACATCAGCAGCCTTTCCAAAGTGGGGCATTTGATTTGCAGTGTGTGTGACTAGCAGAAAACACATTGCTCCCTACACAGAGAGTGACACACACAAATGCCATGTCTGAGATTAGAACTCTTGCCTAACTCATTTATCACACTTCAGCATTATGCAGTTATAGGACGTGTCACAGAGATTACTGGGCTACACCTTTCCCAAAGGTGTATTTCACAGTGAATGACATCAGCATCCTTGCCAAAGTAGGGGATTTGAATTGTAGTGAGTGTGACTAGCGAAAAGGCATTGCTTCCTACACAGACAGAGACAGACACACAGTAGTCATGTCTGGGTTTAGAACTCTTACCTAACTAGTTTATCACACTACAGCATTACGCAGTCATAAAACATTCCACAGAGATTATTGGGATACACCTTTGCCAAAGGTGTATTCCACAGTGATTGATATCAGCAGCCTTGCCAAAGTAGGGGATTTGAATTGTAATGAGTGTGACTAGCCTAAAATGGATTGCACACTACACAGACAGACACACACACACAAACACACACACACACACACACACACACACACACACACACACACACACACACACACACACACACAAACACACACACACACACACACACACACACACACACAAACACAGTTGCCATTTCTGTGATTAGAACTCCTACCTAAGTAGTTTATTACAGTACAGCATTATGCAGTTATAGGATGCTAACAGAGATTACTGGGCTACACATTCGAAAGGTGTATTTCACAGTGAATGATATTAGCAACCTTGCCAAAGTAGGGCATTTGAGTTGTTGGTGTGACCAGCCCAAATATCATTGCTCCCTACACAGAGACATACACACACAGTTGCCTTGTATGGGATTAGAACTCCTACCTATTTAGTTTATCACACTACAGCATTATGCAGTTATAGGACATGCCACAGAGATTACTGGGCTTCACCTTTTCCAAAGGTGTATTCCAGAATGAATGACATCAGCAGGCTTGCCAAAGTAGGACATTTGAATTGTAGTGAGAGTGATTAGACTAAAAAGCATTGCTCCCTACACAGACAGAAACACCCAAACACAAACACACACACAGTTGCCATCTCTGGGATTAAAACTCCTACCTAACTAGTTTATCACAGTACAGCATTACACAGTTTTAGGACGTGCCACAGAGATTACTGGGATACACTTTTCCCAAAGGTGTATTTCACAGTGAATGACATTAGCAGCCATTCCAAAGTGGGGCATTTGAATTGTACTGTGTGTGACTAGCATAAAAACATTGCTCCCTACACAGATAGAGACACACAGAAATCTGTCTGGGATTAGAACTCTTACCTAACTAGTTTATCACATTATGCAGTTATAGGATGCACCACAGAGATTACTGGGCTACACTTTTCCCAAAGGTGTATTTCACAGTGAATATCATCAGCAGCCTTGCCAAAGTAGGGGATTTGAATTGTAGTGAGTGTGACTAGCCTAAAAAGCATTGCTCGCTACACAGAGACACACTCACAAAAACACACATGCACGCACACACACACACACACACACACACACACACACACACACACACACACACACACACACACACACACACAGTTGCCATGTCTGGGATTAGAACTGTTACCTAACTAGTTTATCACACTACAACATTACACAGTTATAGGATGCACTACTGAGTTTACTGGGCTACACTTTTCCCAAGGGTGCATTTCACAGTGAATGACATCAGCAGCCTTGCCAAAGTAGGGGATTTGAATTGTAATGAGTGTGACTAGCCAAAAAAGGCATTACTTCCTACACAGACAGACAGACACACACACACACACAGTTGCCATGTCTGGGTTTAGAACTCCTACCTAACTAGTTTATCACACTACAGCATTAGGCAGTTATAGAACATGCCACCGTGATTATTGGGCTACACCTTTGTCAAAGGTGTATTCCAACAGGGAATGACATCAGCAATCTTGCCAAAGTAGGTCATTTGAATTGTAGTGAGTGTGACATGCCTAAAATGATTCCTAACTACACAGAGACACACACACACAGTTGCCATGTCTGTGATTAGAACTCCTACCTAACTTGTTTATCACACTACAGCATTACGCAGTTATAGAATGTAGCACAGAGATTACTGGGCTACACATTTCCCAAAGGTTTATTTCACAGTGAATGACATCAGCAGCCTTGCCAAAGCAGAGCATTTGAATTGTGGGTGTGACTAGCCTAAAAAACATTGTTCCCTACACACACACACACACACACACACACCACACACACACACACACACACACACACACACACACACACACACACACACACACACACACACACACAGAGTTGCCTTGTCTGGGATTAGAACTCCTAAGTAGTTTATCACACTAAAGCATTACGCAGTTATATGACATGCCACAGAGATTACTGGGCTACACCTTTTCCAAAGATGTATTCCACAGTGAATGACATAATCAACCTTGTCAACATAGGACATTTGAATTGCAGTGAGTGTGACTAGCCTAAAATGAATTGCTCCCTACACAGAGACACACAAACACAAACACACACACAGTTGCCTTTTCTGGGATTAGAACTGCTACCTAACTAGTTTATCACACTACAGCATTATGCAGTTATAGGACATGCCACAGAAATTACTGGGCTACACCATTTCCAAAGGTGTATTCCACAATGAATGACATCAGCAGCCTTGCCAAAGTAGGACATTTGAATTATAGGTAGTGTGACTAACCTAAAAAGCATTGCTCCCCACACAGACAGAGACACACAAACACAAACACATGCACAGTTGCCATGTCTGGGATTAGAACTCCTACCTAACTAGTTTATCACAGTACAGCATTACACAGTTTTAGGATGTGCCACATAGATTACTTGGCTACACTTTTCTCAAAGGTGTATTTTATAGTGAATGACATCAGCAGCCTTTTCAAAGTGGGGCATTTGAATTGTACTGTGTGTGACTAGCATAAAAACATTGCTCCCTACACAGACAGAGACACACAGAAATCTATGTCTGGGATTAGAACTCTTACCTAACTAATTTGTCACACTACTACATTATACAGTTATAGGATGCGCCACAGAGATTACTGGGCTACACTTTTCCCAAGGTGTATTTCACAGTGAATATCCTCAGCAGCCTTGCCAAAGTAGGGGATTTGAATTGTAGTGAGTGTGACTAGCCTAAAAAGCATTGCTCCCTACACAGAGACACACTCACACAAACACACACACACACACACACACACACACACACACACACACACACACACACACACACAGTTGCCTTGTTTGGGATTAGAACTCCTACCTAACTAGTTTATCACACTACAGCATTACGCAGTTATAGGATGTGCCACAGAGATTACTGGACTAAACCTTTTCCAAAGGTGTATTCCAGAATGAATCACATCAGCAGCCTTACCAAAGTAGGACATTTGAATTGTAGTGCGAGTGACTAGCCTAAAATGCATTGCTCCCTACACAGAGACACACAAACCCAAACACACATACAGTTGCCATGTCTGGGATTAGAACTCATACCTAACTAGTTTATCACAGTACAGCATTATGCAGTTTTAGGACGTGCCACAGAGATTACTTGGCTACACTTTTCCCAACGGTGTATTTCACAAGAATCACATCAGCAGCCTTTCCAAAGTGGGGCATTTGATTTGCAGTGTGTGTGACTAGCAGAAAACACATTGCTCCCTACACAGAGAGTGACACACACAAATGCCATGTCTGAGATTAGAACTCTTGCCTAACTCATTTATCACACTTCAGCATTATGCAGTTATAGGACGTGTCACAGAGATTACTGGGCTACACCTTTCCCAAAGGTGTATTTCACAGTGAATGACATCAGCATCCTTGCCAAAGTAGGGGATTTGAATTGTAGTGAGTGTGACTAGCGAAAAAAGGCATTGCTTCCTACACAGACAGAGACAGACACACAGTAGTCATGTCTGGGTTTAGAACTCTTACCTAACTAGTTTATCACACTACAGCATTACGCAGTCATAAAACATTCCACAGAGATTATTGGGATACACCTTTGCCAAAGGTGTATTCCACAGTGATTGATATCAGCAGCCTTGCCAAAGTAGGGGATTTGAATTGTAATGAGTGTGACTAGCCTAAAATGGATTGCACACTACACAGACAGACACACACACACACAAACACACACACACACACACAAACACACACACACACACACACACACAAACACAGTTGCCATTTCTGTGATTAGAACTCCTACCTAAGTAGTTTATTACAGTACAGCATTATGCAGTTATAGGATGCGCAACAGAGATTACTGGGCTACACATTTCCGAAAGGTGTATTTCACAGTGAATGATATTAGCAACCTTGCCAAAGTAGGGCATTTGAGTTGTTGGTGTGACCAGCCCAAATATCATTGCTCCCTACACAGAGACATACACACACAGTTGCCTTGTATGGGATTAGAACTCCTACCTATTTAGTTTATCACACTACAGCATTATGCAGTTATAGGACATGCCACAGAGATTACTGGGCTTCACCTTTTCCAAAGGTGTATTCCAGAATGAATGACATCAGCAGGCTTGCCAAAGTAGGACATTTGAATTGTAGTGAGAGTGATTAGACTAAAAAGCATTGCTCCCTACACAGACAGAAACACCCAAACACAAACACACACACAGTTGCCATCTCTGGGATTAAAACTCCTACCTAACTAGTTTATCACAGTACAGCATTACACAGTTTTAGGACGTGCCACAGAGATTACTGGGATACACTTTTCCCAAAGGTGTATTTCACAGTGAATGACATTAGCAGCCATTCCAAAGTGGGGCATTTGAATTGTACTGTGTGTGACTAGCATAAAAACATTGCTCCCTACACAGATAGAGACACACAGAAATCTGTCTGGGATTAGAACTCTTACCTAACTAGTTTATCACATTATGCAGTTATAGGATGCACCACAGAGATTACTGGGCTACACTTTTCCCAAAGGTGTATTTCACAGTGAATATCATCAGCAGCCTTGCCAAAGTAGGGGATTTGAATTGTAGTGAGTGTGACTAGCCTAAAAAGCATTGCTCGCTACACAGAGACACACTCACAAAAACACACATGCACGCACACACACACACACACACACACACACACACACACACACACACACACACACACACACACACACACACACACAGTTGCCATGTCTGGGATTAGAACTGTTACCTAACTAGTTTATCACACTACAACATTACACAGTTATAGGATGCGCTACTGAGTTTACTGGGCTACACTTTTCCCAAGGGTGCATTTCACAGTGAATGACATCAGCAGCCTTGCCAAAGTAGGGGATTTGAATTGTAATGAGTGTGACTAGCCAAAAAAGGCATTACTTCCTACACAGACAGACAGACACACACACACACACACACAGTTGCCATGTCTGGGTTTAGAACTCCTACCTAACTAGTTTATCACACTACAGCATTAGGCAGTTATAGAACATGCCACCGTGATTATTGGGCTACACCTTTGTCAAAGGTGTATTCCAACAGGGAATGACATCAGCAATCTTGCCAAAGTAGGTCATTTGAATTGTAGTGAGTGTGACATGCCTAAAATGATTCCTAACTACACAGAGACACACACACACAGTTGCCATGTCTGTGATTAGAACTCCTACCTAACTTGTTTATCACACTACAGCATTACGCAGTTATAGAATGTAGCACAGAGATTACTGGGCTACACATTTCCCAAAGGTTTATTTCACAGTGAATGACATCAGCAGCCTTGCCAAAGTAGAGCATTTGAATTGTGGGTGTGACTAGCCTAAAAACCATTGTTCCCTACACAGACAGACACAGACACACACACACACACACACACACACACACACACACACACACACACACACACACACACACACAGTTGCCTTGTCTGGGATTAGAACTCCTAACTAAGTAGTTTATCACACTAAAGCATTACACAGTTATATGACATGCCACAGAGATTACTGGGCTACACCTTTTCCAAAGATGTATTCCACAGTGAATGACATCATCAACCTTGTCAAATTAGGACATTTGAATTGCAGTGAGTGTGACTAGCCTAAAATGAATTGCTCCCTACACAGAGACACACAAACACAAACACACACACAGTTGCCTTTTCTGGGATTAGAACTGCTACCTAACTAGTTTATCACACTACAGCATTATGCAGTTATTGGACATGCCACAGAGATTACTGGGCTACACCATTTCCAAAGGTGTATTCCACAATGAATGACATCAGCAGCCTTGCCAAAGTAGGACATTTGAATTGTAGGTAGTGTGATTAGCCTAAAAAGCACTGCTCCCCACACAGACAGAGACACACAAACACAAACACATGCACAGTTGCCATGTCTGGGATTAGAACTCCTACCTAACTAGTTTATCACAGTACATTACACAGTTTTAGGATGTGCCACAGAGATTACTCGGCTACACTTTTCTCAAAGGTGTATTTTATAGTGAATGACATCAGCAGCCTTGTCAAAGTAGGGCATTTGGATTGTAGTGTGTCTGACTAGCATAAAAAGTATTGCTCCCTTCACAGAGAGAGACACACACAAATGCCATGTCTGGGATTACAACTCCTAACTAGTTTTTCACACTACTGCATTATGCAGTTATATGAAGCGCCACAGAGATTACTGGGCAACACTTTTCTCAAAGGTGTATTTCACAGTGAATAACATCAGCAGCCTTGCCAAATTGGGGGATTTGAATTGTAGTGAGTGTGACTAGCCTAAAAAGCATTGCTCCTACACAGAGACACACTCACACAAACACACACACAGTTGCCATGTCTGGGATTAGAACTCTTACCGAACTAGTTTATCACACTGCAGCATTACACAGTTATTGGATGTGCCACAGAAATTACTGGGCTACACCTTTCCCAAAGGTGTATTTCACAGTGAATGACATCAGCAGCCTTGCCAAAGTAGGGGATTTGAATTGTAGTCAGTGTGACTAGCCTAAAAAGGATTGCTTACTACACAGACACACACACACACACACACACACACACACACACACACACACACACACACACACACACACACACACACACACACACACACACACACTCTCACACAGTTGCCATGTCTGTGATTAGAACTCCTACCTAACTAGTTTAGCACACTACAGCATTACGCAGTTATAGGATGTGCCACAGAGATTATGGGGCTATACATTTCCCAAAGGTGTATTTCACAGTAAATGACATCAGCAGCCTTGCCATGGTAGGGCATTTGAACTGCTGGTGTGACTCGCCTAAAAAGCATTGCTCACACACAGAGACACACACACACACACACACACACACACACACACACACACACACACACACACACACACACACACACACACACACACACACACACACACACACACACACACACACACACAGTTGCCTTGTTTGGGATTAGAACTCCTACCTAACTAGTTTATCACACTACAGCATTACGCAGTTATAGGATGCGCCACAGAGATTACTGGACTATACCTTTTCCAAATATGTATTCCGGAATGAACGACATCAGCAGCCTTACCAAAGTAGGACATTTGAATTGTAGTGAGTGTGACTAACCTAAAATGCATTGCTCCCTACACAGACAGAGACACAGAAACACAAACACACATACAGTTGCCATGTCTGGGATTAGAACTCCTACTTAACTAGTTTATCACAGTACAGCATTACGCAGTTTTAGGACGTGCCACAGAGATTACTGGGCTACACTTTTCCCAAAGGTGTATTTCACAGTGAATGACATCAGCAACCTTTCCAAAGTGGGGCATTTGAATTGCAGTGTGTGTGACTAGCAGAAAAAGCATTGCTCCCTACACAGAGAGTGACACACACAAATGCCATGTCTGGGATTAGAACTCTTGCCTAACTAGTTTATCACACTACAGCATTACGCAGTTATGGGATGTGCCACTGAGATTACTGGTCTACACCTTTCCCAAATGTGTATTTCACAGTGAATTACATCAGCATCCATGCCAACATAGGGGATTTGAATTGTAGTGAGTGTGACTAGCCAAAAAAAGGCATTGCTTCCTACACAGACAGAGACACAGACACACAGTAGTCATGTCTGGGTTAAGAACTCCTACCTAACTAGTTTATCACACTACAGCATTACACAGTTATAAAACATGCCACAGAGATTATTGGGCTACACCTTTGCCAAAGGTGTATTCCGCAGTGATTGATATCAGAAGCCTTGCCAAAGTAAAGGATTTGAATTGTTATGAGTGTGACTAGCCTAAAAAGGATTGCACACTACACAGACAGACAGACAGACACACACACACACACACACACAAACACAGTTGCCATGTCTGTGATTAGAACTCCTACCTACGTAGTTTATTACAGTACAGCATTATGCAGTTATAGGATGTGCAACAGAGATTACTGGGCTACACATTTTCCAAAGGTGTATTTCACAGTGAATGATATTAGCAACCTTGCCAAAGTAGGGCATTTGAATTGTTGGTGTGACTAGCCCAAAAAGCATTGCTCCCTACACAGACAGGGGCATACACACAGTTGCCTTGTTTGGGATTAGAACTCCTCCCTTTTTATTTTATCACACTACAGCATTATGCAGTTATAGGACATGCCATAGAGATTACTGGGCTACACCTTTTCCAAAAGTGTATTCCAGAATGAATGACATCAGCAGGCTTGCCAAAGTAGGACATTTGAATTGTAGTGTGTGACTAGACTAAAAAGCATTGCTCCCTGCATAGACAGAAACACCCAAACAGAAACACACAGTTGCCATCTCTGGGATTAGAACTCCTACCTAACTAGTTTATCACAGTACAGCATTATACAGTTTTAAGACGTGCCACGGAGATTACTGGGCTACACTTTTCCCAAAGGTGTATTTCACAGTGAGTGACAATAGCAGCCTTTCCAAAGTGGGGCATTTGAATTGTGCTGTGTGTGACTAGCATAAAAACATTGCTCCCTACACAGAGACACACAGAAATCTATGTCTGGGATTAGAACTCTTACCTAAATAATTTATCACACTACTACATTATGCAGTTATAGGATGCGCCACAGAGATTACTGGGCTACACTTTTCCCAAAGGTGTATTTCACAGTGAATATCATCAGCAGCCTTGCCAAAGTAGGGGATTTGAATTGTAGTGAGTGTGACTAGCCTAAAAAGCATTGCTCCCTACACAGAGACACACTCACACAAACACACATACACACACACACACACACACACACACACACACACACACACACACACACACACACACACACACACACACACACACACACAGTTACCATGTCTGGGATTAGAACTGTTACTTAACTAGTTTATCACACTACAGCATTACACAGTTATAGGATGTGCTACTGAGATTACTGGGCTACACTTTTCCCAAGGGTGCATTTCACAGTGAATGACATCAGCAGCCTTGCCAAAGTAGGGAATTTGAATTGTAGTGAGTGTGACTAGCCAAAATAGGCATTACGTCCTACAGAGACAGAGACACACACACGCACACACAGAGTTGCCATGTCTGGGTTTAGAACTCCTACCTAACTAGTTTATCACACTACATTAGGCAGTTATAGAACATGCCACAGTGATTATTGGGCTACACCTTTGTCAAAGGTGTATTCCAACAGGGAATGACATCAGCAATCTTGCCAAGGTAGGGCATTTGAATTGTAGTGAGTGTGACTCACCTAAAAATGATTCCTAACTACACAGACAGATACACACACACACACACACACACACACACACACACACACACACACACACACACACACACACACACACACAGTTGCCATGTCTGTGATTAGAACTCCTACCTAACTTGTTTATCACACTACAGCATTACACAGTTATAGGATGTGCCACAGAGATTTCTGGGCTACACATTTCCCAAAGGTGTATTTCACAGTGAATGACATCAGCAGTCTAGCCAAAGTAGAGCATTTGAATTGTGGGTGTGACTAGCCTAAAAAGTATTGCTTCCTACACACACACACACACACACACACACACACACACACACACACACACACACACACACACACACACACACACAGTTGCCATGTCTGGGATTAGAACTCCTACCTAACTAGTTTAACACAGTACAGCATTACACAGTTTTAGGATGTGCCACAGAGATTACTGGGCTACACTTTTCCCAAAGGTGCATTTCACAGTGAATGACATTAACAGCCTTTCCAAAGTGGGGCACTTGAATTGTAGTGTGTGTGACTAGCATAAAAAGCATTGCTCCCTACACAGAGACACACACACAAACACACATACACACACACAAACACACACATACACTCACACACACACACACACACACACACACACACACACACACACACACACACACACACACACACACACACATAGTTGCCACGTCTGGGATTAGAACTCTTATCTAACTAGTTTATCACACTACATCATTACACAGTTATAGGATGCGCTACTGAGATTACTGGGCTACACCTTTCCCAAGGGTGTATTTCACAGTGAATGACATCAGCAGCCTTGCCAAAGTAGGGGATTTGAATTGTAGTGAGTGTGACTAGCCAGAAATGGCATTGCTTTCTGCACAGAGACACACACCCACACAGTTGCCATGTCTGGGTTTAGAACTCCAGCCTAACTAGTTTATCACACAGCAGCATTACACAGTTATAGAACATGCCAAAGTGATTATTGGGCTACACCTTTGTCAAAGGTGTATTTGACAGGGAATGACTTCAGCAGTCTTGCCAAAGTAGGGCATTTGAATAGTAGTGAGTGTGACTCGCCTAAAAATGATTCCTCACTACACAGACAGAGACACACACAGTTGCCATGTCTGTGATTAGAACTGCTGCATAGCTAGTTTATCACACTACAGCATTACGCGGTTATAGGATGTGCCACAGAGATTGCTGGGCTACACATTTCCCAAAGGTGTATTTCATAGTGAATGATATCAGCAGCCTTGCCAATGTAGGGCATTTGAATTGTGGGTGTGACTAACATAAAAAGCATTGCTCCCTACACAGACAGACACACACACACACACACACACACACACACACACACACACACACACACACACACACACACACATACACACACACACACACACACAGTTGCCTTGTCTGGGATTAAAACTCCTACCTAACTAGTTTATCACACTACAGCATTACACAGTTATAGACATGCCACAGAGATTACTGGGCTACACTTTTTGCAAAGATGTATTCCACAGTGAATGACATCATCAGCATTGCCAAAGTAGGACATTTGAGTTGTAGTGAGTGTGACTACCCTAAAAAGCATTGTTTTCTACACAGACAGAGACACACAAACACAAACACACACACAGTTCCCATGTCTGGGATTGGAACTTCTACCTAACTAGGTTATCATACTACAGCATTACTCAGTTTTTTGGATGTGCCACAGAGATTACTGGGCTATTCCATTCCCAAAGGTGTATTTCAAAGTGAATGACATCAGTAGGCTTGTCATACTAGTGCTATAGGCAGAGCAGTGGGTGTGCATAGGCCATAACCCATTCATCTAGAGGTTGACACACCACATGCAGGCACACACAGGGTTATATTCCGCAGGTTTGAGTATACAGCTGCTAGATGACTACTGCTTTGTACAGTCATGTTGCACAGCTAGCACTTACACCACATAGTCTGTCATGCTAACAGATACCAGTGGCTAATTTCTACAGTGAGTGACATTTACACATCATGTGGTTGTAGCCATTTGGCTGTGTGCAGGGTGGGACATGCCTCATAATGGATGGCTCTTTGTCACAGTCACTCTCTTCCACACATCTATGTATGTCTACTTTTGGCATATTATAGTGGGTTGTCCTTGGATGTATGTCTGTATTCCTATCCAGTGTGTGTGTGCAAAGCATGACTGGTGCATACTGGGGAATTTATGCACTAACACCTGCAACTGTCAGATATGTATGGTCCACTGTTGTTTGCAGACATGGGCTTCATTTGTTTAAGTGTGTGAGCATGCCCGGTATGACCTTTCAGTATGTTGTTGCCTGACATTGCCTTCATTTCTGTAAGTGTGAGAGTATGCCCAGTATGCCCTTCTGTATTGAATGTGTGGATCCATTCCAGGCAGTTTGTACTCCAGTGCAGACTTTGTGCTGTACACCTACAGGTAGCAAACTGTTTCTGCAGGGTATCTGTAGATCATTTGACAATATGAGGTCAAACTGTGCAAGGGATAGTGTGTACTGTAGGTGATTGTGTCTGTGCTGCTTCTGCTACATGGTACTGTTGTTAGCAGAGATATTTAGACATGTGTACTGTTATGCACTGTGATGTTTTATGTCCTCAAGTACTGTCAGGTGGACATTCTTGCTCACAGTGATGTCCTGGGGAACAAGGGTGAATGCAGCTGTGTCCAGTATTGTGGGTAAATGCCTACATATTCATGGTAAGTTATGCCATTCTGGAGAGGGAGCTGCAGACACTTGCTGCTGGGTCAGTGTATCCAGTTCAGCACCTTGGTACAGGGCTGGCAGAGGATCCCATACTTGTGCATCCATCGAAATGACAGTATGGCCTTATCTTGCTGTGGCAATACCTCACAGCTGTACAGATTCACACAGGTTATCCAGAGACAGGGGCCATGAGTCAGGACATTACCCCTATTGTGGTGTACTGGCAGGTTTGTAGCCACCCATTTATGTGTTTGCAGCCAGGGATAGTGTGTGCACACAGCCGTGTGTCGGACCTTGCACATTCCATGCTCCCACCCCCCCCCTTTATTATTCAATCCTCTTCCATACATTATGCAGAGATTCTCTGGTACTCTCCCTAAGGTTATCACATCATCACAGCTGTGTTTTGGTGTTGGTCCACAGTTCATGCAGTGAGACATGATGGACATGTTACTGTGCTTTGTCCACATGGCCTTGCATATGGCTTATGTGGAGTGTGTTCTGTTGTTATTTGGGTGTTCATGACATAACATGCATTGGCAGTACGTGTGAGACACAGGCCTTTGGCATGGGCCTGTAGGCCACTTGGTGGCGATGTGGGCCAGCTGTGGCAGGTTGTTGCATTCTTTCAGTCCTACAGTCCCAGACTGCCATACAGTATATTCCCCTGAGGTGACAGGGTAGTTGTGCTAGGTGTTCATGCCAATACTTTCTATTAGTATTGATCAGGTGATGTCAATGCTGACAGGGTACTACTTACAGCTAGGGACACACCTGCATGGGACATCTGCACTGCAAGCTGCATTTTTTCGCTATAGCCATATACAGGTGGGGGTCATATTGTACCCATTCTGAACAGCAGGGATATGACCAGGGAGGTACCTGTGGATGGTGTTTGGGTGAGCTGGGTGCATGTGTGCTATGGACACTACTTGCATCTGACACACAGATATGCATGGGGCATTCCAGTTATGCTGGCATGTGCAGGTACATCACCTGTTTCCCAATACATCAGTCCTATCAGCTTTGTGATCTGCAAGTGTTCGGGCAGATAACACTGGTATTCCCTACTACAGGCCCAAATAATGTGATGCATACCTGTATGTACAATTCCAAGGATGTGTCCATTTCACAGTTACACATTATATACTATATGTCTGGTGTACTTTCCCCTGTGTATTGTTTGTATATCTAGTCCAACAGCCATGCCATGTCAATCTTACAGATGGTGACACATATCACCACCATACATTTACAATGGCTTACTGCTAGCATGTGTTATACGGGTGGGAATTGTCTTTGGCACTGCAGTTGTGAGAGATTGGCCCTGTCATCAGCAGTAGTGGGAAATGGCCACTAGGTCATACCTCAACATGCACACATACTGACTACTGTCACACAATATGAAACACACACCAACCTAAAACACACATACCTGCATATTGTACAAATGCTACAATCTATCCTGCTACCTTGGCCACCTCTGGGCATCTGTGCTTCACTGGTATTATACCTACACATACATGTTACTACATTCCTACATAGGATTGGGGGGCACACCTGACTGTTACTACATGTCTACATAGGTTATGGGGGGCACACCTTACTGTTTCTACATTGCTACACAGGATTGGGGGGCACATCTGACTGTTACATGTCTAAGTAGGGTTGGGGGGCACACCTGACTGTTACTAAATTTCTACACAGGATTGGGGGGGGGCACACCTGACTATTTCTACATTTCTACACAAGATTAGGGGGCACACCTGGCTGTTTCTACATTTCTACATAGGATTATGGGGCACACCTAACACTTGTATACATTTGCTATGGGTTGGGAGGGTGGCCTAATGGTTAAGGTGTTTGCCTTACAAACACAAGGTGTGGGGTTTGAGTCTCACAAGAGATAATTGGCTAGGCTTAAAATGACTCGCAAGGGCAGTTAGCTTAGTACTAATCTATGAACCTATCTATGACTGTACTGGTATGTCATGTACTCCATTCCATTCTGTATTCAAACCTATCATACTTACTAGAGGCATAGCAGTGTACTAAGGGTCTTAAGCTTGATTGCCCTACATATCATTTTCTGACTAGCTACCCTTCAGAACTAACATCCCACTGCCTGACCTGATGTAGTCTGTCTGTGTAGGCTTGGTGGGGGGGGTTACACATAGGCATCATTCAGAGACCTTGACACATCCTTTGTGTTTGTCTACACCCGTCCTGCTGGCTGAGACTGTTGTTGGGTATGTGCACCTTCCTGTATGGAATGTGTGTGTCATATAGACACACATGTGGCCCAGCACATTTCCTGCAGAAAGTTCTGTCACCATGTGTAGTAATGGCTACTATGGTGACACCAGTATTTGTTACAAACCTCATGCTGCCACTATAGGTGTCTACTATCTGCTGGCATTCCATTCAGCCACCCAATTCCCTTGCATGCTCACATCCATATTATGAATACAAGTAACAACACATACTACTCTAATTATCAACTGGTAAGGAGAGTGACATACCTTGTGGGTGTGCCAGTATTGAGGATGGTGCTGGGGGCTGCCTATGTTGGATCACATAGTACACTCCGTATACATAGTTGAGCACAGGTAGTGTCATGTTTGGCATCCCTTTTACTGTATGTGCAAATCAGAGAGAGGTGTCATTCCCTGGGTCTCTACTCTGTCAGTGTATGTGCTATGTGTTGCCTCTTTGCCAAGGCCAGGGCATACTGGGCACACCACCATCTGCCTACTGGGGAAGGCTCAGGTTGTTCCTCCTCCGAGTCAATCTGGCCTTGGCATTGGTGGGGGGGCTGTGTGTCCCTGTCCCCTGCTGTTCCTGCTGCAGCTGTTTCTGCAGGATCATATTGTGCAGCATGGCACATACAATAACAATTTGGGTACATGTAGTTGATGAGTACTGCAAGGCTCCACCAGATGTGTCCAAGCACTGAAACCATGACTTGAGCATCCCAAACACATGCTCTATTATGATTCTGTTCTGTGCATGTGCCTCATTATGGAGTTCTTGTTCAGGTGTGAGTGTGCATTTCTGATGGGAGTCATCAGCCAAGGCTCCAGTGTGTAACCAACATCCCCCACTAGGTGACTGTAAGGGATGTCCCCACTGGCAAATCTCTGGTACAGCTGCATCAGATGCCAGATGTGGGAATTGTGATAGCTTCCAGGGCAGCCAGCACACACATTCATTATAATGCCCTGGGCATCGCACACGACCTGGCAGTTGATGGAGGGGAAGCCCTTACGGTTGATGTAGACCCTACCCTGCTCACCTGGTGGTGTTTTGGTGCATATGTACGTGCAGTCTATAGCTCCCATCACCTCAGGGTATTCTGCTATTTGGTGGAAGAGATGCATATTGCTGGCCAACGCTTCACGGGTGTTGAGGAAATATACTTGCTCACCAGCATGTGCTGACATCGCATCCAGAAACTGGTGGAATACCCTGGATGCTGATGCCTATGAGATTCCCATGATATCCTCAGTTGAGCTTTAGGAGGTACCTGTGGCTAGTATTCCTAGGCCTACACATACCTTGATATCCACTGGGATGGGTTCCCTTCCTTTAGTTCTGTGTATCAGGCATGGCTGGCACAGCTCAACAATTTGCTGTAGGAGGTCCCTGTCTACCCTATAGTGCTCCACTATCTCCAGCTAATGTAGCCCCTGGTAGGTTACCCTGGGTCTGTATGCCATTCTCCATCTCCTCACTGTGGGTTGATCAACAGCATTCTCATCCTCACCAGCCTCAGCCTCTTCCACATGTTGATGTCTGATAGCTGCTGCAGCCCCTATCAATTTGTTGTTTTTGTTTGTTTGAAGTTCCCCACTTGTATACACCAGTGGTGTAGAGTATGTGGGAAAAAACAGAGGGAAAGGTGTTTGTCTAGTTTATAGTAGTGTTCTGGGCTGGGCTGGTCTGCTGCCTGTGTAATTGGCTGATTCTGATACATTTCACCTGCCAGCTAAGCTAGTTCTCCTTGATTACCTTCCTACTGCTGTTTTCCCTTCCCATTGCCTTCCTGTTTAAGCCTGGGGGCATGCCACACAAACACAGTGCTCAAATGTGAACAGAGCTGCTATTTCCTGGATTTTTCTCCTTTAAAACCTGGTGCATGGCGTGCACACCTGCTTGGGCAATGTAAAGAGTGCTAGGCAGTATCAGACACACCCCCTTGCTTAGCTGTGCTAAGCTAAGGGCAAACAAGAGCCACAGGGCTCCAATCCACCGCCTGACACCCCCCCCTATGATGTCAGCTAACCCCTAGGCTTGCACCAAGCTATTCCTGCTCTTACATTGTTGGGTGCTGACTAGCATGCAGGGGAAATCTGGGATTCAATATCATTCCCCTCATTTGCATAGGATTGCCTGCTGATGCATAGTTACATGTTCCACACTGAGCCTCCCCCCTTAGCAACAACTATTCACTGGCCGTGTTGTCTTCTGCCTGCCATTGAGTATAATGGCAAAATAGTGATTTTGGTTAGAATGCTTATTTTAGGTTTTGTTTCACCTGATCACATTTGCGCTCCGCTGCCCTACGCTTAAAAAGTCGAGATCGGCTAAAACAAAAGTTATTTTATTTTTGCATTTGTTTTCAATGCCAATGGCCTTATATTTGGCCATTGCCATGCTTTCTACATAATATCCACCCTTTATTTGGAGCTGTCATGGCTATGTGTTGTAGTTTGCAGAAATGTACTCCGTTACTGCGGAGTAAATTTCTGCAGATTACACTAGTCCTGCACGGCTGTTATGAATAAATCATTCAAATACATATTTATCCATCAATAAGCCATGTTTATTTCATTAAGAGAGGTTACTTGGTAAACAACCCCTGCTAAAATGTCCCTCATTAGTTTCACATATTCATGATGGTCCATAATAGTCAGGCCACCACCTTCATCCGGTTTGGAAACCCGTGATCTTAAATAGTTTATTTTATCCCACTCATATTTGCTGACATTCATCTTGATAGTAGCATTCTTAGAGAATTTCTCTAAGTGCCTTAGGTCAAGCTCACATGCAAGTTTGAATATCTGCAGGCTGGGATGTAGTGGTGGGTTGAAAGTGCTTGGTACACGTAAGGTGCTCCTGACATTTGAACTGTTATTGTCATTGTTACCAAATAAAATATTCAGATTTAGTTTCCTGGTATAATTGTTGATGTCGAGGATTGCTCTGGCTACATTAATATGTTATGAGGGGACAAAAGTGTACCCCCTAGCTAATAATTCAACTAATTTGGGACTAATGTTAACTTCCAAATAATTGAAAATGTGAAAGTCTCCTGTATTGTCTTTAATGATATTCAGATTCTCTTTAGGCTCGGGG
This sequence comes from Protopterus annectens, assembly GCF_019279795.1. Classification (NCBI taxonomy): domain Eukaryota; kingdom Metazoa; phylum Chordata; order Ceratodontiformes; family Protopteridae; genus Protopterus; species Protopterus annectens. Next base: position 270,418,272 of record NC_056736.1, on the reverse strand, counting down.
TACACTTCTAACATTTCTTCCTGTTGAACTTCCTGCTGTCTTTCCTGTTGTTCATATAATTCACTCATTTGGGGATAGCCCCCTGTTATTGGAGATTCTGAAAATTTGCACCTGGTGTAGTGTTAACCTCACCTTTCTGCTGGCCCCTTCCATTTTGATTATTGATTCTCTAACTTCTCCTTACGGAGAAAGACTCGGTCGTATCCTCCATGCAGGGGTTCTGAGAGTTCATTTGTTGATCAAGGTTAAAGCTTAAGTCGAGATCGCCCACCCGAGAAGGGCCTTGCACAGAGGCAGTGTTATTGTTATTAAATGCCTCTGTTTGTGATATCGGTGGACTTGGGTATGCAGTATCATTGTCGTAGGCTAAGCGATCTCTTTGCAATTTTTTAACCTTAGTGGATTTCAGTTTATTGAAGTACTGGTCAATGCTGGTAAAAGTTCTTGTATAATCATATTGGTACCTGTTGAAATCTAAGTATGCTTTAATTTTGTGATCTAAATCAGTCACTTCTTTTAAGATGGTTTCAACCCATAAATTATAATGTTTTATCATGAGTTCTAAAAGTTCAAATCCCTGTTTATCATATAATTGTAGTAATTCTACATGAAAAACAGAGTGATTCACCAAGCCTGTTGGATACTGGAATCTCCTAAGGCCTTTTGGTACTATATGCTGTTGTAAACATTCCTTAAAGTATGAAATTTCTAGTTGTAATTTTTTAAGCTTGACAAGTTTAGAATCAAAAACTTTCAGCATTTCAACAATACTGTTATTAGGATTAACATTATCTCCAGCTGGTTGCCCCTGTGGTGGATTGTGAACTTCCATAGAAAAAGAGAAATTTCCATTTAGCCAATCCATCAGGATGGGAGCCCCAATAAGACCCGAGGTATGAATCTCATGCTGAACACTCATACAACTTACTTGGTGCTCTCGGCTTGTTCCTAGTTGAACTAATGAGCATTGCAAGTTGTTGGTAACACTTTGTTGTTGTACACCATTAGGTTGTAAGTTGTTCAATGCTACGTTTGAATTAGGTCTAGTTGTTGCCTGCACATTGCTTCCATCCTGTTCATGCAGTGTAAGCACTGTGTTAGACATTGACACCAACTCTCGTAGTTCATGCTGCTGGTTGTCTAAAGATTCCAGACGTGATGTTAGCAATTCCATCCGTTTGGCCATAGCTTCACTAAAAATTGTCAGCTCACAGTTTTCAACTCTATCTTGTATTTCAGTGAATAATCTCGGACTGCCTGTGCTTCCTGATGCCATAACACACAAACCAAGCTAAAAAAATACAAAATAAACTACTAAAATAGAAAAAAATGGCTTCAGAAGGCAACTAGTAGTTTTAAGGTGCATAAAGAGCTTTTCATTTAATAAAATCAAAATTATTCAGGTGAAAACATTCATGGTACAAGTTTCAGTTAAATAAAATACCAGAAAGTGCTTGAACCTGTCAGTTCACATGCTGTGATGACATTAGCAACAATAGTTAACCCTTCCTGTTCTACACACTATGAAAAAGTGAAGTTTGGCACAGAAAATTTGTCACGGGACTGTTTAATGTGGGATGGGGGTGCTGGGTAGTAGCTGTGCTAGGTTATTTGGGTGGCTGAGAAGGTTAGGAAAGGGTTAAGTGAGTTGGGATTTGAAGGGAAGTGATGTAGTGTTAGGGGTATGGTTTGAAGGGTTTTGAAAGGAAATTCAGAATGAATAAGCACATTTTGGTGTGGTCTTGTTATGAGGCAGGATCACGTCCTAGATGACCTGAGGTTGTGAATAAGTTAGGCCTTAGGTAGTTATAAGCAGTGAGATGAGTACAGCTTTGTTGGGTCTTTAAGGATTCCTTTTTTATTTCCTTTTAATGGATATATCAGAAAGTTTAAATGTAGTGTTAGGTCTGTTTCCGGTGTGGGGCTTGTTTTCCAGTTAATTGAGGCCATGTTGGTGATGGCTTTTGGGCAAAAGGGGTATTTTAAGTAGCTTGTTAGGTTATTAGGAAATTTTTTGTGTATTTATTAACTTTCCCTGGTGGTCTAGTGCAGTTTATTTGTAATATTACATTTCCTGGTGGTCTAGTGCTGCACCGTTAAGTTTCTTGATACTGTTTTGCTTTCTCTGGTGGTCTAGTGCTGCGCCATTTATAAGTTTGTGTATTATTACATTCCCCGGTGGTCTAGTGCTGTGCTATTAAGTTTTTGCTACTGTTTAGCTTTCCCTGGTGGTCTACTGCTGTGCCGTTTATAAGCTATGCAATATTACATTCCCTGGTGATTTAGTGCTGCATCGTTAAGTTTCTTGCTACTGTTTAGCTTCCCTGGTGGTCTAGTGCTGCACCATTAAGTTTCTTGCTACTGTTTAGCTTCCCTGGTGGTCTAGTGCTGAGCTGTTAAGTTTCTTGTTATTGTTTAACTTTCCCTGGTGGTCTAATGCTGCGCAGTCCATGGACAAGGTTTTGTGGTAATTTGCATGCTGGCTAACCATAAAATGGCAGGATGTGCATGCACAATGGTGCTGGTACGGCGCTCTATGGATATTAAAAAAAAAAGAGAGAGAAATAAATAAAGGGCATTGTTGAATCCCTTTGCTTTTCAAGCCCTTTGCTTTTCAAGAAGTTAAGCCCCTAGCCTTCATCCCTGGTGTCTAGTGTTGGCATGCAGTGGTAAGTAGCATGACCATGTTCCATGGTGGTCTAGTGTGTTTGTGTGATGTTTGAGTGTGGATGGAGTAAGAGGGTTGTATGGATGTTGTTGTTTGTTCATTCCCCGGTGGTCTAGTGCTGGTGTATGGTGCTTGTGTAGGATGGCTGTTTGGTTGTTTGCTGCCTGGTGGTCTAGTGGTTTTTCTTGTGTGGTATGGCTGTTTGGTTTCTTCCCTGGTGATCTAGTGTATGGAGCCTGTGTGGGATGGCTGCTTGGTTGGTTTGCTTCCTTGGTGGTTTAGCGGGTTGTTTAATCTTTCTCCCTGGTGATCTAGTGTGGTTCTGTGGTGGTGCGTGGTGATGGCAGAGTCCAGTTCTTGTCCTTGTATGGTTTCCTGGTGGTCTAGTGCTGAGGGGGCAGAGCAGAGATGCACTGCTTTCCCGGGCTTGTCGAGCTGTGCATCTTTCTGCACATGCACAATAGTTCGGGCAATTCTTGATTGCTGTTTTTCTGTATATTTAATTTTTTTTTTCTTTAGCTTGCTACTGATGCATGCTTAAGCAGGAGAGGTATGTGTGGTAATTTAAATAATATTAATATTAGGACAAAGGCATGATGATGAGGCAAGTTTTTTTTTCCTTCTTGTATTTCAGAGGGACCTAAGGCAATGGTGATTACAGTGGGCATGGCTGAAGTGCGAATGGGTTTGTGACAGAATAGGTAGTTATTGAGATTAACTTTATTGTGCCAAGTTTTATTGTCATTAACTTATTTGTTTCTTTCTAGGTGATTATGGTGGAGGCTTTAAGACAGAGATGGGCCAGTATTGTAACACAGGCTGAAGATGTATTCAACACCATTCCTGGTGAGGTACCAACAACTAGCACACAGGGTGTGACCATGCATAAGAAGCGGCAGATGACTACAACCCGGGCATCCAGGGTGAAGAAAGCCAAGCAGACAGCATCGGTGGAGAAGGCTAAAGAGGTGCTGATTCCCCCTGTATAAGCTGCAGGTAATAATTCATCAAGCTTGGGGGGGTGAGGAGACTGGAGCAGGCATGGGGGTGAGGTAGGGTGCAGTGAGGGTATCCATAGGGGGCTACTGGGTAGTAGTTTGGAGGCTTTAGCTGAGTGTGGAGGGTTTTTTGAGGATATCCTGTCCCTGTTAGATCAGGAGTTAGGGACAGATGTCCATGAGGTAGCGTCTTTTTTTGCTTTACAGCTGAGGGATTGGTTGACATCACATGCCCTGCGACAGGAAGGGGCTCCCATTTTATTGACCCCATACATATCTCTGTTGTTAAAGGAGAAAATTTGGAAAGGGAAGTTTGTCGATATTTTTGAATTGATTGATGCAGAAGGGGTTCAGCGGTTGATGGAAGTGGAGACAGCTAATGGAAGGACCTCTTGGCTGCATTGGCTGTGATAGGTCAAAAAAAGGGTTGGGAGATTTTGGGCTAAGACATGGGATAATTGGGTCCTAGGTTTCATTTATTATATGGTGGTGTGTTTGGAAAGGGGCACTTTGCAGGCTCTTCCTCCTTTGGCTTATTTTTTAACTATTAGCGAAGCGCAGAGGTTGAAGCCTGGTTATCCATGGTTATGGTATAACCAAAAATTTTGCAAGAGTAAAGCAGTAGATAAATCTATGCATTGGGAGGTCAGACATCTGGACATTTGGCTGTCCACCATGATGGATACCAGTGGAGGGGGTAGCAGATTATCTCAGCCATCTGAGGGAGGTGCAAGGATATGTTGCGATTTTAATGCCGGTAGGTGTTCCTGGGTGGGTTGTAGATTTGCTCATAGTTGCTCGAAGTGTATGGGGGCACATGCATTTACACAATGTGGGGGGGGGTCAGGATGGGGGTCAGGCACTGCATTTTGGGGGTATGAGGTTGGAATAGTTCCCATTCAGCATTGCTAGGCGGGTGTGGTCGGGCTAATTTTTGTGGCCAAAGGGTGGTCCTTTCGGGGAGGTAAAGAGAGTTTTGTGGAACCATTCACCTATTAAGGTGAATGTATTGAAAGACTTATTGACATATTAACCGCTGCCGGTGGTAGTAGGCGAGTTATTAGAAGGTTTTTCCAAAGGGTTTTCAATTAAGTCTGCATTGGTGGGGGGGTGGGAGAGTCGAGAGAAATTTGAAGTTTGTTAAGGGCAGGGAGGTGATTTTGCAAGAGTTGATTGACAAAGAGTGTCAGGCTGGGAGGGTGTTAGGTCCTTTTTGTTACTCTCCTTTCCCTAACTTTAAGGTGTCACCATTAGGTTTGGTTCCAAAGAAAAAGCACGGTGAATTTTGCTTAATTCATTATTTATCGTACCCTGCGGGTGAGTCAGTGAATGATTTAATTCCCAGTGAAGAGGCTAAAGTAATGTATTCATCTTTGGATGATGCAGTTCAGGTCATTAGGAGTTTCAAGGACCCTTGGTTAGTTAAAGTAGATACTGAGTCAGCTTTTCATTTGCTACCTGTGAGGGAGAAGGATTGGCCATTATTAGGCATGGTGGGAGGGGACAACTTTTATTTTGACGCTGCCATGCCTATGGGATGTGCTGTGGCATGTGCTATTTCCGAGAAGTTTAGCTCAGGATTGCACTGGATCTGGCAGCAGAGGGTGGAGGATCAGCAAGCCATACACTATTTAGATTTTTTTTATTGGTGGGGGAAGGTAGGCAAGGGACGCAGGTAGCTATGCAAGAGTTTGTGGGGATGTGTGAGGCCTTGGTGGTACCTTTGGCTAAGCAAGGGTGAGGGCCTTGGAATTTTTGGGGTTGACAGTAAATGCAGAACAGGGTTTGTTTTGTTTGCCTCAAGGTAAGATGGTTAGGCTGTGGGACAAGCTCATTTGGGTGAAGTCTAGGCCTAAGGTTTGGGTGAAGGATGTTATAAAATTGTTGGGTTTGTCGAACTTCGCGTGCAGGTGGTGCATCCTGGGCAGACGTTTTGTCGGTCTGTGACATTTTTGTTGAAAGGACATAAGAAAGAGTAAGCACCACAGAGTATGGGTCAGTAAATTGGAATGAGAGGGTTTAGATTTGTGGACTGAATTTTTACAGCAGTTTTAATGGGATTTCATTTTAGCAACTGGATTGGGTTACACAAGTAGAATTGCAATTGTTTACTGATGCAGCTGGGGGGGGGGGTCGGGAATGGGTGCTTACTTTGCAGTTCAATGGTTTTCTGTTCCATGGCTGGAGCATTGGTCAGATGAGCTGAAACGGGATGTTGCCTTTTTGGAGTTGATGCCAATCTGGGTGGCTTCGGTGGTATGGCAGGGTTGTATGAAGGGGCAGAAGGTGGTATTCCATTCAGATAATTCTGCAGTGGTGAGAGTGCTACAGATAAAATGGCTAAAGCACCTCGCTTGTTATTTATTCTTAGGAAACTGGTGCTGCATAGCTTGCTGATTAACTTTTCTTTTACAGGGTTGCATGTACCGGGGGTTTCCAATGAGATAGCTGATAGTTTGTCTCATTTTCAGTTCTGCAGGTTCCATCAGGTGGCTCTGAAAGTAGCTTTGCATCCATCAGTTGTCCCACCCAGCATATGGTAGATCGGGCAATAATGATTGGCAGGTTGGTGCAACAATCATGGGTGGCATCCACAAGACAAGCCTACAGTAGGACATTGCTTGAATTTGACAAATATTTGTGGCAGTTATTTGATGAGGACTGCATGTGGTCTGAGAATTTACTATTATGTTAGCTAGCCATGTTGAAGTGGCAGGGAAGGGCAGTGCGAACGGTGAGGCTGGCCTTAGCAGCCATTGCTACATATACTCGGTTGGTTGGATTAGAAGATTTCACTAGGTCATGGGTGGTGAGTAGAGTGTTAAAAGGGTGGGCTAGAGTTGAAGGGAGCAGCATGAATAGGAGATGGCTGGTTATGAAAAGTATTTTAAAATGTTGTTAAAGGGTTTGGGTAAAGTGTGTGGTTGTTTGGATGAATATGTGTTGTGGTGTACAGTTAGTGTTTGGATGTATTGCAGTGCTTTTCGTGTGTCAGAGTTATTGGGTTCATTGGTATGGGAGGATGTATTGATATTACCTAGGGTGGTGCATATTACATTGCATTCTTTGAAGACAGATCAGGAGGGGCTTGAGCTACCCATTGTTTTGGAGGAGGTGGGGGTAGCTTGGAGATGTCCAGTAGTTTGGGGAAGGAAGTTGTGTGGGGCACGGAAGGGTAGAATCCAAAGGTTGTTTTTTCAGCAGTGAATGGTAAAGCATTGATAGGCAAGCAATTGAATGTGGTTATGAGAAGGGCAATTTGGAGTGTGGGTTTGCAAGGGGATAAGTTTTCTTCCCATTCCTTTCAGATGGGTAGGGCATCGAATATGGCTAAGGAAGGTAGGTCAGTGGAAGTAATCAAATGGGTGGGTTGGTGGACATCCAATGCCTTTTTGAATTATATTAAATAGTTTGTAGAGGCTTTGTTTTTAAAAACTTTTTTTCTCTCTCTCTCTCTTTTCTTAGATAAGAGATGGATCATCATTTTGGGCCATTCCTTCATATTCTGGGCTGCTAGGCATGCAGAGGTTAGACCCAATGGCATAAATCTGGGTGTGGATCATTTTGACTTAAAAATTATTTGGCATGGTGTTAGAGGGCTAAAGTGGAGTCAAATATTGCAAGAATTTAATGGGTTACAGGTTAAGTGGGGGTTGCCTCAGGTGTTAGTAATTCATTCAGGTGGCAATGACTTAGGCAGGGTACAGTTGGTTTGTTAAGTTTGTGAGGACATTTTAGCATTGCGGAGGATGCATCCGGGGAGGGTTTTTATCTGGTCTGAGATTATTCCTCGGTTGGTATGGAAAGGGGCATGGAATTTTGCTGCCATGCAGAAGACTCGCAGATATGTCAATTTTAAGTTGGCAAAATATTTAGGAGAAATTGGGGCACATACGGTCCTGCATGTAGAGTTTGACAGTAAGGATCCAGTGTGGTATAGGCCGGATGATGTTCACCTCAATGATTTCAGTTTGGATTTACTTAACCTTAATTTGGGTTTGATGGTGGAGGATCTTGTGAAGAACGGTACTGTTTAAGGGGGAACAGCCCTTTAAAAGCTGGTGGGTGGAGAAGAGGGTCAGGCCTGACCCTCTTCTGTTCCATCTACAGGATGGTGAATGGAAAATTGCGGAATTAAGGTGAGCGGGGACACTGCCTTTGTTGTTTATCCAAGGTGAGCGGGTACGCTGCCTTGTCTTTGACTACTGTATATATGGGTGAGCGGGCACACTGCCTGTATGATTTGATTGACGTTTAATACAGTTTTGTTGTTGTTGCATTAGCTAACTGTATTCAAGGGGTGAGCGGGAACACTTCCCTTATTTTGTTTATGTCTTTTATGTTTCAATAAAGTTATGTTACGCAATTTATCACAACAAAGGTTGTCAAACGTCTGTGGATGTTTGTGTATTTATTAGGACTGTGACAACTGAAGTTTGGCACAGACGAATTTGTCACAGGACTGTTTAATGTGGGATGGGGGGTGCTGAGTGGTAGCTGTGCTAGGTTATTTGGGTGGCTAAGAAGGGCTAGGAAAGGGTTAAGTGAGTTGGGATTTGAAGGGAAGTGAGTTAGTGTTAGGGGTGTGGTTTGAAGGGTTTTGAAAGGAAATCCAGAGTGAATAAGCACATTTTGGTATGGTCTTGTTGCCCTCCTTGCCCGACTCAATTGATTTTAGTTTGAGGTTTGTTGGGTGGAAAAGAGGGTCAGGCCTGACTCTCTTCTGTTCCCCCTCTACAGGATGATGAATGGAAAACTGAGGAATTAAGGTGAGCGGGGACACTGCCTTTGTTGTTTATCCGAGGTGAGCGGGTACGCTGCCTTGTCTTTGGCTATTGTATATATGGGTGAGCGGGGACGCTGTCTGTATGATTTGATTGGTTTGATACAGTTTTGTTGTTGTTTCATTAGCAAACTGTATTCAAGGGGTGAGCGGGAAAGCTGCCCTTATGTTTATGTCTTTTATGTTTCAATAAAGTTATGTTAAGCAATTTATCCCAATAAATAAATAAAGGTCATTAAACATCTGTGGGTGTTTGTGTATTTATTAGGACCGTGACAAATACTATTTAAAGCTAAAACAATGCTGACAACCATGAACAAGGAAGATTGAAGGTATGGTTTAAAAATAAAGTATGCTGATGGGTATACTTTAAACAACAAAAACAAATAAATACATGAAATAATAAGGTTACCTATAAGGAATTACTATTACACTGCTGAAATTCTACACTACAAATTTTTGTGAACTATGTGAGTCAGTGTCATTATCTAACACAGTGCTTACACTGCATGAACAGGATGGAAGCAATGTGCAGGCAACAACTAGACCTAATTCAAACAGCAGAAAACAACTTACAACCTAATGGTGTACAACAACAAAGTGTTACCAACAACTTGCAATACCAATTAGTTCAACTAGAAACAAACCGAGAGTACCAAGGAAGTTGTACGAGTGTTCAGCATGAGATTCATACCTCGGGATTTATTGGGGCTCCCATCCTGATGGATTGGCTAAATGGAAATGTATCTTTTTCTATGGAAGTTCACAATCCACCACGGGGGCAACCAGCTGGAGGTAATGTTAATCCCAATAACAGTATTGCTGACATGCTGAAAGTTTTTGATTCTAAACTTGTCAAGCTTAAAAAATTACAACTAGAAATTTCACACTTTAAGGAATGTTTACAACAGCATATAGTACCAAAAGGCCTTAGGAGATTCCACTATCCAACAGGCTTGGTGAATCACTCTGTTTTTCATTTAGAACTACTACAATTATATGATAAACAGGGATTTGAACTTTTAGAACTCATAATAAAACATTATAATTCATGAGCTGAAACCATCTTAAAAGAAGTGACTGATTTAGAACACAAAATTAAAGCGCACTTAGATTTTAACAGGTACCAATATGATTATACAAGAACTTTTACCAGCATTGACCAGTACTTCAATAAACTGAAATCTACTTAGGTTAAAAAATTGCAAAGAGATTGCTTAGCCTACGACAATGGTACTGCATACCCAAGTCCACCAATATCACAAACAGGGGCATTTAATAACAATAACACTGCCTCTGTGCAAGGCCCTTCTCAGGTGGGTGATCTCGACTTAAGCTTTAACCTTGATCAACAAATGAACTCTCAGACCCCCTGCCAGGAAGATACAATCAAATCTTTCTCTGTAAGGAGAAGTGAGAGAATCAATAATCAAAATGGAAGGGGCCAGCAGAAAGGTGAGGTTAACACCACACCAGGTGCAAATTTTCAGAATCTCCAACAACAGGGGGCTATCCCCAAATGAGTGAATTATATGAACAACAGGAAGAACAGCAGGAAGTTCAACATGAAGACATGTTAGAAGTGTACCCTGAGCCTAAAGAGAATCCGAATATCATTAAAGACAATACAGGAGACTTTCACATTTTCAATTATTTGGAAGTTAACATTAGTTCCAATTAGTTGAATTATTAGCTAGGGGGTACACTTTTGTCCCCTCACAACATATTAATGTAGCCAGGGCAATCCTCAACATCAAAAATTATACCAGGAAATTAAACCTGAATATTTTATTTGGTAACAGTGACAATAACAGTTAAAATGTCAGGAATGCCTTACGTGTACCAAGTACTTTCAGCCCACCACTACATCCCAGCCTGCAGATATTCAAACATGCATGTGAGCTTGACCTGAGGCACTTAGAGAAATTCTCCAAGAATTCTACTATCAAGACGAACATCAGCAAATATGAGTGGGATAAAATAAACTATTTAAGTACACTTAAAGTATGGGTTTCCAAACCGGATGAAGGTGGTGGCCTGACTATTATGGACCATCATGAATATGTGAAATGAATGAGGGACATTTTAGCAGGGTATGCTTACCAAGTAGCCTCCCTTAATGAAATAAACATGGCTTATTGATGGATAGATATGTATTTGAATGATTTCTTCATAACAGCTAGAATTGAAGCCAATGTCTTTAACTAAGACTTTAACTGAAGTTGGCCACTCGGTGGGAACATACTCTAATAATCCATCCTTCTTACCATAGCTGGGCGGACTTTTTAGTTAAAGCATACACCCCAACCCAATCCTATCCCAGAAACACAAGTCAGACCTACTTATTATCAATATAAACAAACATAGCATATCCAAAAAACTACATGACTTTCACTCATTCATATCCCACTACTCCCCAGACATACTAACCGTTACAGAGACCTGGCTAAAACCTCCCACACAAAATGAAGAAATTCTTCCCCCAGGCTATAACATCCTAAGGCAAGATAGAGGTACCAAAAAGGGATGTGGAGTTGCAATCTTATTTAAAAATACACTCAACCTCCAACCACTAAAAACCCCACTTCCCAAATTCCAGAATTCAGAGACATTAGACTCAGTCATGTCCCTTAAAAACAAAAAGAGAATCAACATCCTCTGTAGTTATATTCCTCCAGGAAATAACTCACCTATAATAGAAGAGATACTACAATGGGCCACAATCAACCTACCCCAAGAAGCCATCCTGCTATCAACATCCTCTGTAGTTATATTCCTCCAGGAAATAACTCACCTATAATAGAAGAGATACTACAATGGGCCACAAATCAACCTACCCCAAGAAACCATCCTGCTATCAACATCCTCTGTAGTTATATTCCTCCAGGAAATAACTCACCTATAATAAGAGATACTACAATGGGCCACAATCAACCTACCCCAAGAAACCATCCTGCTATCAACATCCTCTGTAGTTATATTCATCCAGGAAATAACTCACCTGTAATAGAAGAGATACTACAATGAGCCACAATCAACCTACCCCAAGAAACCATCCTGCTATCAACATCCTCTGTAGTTATATTCCTCCAGGAAATAACTCACCTATAATAAGAGATACTACAATGGGCCGCAATCAACCTACCCCAAGAAACCATCCTGCTATCAACATCCTCTGTAGTTATATTCCTCCAGGAAATAACTCACCTGTAATAGAAGAGATACTACAATGGGCCACAATCAACCTACCCCAAGAAACCATCCTGCTATCAACATCCTCTGTAGTTATATTCCTCCAGGAAATAACTCACCTATATAAAGAGATACTACAATGGGCCACAATCAACCTACCCCAAGAAACCATCCTGCTATCAACATCCTCTGTAGTTATATTCCTCCAGGAAATAACTCACCTATAATAAGAGATACTACAATGGGCCACAATCAACCTACCCCAAGAAACCATCCTGCTAATTGACCTAAACTTAGACTGACTAGCCTGCAACTCCAACAACCCCTCAAACCATATTAACTTATTTGGATTCTCACAACTAATCCAAGAACCCACCAGAGTAGACAAAAAATCCAATAGAACCCCGATCCTAGATTGGACACTAGTTAATATCCCCACAGATAATTATCATGTGGGCTGCTTACCTGATGCCTTGTGTGACCACTGCCCCACATTCCTCCTTCAGAAACAGGCAAGAATACCCAAACCCATGCTATTCAAGGAGACTAGGGATGAGTACAAAGTCAATCCGCAAACTCTTAACAGTATGCTCCAGCAACAGGACAAGAATCCACTAAAAACTCTACCTTTAGACCACTCTAATGCTACTTTTATGACTGTTCTAAATATACTAGCTCCCATCAGGAAACTCAGGACTAAAGTTAACTATGCCTCATGGCTAAATAGGACATCAAAAGCCTTAATAAAAGCAAGAGACAATGCCTGGAAAAACTGGAAAAAGAATAACACTATCCAAGACAGACATAAATATCAAGAACTATTAAATAAGGCCAAAACCCAAACAAAAGTAGATAAAAAGAACTACTACTTAGACATCCAAAACAAGCACTCTAGAAACCCCAAAAGTTCTGGCAGGCCATCATTACTGTTCTAAAACCAAGCAAAACCACCAACCCATCTCCCAACAACAATTCTGATAATGATAGCATAACTTCAGAATTCAACCATCACTTCACAGAATCTATCCTTGCACTATCTATCCAACTATCCAACAAGAACACTAAAACCATCCCAACTGCTGTAGAACAAACTAACATACCCACCTTCACACTCTCACCTGTACCAACCTCTTCAGTTAAAAAGTTACTCTCTAAACTAAAACCCACCACACTCACAGCAGATGGTTTATCCACAAATTTTCTAAAATTAGCTGCAGAATCACTAGCCTATCCTGTCTCAATTCTTATAAACCACTCTATACAAAAAACCTACGTACCCCATCTTTGAAAAGTGTCACATATAATTCCCCTTCACAAAGGCAGAAACTCATATGAAGTATCAAACTACTGACCAATTGCTATCTTGTCCCCCCTTTCCAAATTTCTGGAGAAATGTATTCACACCCAGGTAATGCACTTATTATCCTCACATAACCACCTCTCCGCCACACAGCATGGTATCCACCCAAACCATAGCACAACCACTGCTCTACTCTCCTTTACCAGTCAGATTAACCATCTAAGAAATGACAACAAATTTGTCTCAGCCATATTCCTAGAGCTATCAAATGCATTTGCTATGGTCTCCAATAACCTACTCTTAGACATTCTGTCAACCTTATCCTTCATCCCCTCTACTACTTCATGGTTTAGAAGCTATCTCTCTGACAGAAAACAATCAGTTAAATGGCAAAGTACACTATCTCCTCTATTACCAACTACTGTAGACGTCCCACAAGGATCAATACTGGATCCTCTACTATTCACCATTTTTGCTAACAAACTACATACTTCCACCCTGCATGCATCACTTATACAGTACACAGATGACTCCACCCTATTCTGCTCAGTCCCATCCATAACCACTCTTCAAAAGCTTACCCAAGAATCTTTCTGCTCCATGAAACAATGGATTACCGATATCCAACTCATTCTAAACCCCAACAAGACCAAATTACTCCTTTTTCCCCCAATAAATCCAAATCCACACCTACTGCCTTCATTATCACCTCCAAAAATGGGACCATAATCTCCCCCTCCCCTCACACTAAGTTGCTCGGGGTTGAAATAGATAACAATCTAAACTTTAATGTCCATATCTCACAAACCATCACAAAGGTACATAAGAAACTAGGAACCCTATACAAACACAAACAGTTCCTATCGGACCAAGCTAGAATTTCCTTAGCCCAAACCCACCTCTTGTCTACCCTAATGTATGCATCACCAATCCTAATTCATATCAGGAAAACAGACCTAAACAAACTAGAGTCATGTTACAATAAAATTGCAAAATTCGCTAACAACTCCACTTTTAGAAATCATCACTGTCTTGCCCTGAAGCAACTACAGTGGTTAGAACTCCCTCAGCTAATTAGCTATCACCAATTAGTCCTCACCTTCAACATAATAAGGAACCCTCAGAAAAACCCAGCCCTAAACCAACTTCTAAACCAGTATTCTGCAAATCTTCCTCTACGCTCATCCAACAAACCCCTGCTCTGCATAACCAAAGCCAATAACACTGCAGGGAAAAGTCTGTTCTCCCACACCATTGCTAGGGAATGGAATAACATCTCCCAAAGTATGTCCTCTGTACCATCCATCTCACTTTTCAAGACCTCACTAAATTCACACCTCTTGCAATCATGGCTCTGTCCCTGTATCACATAAACTCTTTTCTGCTCTCCTAACTTGCCACACCTCATCTCCTCACTGCTTACCTCCGATATTCTGTACTACTCAAATACTCCCTATCAGGAACTACTATCCTACAAACTATTTCTCACGCTATGACATATCTCCCAAATAGCATTATTTTCCAGATTCCATTCCTTCATTGTTATGCTTTGTACTACCAATACGGAATTCAAAGTTTTGCTATCTATATACCAAGCTTGCTCAAATCATACTAAGGTACGAAAAATCTTCTTGACTGTATATATGCCACTGTATAGAAATTTTCTTTCATTCGTGGATTATGTGTTGTCATATAAGGACATGGAGCCCTGATTGTATATATGCCTCTGTGCAGAATTCTTTTTGTCATTTGTTGTATTTGTACTGTTATGTTATGGAGCTTTTCTCCCCAGTCCTCCGCTGTAAATGGACCTTGTACCAGTCAGACGTTCCCGGTAAACAAATGTAAAATAAAAATAAATAAAATAAATAAATAAAAAACTACATGACCATGCCTTACCCTAGAATCCTGAGACTATTTGGGATACCCAAGATCCATAAGGATCTAACCAATCCACCAATGAGACCTTTAGTGGATGGCCGAGATTCAGTCACTTATCCATGTGCAAAAGTAGTGGATGCTCTTCTGAAAAGATACCTGAGAAGTGAGAGTCACATCTGTAAAGACTCATGGTCATTTTTAAAGAAAATGAATGAACTTGAATACAGTGAGAACTATAATTTTCTCACGATAGATGTAAAAGACCTCTATACATCTATCCCAACTTGCAAGGAATCAAATGGATTATGTAGATGTTAAGGAAAAAAGGAGCCCCTGATATTTCACTTCTATCTGAGTTGTTGGACATTGTTCTATCAAATAACTATTTTGTTTTTGAGAATGACTTTTACTTGCAGAAAACTGGGTTGCCATGGGTTACCCTTGTGGATCCAGTTTGGCAAACCTAGTAATGGCATTCTGGGAAATTAATTTTGTATTCAATATGGAAGAATGCAAGAACCTGATTTGGTTTTATACTCGGTTCTTGAAAGACATTTTTATTATGCTGTAAGGGGATTTTGTAGAAGCTAATAGATTAGTGGATTACTTTAATAATACCACATCCTTCCTGAAATTCCCTCACACTTTTGATAGTGATGAAATAGCATACTTAGATATTAATCTTAGAAAATATAGGGGGAGAAACTGATACTTGTCTAGAACTTTCAGGAAAAGTACTTATTCCAACTCATTTCTCCATTATTCCAGCTGCCACCCTTACCATCAAAAATGTTCAGTTCTTAAGGGGCCAACTGGTAAGGGTGGCTAGAATTATCACTTTGGACAGAGACTTTGAGTTGGAATGTGAATTATTAAGGAACATGTTTTTAGCTCGAGACTACCCCAGTGATCTAATAGACTCACTTACGGAGGAGGTCCAGAGTAAGAGAAGGTCAGGCTTTTACACCCCAATTTTGAGTTTGGGAGGGGTACCAGCATCAATATCTAAAGAAAAGTGCAGGTTAGACTTTAATGTGGATAGTCCAATTAGAGAACATGATTTCACCTTGAGCCTAGTTGCTACCTATAATGTGGATAGCCATCTTGTACAAAATTTGGTTTGAAAAAACTGAGAATGGCTTCGATGTGACCTGACTTTACTCAGTTGTTTAGGTATTTCACCCAAAATTATATATAGGAGAGGGTGCAACATCAAGAACCTCTTGGAATCTAGTAGACCACAATTTGTGAAGTTTCCCAGTATGTTTAAGTGTGAATCTTGCAACTTTTGTAAATTCATTAAGGTAGGAAACACATTTGAGGTGAACGACTATGTCTTTAGATTAAAAGACAGATACAATTGTAATATCAAATTAGTAGTATATTTAGCAAAGTGCCAGTCTTGCCCAGTATTTTATATAGGCAAGACTGAGCGTAAGCTCCAGGAGCGACTGTACGAACACCAGTATGCTAGCAATAAAAAGAAAATTGAGAATGCATTGGCTAAATATATAGGAACATTTCCAAACCATAAATTTAAGTTCAAGATTATTGACTATGTCAAATACAACATTAGAGGTGGTCCCATCTCCCTAAGACTTGAAGAACTTGAACTTTACTGGCAAATTCACATCAGTGCATACTATTATCCAAGTATTAATGACATGTGCTTGATTAGATGTCTACTTAAATTGAAAAGTTTAACTAGATGGCAGAATCTCCCTTCTAGCTATGTAACACAAAAAAAATGTTATGCTAATTTTATATTAATATCATGAATAATATTCAACTCTAATAGTAACTTACTTTAGTAAACATGATACCATGATATTCAGCCTTAATTCTCCTCAAAGGTCATAGTTAGATTCTGTATTTTTTATATTTTGTTATATTATTTTTATATAATGAATGCCATATTGTGGAATTAAATGAATGGCATAGCGTAGTATGAATGCCATAGATTTAATAATATGGTCATCATAGTTAGTTAAAAATTATGTACCCAACATCAAGTTAATTTATTGCATGGTAATTTTAGTCACTGTTAATGGTGTCTAAATTTATTTCTCAAACTGCCAGCTGAGTTATTTTTCTGGGCTAGGCGATTAGCTATGAACCAGTATGAAATGTAGTAAAAAAAGTTTGTAGTGTAGAATTTCAGCAGTGTAATGGTAATTCCTTATCAGTAACCTTATTATTTCAGATATTTATTTGTTTTTGTTGTTTAAAGTATACCCATCAGCATACTTTATTTTTAAACCATAGCTTCAATCTTCCTTGTTCATGGTTGTCAGCATTGTTTTAGTTTTAAACAGTCCCCCAGATTCAGCAAGCCCTGCACGGTGTGCACATACCTCTCAACCTGGAATCATCAAAAATCTGGACAAGGCCCATGAAAAATAGGTATAAATCTGTATGCTGATTAACGTAAAATTTGCATACATAATCACATAACCCCTCCCACTCCAATGGAATTGTAGGATAACAACTTTCAAACGCAAACTGAAGAACAGACAACCAAAATATGGCACCAGAGTCCCCCTGCAGCCATTCCAATGTCCCATTACCTGACTATTTCACCCCATTTACCATAAACACTAATGTGTGCATACTGCTTTACATCTACAATGATTATTTGGATTTTATTTTTACATTTTATAGCACAATGCACAAACATGAATAGATATCTGCTAAAAAAGCAATACTGTCCCACAATGAAAATAGACATGGCATTAAAACTTCTCTGCCCTTGAAACTCACATTCATTGAAACAGCATTGAAACCCACACCAAATCCCCAAAAAATGCATCTGGTCAGTGGTGATAAAGATTACCTTTTGGCCATTTTCAAATCAAAGGCCCCTTGCACACAAAACAAGAAACATACATGCGTTCTTTGATGGACCTTCCTGACTTTATTAAATTATATTCCTTGTATAATACAGCACACTTGTTAGACTTAAGTTATAGCACATTTTAAATTTATAGTTCAAACATTTTTCCAGTAGGCAATGAAACAAAATGTATAAACCAATAATGACAAAACTGCCCAGTTCAGAACATTTCCATCATAAAAATCTACTTCTACACACACGATTGCATTTTTAATGTATTGTTTGAACATTTTTCCAGTAGGCAATGAAACAAAATGCATAAACCAATAATGACAAAACTGCCCAATTCAGAACATTTCCATCATAAAAGTCTACTTACACACACACACACACATACACACACACACACACACACACACACACACACACACACACACACACACACACACACACACACACACACACACACACACCTCAATTACTGTACAGAGCAATAACAGTGATATCCCGCAGGCCTATGCAAGCTTGTGAAGCTTACTGAAGGGCTGTGTTCTACACAAATGAGTCATGATATTATGCCAATAATACCTGCTTCAAGTACTACTAGTAGCTCTTAGGAATAGAATCAAATAGAAAGCTTATGTAGCATTAAGAATTTAAAGCAACATAATTGGTTGATAACGTAAAGTAAGTAATGCACAGTTCATATTTGTTCCTGAGTCATGATATTTTAATAAAGTGGTTAAGACAGAGTATTTACCCATTTCTTACAAATGAAATAATCTCAATAGTGTCAAATGCCAACTAACTGTCAGTTCTAGATGAAAATCAGGGATTAGATCAAAGACAAGCATAACAAAAAGTTAAGACTGAAGCACTATTTTAATATTCAGTGGCTATAACTTCAAAATTAACTAAATGCAAATATAAAGTTAACAATCAGGTAGAATGAAGTCTAATACAGAAAAAAAGTCATATCAGTCAGATAAATGCCAAATACAAGCACTACAAAAAGTTCCTAGAAATGATGCAGTATCTTACAAAGTTTGTACCCAGTATGCCAGAGATAACTATATCACTAAGAAACATGTTACATCAAGCTGTAGCCTGGAAATGGAGCTATAAGCATAAAAAAAGTTCTGAAATACTGAAAAAGCACCAATGTTGAACTACAACAAGACACTTTTGTATCTTTCTAGGTAGCATCTAACTAGAGAGACAGGAGTGACGTACATTTAGAATTACCCTGAGCTAATTTTTATTGCAATTTATTTTGTTTTCCACATACCTAGGCATGATACTGCAAGGTCAGTGCATCATTGCTGCATTAATCAATTGAAAAAAAGAGATAACCGGATTATATTTCCTCAGTTTTTATGCAGACTGACAATAGAATCTAAAAGTGAAACACACAAGCTTTACTTCTTGAAGAATCATTCACCAAACCATGAGTTATTCGGGTACCCGCATGGCACAGAAAGCAAAACAGCTAATGCATTGCATGATAGCATTGATCTTACTAGATATTGGAGAGCATGTATCAAGTGACAGTCCTGTGAGTGACTCTAGCATTATTGGAAAGAGATGTCAGTTCTGACAGGCTGTGTCACCTAGCGAGTGTCTGGGTGCACTAAGGTATCCACACCTTCCTGACTGTTTTCTTGCTCACCATAGCCTGTCAAGCACAATCCGCCTACACCAGCAGTGTAAATGTGTATGTGGTTAGTTACTTTTACATGTAAGAAAACAATTTGTGTTTGTGTATTTGCATCGGCTGCTTCTAACCAGTCTACATTGCTGGCATCATGAATAGAGCTGTCGGGAACATATTTCAATGGAAAAGAAACACACACACACACACACACACAAACACACACAGACACACACAGACACTCACACCTTCAGCAAAAAGGTACCTGTCAGCAATCCGGAGAACTCCAATAACTCTGCAGTTATGGATTAACTCCAAGGCTAAGGTAAACGGCAGTCTCCAAGTATTCATACAAAAGTAAATCAACGGAAGTAAATCTGCCCTAAAATGGCATTAAAATGAAAGCAAAATGACATGGCTTAAAAGTAAAATCTGCCCTGACTCAGCAAGGCTTAAAAGTAAAATCTGCCTGGACTCGGCAAAATGGCAAGGCTTAAAAGTAAAATCTGCCCAGACTCTGCAAAACGGCAACTCCATAACTAACAGTCCCAGACAGTATTCAAACAGACACATGTGCATGTCTGAGCTTAATTCTGACAGGCTAACAGAGTTGACGTCATCACACGCGTGATGACGTCAGCTCCGAAAGCGTGAAATCTAAAAAATAGATTAAAAAATTGGAAATGAAGGGGTGCCTCTTGGGAATTGTGGCACCCCTTCATTGGGACCCCAAAACTTGGTAAAAACTGAGTAATTCAGGATGTTTGGGAGGTCTGGGTATGCAGGACTAGTGCAGGAGCTCCAGCAGGCAATATCTCTGCCGTGCGATCCAGGAATAAGCTGTAGGGACGTGCAGGAGCGCTCCTGCACTAGTCCTGCACAGACTCAGCCCCTGTATGCAAATTACCCCATTTGCAAGAGAATCTCATGCAAATGAGGTGAATTTGTGATCCAGGAAGCTGGAAGCCGCCCGTGTAGGATTAGTGTAATCTGCAGAAATGTACTCCGCCAGTAACGTTGTACATTTCTGCAAACTACAAAACTGAGCCATGACAACTCCAAATAAAGGGTGGATATTATGTAAAAAGCATGCAAATGGCCAAATATAAGGCCATTGACATGGAAAACAGTTACAAAAATAAAAAAAAAAAACTTTTTTTTTAGCCGATCTCGGCTGTTTAAGCATAGATCAGAGGCACGCAAATGGGATTGGGCGAAAAATAAGAAAAAAAATAAATAAAATAAGCATTCTAACCAAAATCACTATTTTGCCATTATACTTAATGGCAGGCAGAAGACAACATGGCCAGTGAATAGTGGTTGCTAAGGGGGGAGGCTCAGTGAGGGACATGTAACTATGCATCAGCAGGCAATCCTATGCAAATGAGGGGAATGATACTGAATCCCAGATTTCCCCTGAATGCTAGTCAGCACCCAACAGTGTAAGAGCAGGAATAGCTTGGTGCAAGCCTAGGAGTTAGCTGACATCATAGGGGTGTGTGTCAGGCATACTATACTGTAAGCGGATTAGAGCCCTGTGGCTTGTGTTTGCCCTTAGCTTAGCACAGTTAAGCAAGAGGGTGTATCTGAGGCTGCCTAGCACTCTTTACATTGCCTAAGCAGGTGAGTGCACCACGCAGCAGGTTTTAAAGGAAAAAAAAGAAGTAAGCCAAGAAATAGCAACTCTGTGCACATTTGAGCACTGTGTTTGTGTGACGCGCCTCCGGGCTTAAACAGGAAAGCAATGGGAAGGGAAAACAGCAGTAGGAAGGCAATCTAGGAGAACAAGCTTAGCTAGCAAGTGAAATATATCAGAATCAGCCAATTACACAGGCAGCAGACCAGGCCAGCCCAGAACATACTATAAACTATGCAAATACCTTTTCCTCTGTTTTTTCCCACATACTCTACACCAGCGGTGTAAACAAGCGGGGAACTTTTAACAAACAAAAACAATAACATGATAGAGGCTGCAGCAGCTATCAGACATCAACATGAGGAAGAGGCTGAGGGTGTTGAGGATGAGAATGCTGTCAACCAACCCACAGTGAGGAGATGGTGAAGGGTGTACAGACCCAGGGTAACCTATCTGGGGCTACATGAGCTGGAGACAGTGGAGCACTATAGGGTGGACAGGGACCTCCTACAGAAAATTGTTGAGCTGTTCCGGCCACGCCTGACACACAGAACTAACAGAGGGGAACCCATCCCAGTCGATACCAAGATATGTGCAGGCCTAGGAATACTAGCCACAGGTACCTGCCAAAGCCCAACTGAGGATATCATGGTGATCTCACAGGCATCAGCATCAAGGGTATTCCACCAGTTCCTGGATGCCATGTCTGCACATGCTGGTGAGCATGTATATTTTCTCAACACCTGTGAGGTGTTGGCCAGCAATATGCATCTCTTCCACCAAATAGCAGAATACCCTGAGGTGGTGGGGGCTATAGACTGCATGCACATATGCATCAAAGCACCACCCGGTGAGTGGGGTAGGGTCTACATCAACAGCAAGAGCTTCCCCTCCATCAACTGCCAGGTTGTGTGCAATTCCCAAGGCATTATAATGAATGTGTGTGCTGGCTGCCCTGGATGCTATCACGATTCCCACATCTGGGAGCTGATGCTGCTGTACCAGTGATTTGCCAATGGGGACATCCCTTATGGTCACCTAGTGGGGGATGCTGGTTACACACTGGAGCCGTGGCTGATGACACTCATCAGAAATGCACACACACCTAAACAAGAACTCCATAATAAGGCACATGCACAGACCAGAATCATAATAGAGCATGTGTTTGGGATGCTCATATCATGGTTCCGGTGCCTGGACAAATCCGGTGGAATCTTGCAGTACTCACCAGCTACATGTACCCAAATTATCGTATGTGCCATGCTACACAATATGATCCTGCGGAAACAGCTGCAGCAGGAACAGCACAGGGCAGGGCCACACAGCCCCCCACAACTGCCAAGGCCTGCACAGGCACAGATTGGCTCAGAGGAGGAACAACCTGAGCCTGCCCCACTAGGCAGATGGAGGCATGCCCTGTATGCCCTGTATACCCTGGCCTTGGCAAAGAGGCAATACATAGCACATACTTTGACACAGTAAGAACCCAGGGAATGACACCTCTCTCTGACTTGCACATACAGTAAAAGGGATGCCAAACATGACAGTACCTGTGATCAACCATGTATTGTGAGTGTAATATGTGCATCTGGCATAGGCAGCCCCCAGCACCATCCTCAATACTGGCACACCCACAAGGTAAGTCACTCTCCTTACCAATTGCTGAATGGAGTAGAATGATTTGTTACTTGTATCTATGGTATGGATGTGAGCATGCAAGGGAACTGGGTGGCTGACTGGGATGCCAGCAGAAAGTAGGCACCTATAGTGGCAGCATGAGATCTGTAACAAATACTGGTGTCACCATAGTAGCCATTACTACACATGGTGACAAAACCCACTGCAGGAAATGGTTTGGGCCACATGTGTCCATATGACACAAACATCCCAGTCAGGGAGGTTTACATACCCAACAACAGTCTCAGCCAGCAGGACAGGTGTAGACAAACACAAACAGAGGCTGTACTATGGCCTCTGAATGCTGCCTATGGGTGACCTCCCCTTCAGGTCTACACAGACAGACTATAGCAGGTCAGGCAGTGGGATGTTGGTTCTGAAGGGTAGGAAGTCAGAAACTAACATGTAGGGCAACCAAAGCTAAGACCTGTAGTATACTGATATGCCTCTTGTCAGCATGATAGGTTAGAATACAGAATGAAATGGAGTACCTGACATACCAGTACAGTCATAGCAAATATGTACAAGTGTCAGGTGTGCCCCCCAATCCTATGTAGAAATGTAGAAACAGTCAGGTGTGCCCCCCAATCCTGTGTAGAAATGTAGAAATAGTCAGGTGTGCCCCCCCAATCCTGTGTAGAAATGTAGAAATAGCCAGATGTGCCCCCCAATCCTGTGTAGAAATGTAGAAACAGTCAGATGTGCCCCCCCCAACCCTACTTAGACATGTAGTAATAGTCAGGTGTGCCCCCCATTCCTGTGTAGCAATGTATAAACAGTCAGTTGTGCCCCCCCATATCCTATGTAGACATGTAGTAACAGCCAGATGTGCCCCCCCAATCCTATGTAGGAATGTAGTAACATGTATGTGCAGGTATAATACCAGTGGAGCACAGATGCCCAGAGGTGGTCAAGGTAGCAGGATAGATTGTAGCATTTGTATAATATGTAGGTATGTGTGTGTTAGGTTGGTGTGTGTTTCATATTGTGTGAGAGTGGTCAGTATGTATGCATGTTGAGGTATGACCTGATGGCCATTGCCCACTACTGCTGATGAAAGGGCCAAGTCTTCACAATTGCAGTGCCAAAGACAATTCCCACCAGTATAACACATGCTAGCAGTAAGCCATTGTAAATGTATGGTGGTAATATGTATCACCATCTGAAAGACTGACATGGCATGGCTGTTGGGTTAGATATACAAGCAGTACACAGGGGAAAGTACCCCAGACATACAGTAAATAATGTGTAACTGTAAAATGGACACACCCCTGGAATTGTACATACAGGTATGCATCACATTATCTGGGCCTGTAGTAGGAAATACCGGTGTCGTCTGCCTGAGCACTTGCAGATCACAAAGGTGATAGGACTTATGTATTGGGAAACAGCTGATGTACCTGCACATTCCAGCATAACTGGAATGACCCATGCATATCTGTGCATCAGATGCAAGTAGTGTTCATAGCACACATGCAGCCAGCTCACCCAAACACCACCCACAGGTACCTCCCTAGTCATATCCCTGCTGCTGGGAATGGGTACAATATGACCCCCACCTGTATATGGCTATACTGAAAGAATGCAGCATGCAGTGCAGGTGTTCCATGCAGGTGTGTCCCTAGCTGTAGGTAGAACCCTGCCAACATCAACACCACCTGATCAATACTGATAGAAAGTAGTGCCACGAACACCTAGCATACCTACCCTGCCACGCAAGGGGAATATCCCGTATGGTGGTCTGGGATTGTAGGACTGACAGAATGCAACAGCCTGCCACAGCTGACCTGCATCACCACCAAGTGGCCTACAGGCCTCTGCCAAAGGTCTGTGTTTCACATGTACTCCTAATGCATGTTATGTCATGGACACCCAAATAACATAACACATTCCACATAAGCCATATGCAAGGCCATGTGGACAAAGCACAGTAACATGTCCACCATGTCCCACTGCGTAAACTGTGGACCAACACCAAAACACAACTGTGATGAGGTGATAGCCTTAGGGAAAGTATCAGAGAATGTATACATAATGTATAGAAGAGGATAGAATAATAGTGAGGGTGGGGTGGTAGCATGGGCAGCATGGAATGTGCAAGGTCCGACACACAGCTATGTGCACACACTATTCCTGGCTGCAAACACATAAATGAGTGGCTACAAACTTGCCCATACACCACAATAGGGGTAATGTCCTGACTCATGGCCCCTGCCTCTGGGTAACCTGTGTGAATCTGTACAGCTGTGAGGTATTGCCACAGCAAGATAAGGCCATACTGCCATGTCGATGGATGTACAAGTATGTGATCCTCTGCCAGCACTGTACCAAGGTGCTGAACCGGATACACAGACCCAGCAGCATGTGTCTGCAGCTCCCCCTCCAGAACGGCATAACTTTCTTATGAATATGTAGGTGTTTGCCCACAATACCAGACACAGCTGCATTCACCCTTGGTCTCCAGGACATCACTGTGAGCAAGAATGTCCACCTGACAGTACTTGAGGACATAAAACATCACAATGTATAACAGTACACATGTCTGAATATCTCTGCTAACACCAGTACCATGTAGCAAAAGCAGCACAGACACAATCACCCACAGTACACACTATCCCTTGCACAGTTTGACCCCATATTGCCAAATGATCTATGGATACCCTACAGAAACAGTTTGCTACATGTAGGTGTGCAACACAAAGGTCTACACTGGAGTACAAACTACCTGGAATGGATCCACACATTCAATACAGAAGGGCATACTGGGCATGCTCACACACTTAGAGAAATGAAGGCAATGTCAGACAACATACTGAAAGTTCATACTGGGCATGCTCACGCACAACATACTGAAAGGTCATACTGGGCATGCTCACACACTTAAACAAATGAAGCCCCTGTCTACAAACAACAGTGGACCATACATATCTGACAGTCACAGATGTTAGTGCATAAACTTCTCGGTATGCACCAGTCATGCTTTGCACACACATTGGATAGGAATACAGACATATATCCAAGGACAACCCACTATAATATGCCAAAAGTAGACATACATAGTTGTGTGGAAGAGAGTGACTGTGACAGAGAACCATCCATTATGAGGCCTGTCCCACTCAGCACACAGCCAAATGGCTACAACCACATGATGTGTAAATGTCACTCACTATAGAAATTAGCCACTGGTATCCTTCAGCGTGACAGACTATGTGGTGCAAATGCTAGCAGTGCAACATGACTGTACAAGGCAGTAGTCATCTAGCAAGTGTATATACATACCTGCAGAATATAACCCTGCATGTGCCTGCATGTGGTGTGTCAACCTCTAGATGAATGGGTTATGGCCCATGCACACATTGCCCTCCCCATAGCCCTACTATTACAAGCCTGCTGATGTCATCCACTTTGGAATACACCTTTTGGAATGGAATAGCCCAGTAATCTCTGTGGCGCATCCTAAAACTGCATAATGCTGTCATGTGATAAACTAGGTAGGAGTTCTAATCTCAGAAATGGCAACTGTGTGTGTGTGTGTGTGTGTGTGTGTGTGTCTCTGTCTGTGTAGAGAACAATGCTTTTTAGGCTAGCCACATTCACTACAATTCAAATGTCCTACTTTGGCAAGGCTGCTGATATCATTCACTGTGAAATACACATTTGGAAAAGGTGTAGCCCAGTAATCTCAGTAGCGCTTCCTATAACTGAGTAATGCTGTAGTGTGATAAGCTAGTTAGGTAGGAGTTCTAATCACAGACATGGAAACTGTGTGTGTGCTTGTGTGTGTGTGTCTGGCTGTGTAGGGAGCAATGCTTTTTAGGCTAGTCACACTCACTACAATTCAAATGCCCTACTTTGGCAAGGCTGTTGATGTCATTCACTGTGAAATACGTCTTTGAGAAAGGTGTAAGCCAGTAATCTCTGTGTTGTGTCCTATAATTGTGTAATGCTGTAGTGTGATAAACTAGTTAGATAGGAGTTCTAATCTAAGACATGGAAAGTGTGTGTCTCTGTGTAGGGAGCAATGCTTTTTAGGCTAGTCACACTCACTACAATTCAAATACCCTACTTCGGCAAGGCTGCTGATGTCATTCACTGTGGAATGCACCTTTGAGAAAGATGTAGCCCACTAATCTCTATGGTGCATCCTACAAGTGCATAATGCTGTTTTGCTGTTTAGTGATAAACTAGTTAGGTAGGAGTTCTAATCACAGACATGGCAATTGTGTGTGTTTGTGTGTGTCTCTGTGTAGGGAGGAAAGCTTTTTAGGCTAGTCACACTCACTACAGATCAAATGCCCTACTTTGGCAAGGTTGCTGATGTCACTGTGAAATAAACCTTTGGGAAATGTGTAACCCAGTAATCTTTGTGGTGCGTCTTATAACTGTGTAATGCTGTAGTGTGATAAACTAGCTAGGTAGGAGTTCTAATCCCAGACATGGCAACTATGTGTGTGTGCTTGTGTGTCTTTGTCTGTGTATGGAGCAATGCTTTTTTAGGCTAGTCACACTCACTACATATCAAATGCCCTACTTTGGCAAGGCTGCTTATGTCATTCACTGTGAAATACTCCTTTGGGAAAGATGTAGCCCAGTAATCTCTGTGGCACATCCTATAACAGTGTAATGTTGTAGTGTGATATTGTACTTTGGTAGGGGTTTTATTCCCACCCATGGCAGGTGTAGATGTTTGTGTGTGTGTTTCTATGTCTATGTAGGGAGCAATGCTTTTTAGGCTAGTCACACTCACTACAATTCAATTGCCCTACTTTGGCAAGCCTGCTGATATCATTCATTGTGAAATGCACCTTTGGGGAAGACATACTCCAGTAATCTCCATGCCATGTCCTATAACTGCGTAATGCTGTAGTGTAATAAACTAGTTTGGTAGGAGTTCTAATCACAGACATGGCAGGTGTGTGTGTGCCTGTGTTTGTCATTCATATCCTGTGTGGAGGTGGCTGTGAGTGTGTAACAACTGGACTCATTGTGGAGTGGGTTTTGCAAATTTCTTATATGGTGGCTCTATTATATGTCACAATTTCCACCTTACAAAGATAACAGATGTGAAATAGCTGAGAGGCTGGGGTGCCAATCCATACCCTTACATGCGATATCAAGGCCTGGTGAACAAAGTTAGCAACCCTTCTTGTATTACCCAGAGAACACTCTCAACCCATGACTCATACACAAACACACTTTCCTAGGCAACAACCACTATGTTGGTAGTACCCTCCATATTGCCCACAGATAGTATCCATGACATGATTGCAGTGGACTACAGAGGGCATGGCACCCTGTCCATCAGTACAATAGGCACGTACATGTAGACAGTGCCCCTTCACTATGTGCCCCACTGGACACCTGCAACACCTGTGGTGCCATCAAATGTGACCCACAAAGGACATATCATGCCTTAAATACATGCCATGTATGGACAGATGCCACTGACATCAGGGAATACCTGTATCATGCTATCAATGTAGGTGCAGGGTCAACCTGCTGTCCATCACCAGTTCCCACCACATGAAGGCAGGGTTGGCACATCTGATGATAACAATCTGTGTACACAATATGGTCCAGACACCCCAGGTACAGTTCCACATGTCACTGTACATGCTTGTGGGATGTGTGCACATCCCAGACACCATCTATGTCATGGACTAAAGAACACATACATGGCAAGCAATGCACAGCAATGGCCACATGCAATAGTCACCCAGGTGACTGGGACCAATCCAGACACTACACCCCTGAGCCAACCTGCAGACCATTGTCATGTGGCCTGATGCCAAGGTATACCCATCACCTAGACTTGTATAGCCTTCTGGCACAGTCAGCCACTACACACCTGTGAAGCAGTGCACCCATGCATGTCAGTACTGGCACCCTGTGTCTGTGTGTGTGGTGTATGATGCTTCTGACCACATTCACACCCACTACAACCCCATTGGCATACTGAAGCATGCTATCTGATGTCAGACACCTCCACATACTCTTTGCCAATATAACCTCCGGATAACCTCTGTGGTGCACGTGATACCTGCATAGTACTGTATTGTGGCAAACTAACTGGTGAGGAGGTGTATTCCTGACTCTGCCAAGTGTGTCAATGTGTGTGGGTCCCTGAGAGAATGTGGCTGTGTTGACGCTGGCACCTGTACATGTGGACAGAAATGTGTACTACACCTACCATATCGCTATCATATCACTGTTGCAGATGTCACACACCATCACATATATGTTTGGAGAGCTCCAAAATATGTAAGCTATGTGTCGCATCCAATAACTGCATAGACATGTGATAGCAATACATAGTCAGTCAGGGGTTTGACACCCTGTACTGGTAGGAGTGTGACACAAACATGCTTAGGTTTTACTCTCCCCCCCTCCCTGACTTATCTTTGTCTCTGTCTGCCTCTCTTACTCCCTGTCTGGTGGATGTGGAGAACTACACCTGCTTTGCTTAGGCAGCAGCATGTGCTTTGTAAGTGATGCTCATGATCAGATGATGGCTTCTGCATGAATTGCAGCCCTCCTTTAGATGACTGCATGTGGAACAGCTGTGGTAACATTCCCATAGCCAATTGCATGGAAACACACTCCAATATCTAGGAACATCATGTTGGTGTTGGGCCTTTTCATTCACTGTGATCTTGTGAGCAGGACTTAGATCTATTGTTTGGCAAACAGCATCACATATGGATTGGGAGATTTACCTCTAAAAACATACACTGTGGAAACAGGCCAACACACAGGAGGGTGTGTGCCTAACATGACTACAGAATGTAAGTGTTGCTATTCTGCATTTGGAGTAATGTTGGTTTAACATGGTGTGTATGGATATGGCTGGTCTACATGTTTTAATACCTGTCATGACAATACTATGTTTTTGAGGAAAACCCCATCTGTAGGGTCATCTGCAGACTGGGCAGTGTGTGGTGCCTTTTGTTTCTTGTGTTACTCACAGAGTACCTCTCTGTGAACTGCAGAAGCATAGTGTTAGGACTGCAGTCAGTACATGGTGATAGTCATGAGAGTTACTGACTTCATATCCCTCACAGGATATATGTCACAACAAACCCTGCTACAACAGTAAATGTATGTGGTTATAACAGCAACATGTCATTATTGGCCCTGTGTTTGTGCCTCCAGCCACACCTCTGTCAGCCTTTGTACATATGTCATGCAGTAAGAGGTGCATATGTTCTTTACACCATAATTTATTGACATATCTGATAACGAGCCTGTGAGATATCAGACTGCTACACATGTTATGTATAGTAGGGGTTATATTTGAGGACATATCCTGGGCATTCTGTGGTTGTGTGTATAGTACTGAGGTCTGTGTACTTATGGTGATTGTTTGACAGTGTGTGTATTGTGAATATGTACCTTGGCCTGTGTACAGACTGTGGTAGAGGCCATTGTTCTTGGTCCTGTTCTATCTGATGTTACACACTGCTCCACTGTATGTTAACCTATTGGCTTACATGTTTGTAGGGCCTAACAAACATGTCCCATACCACAGACAGGGATCGGACCACACTGTGTTCTGGCCTAGTATATGTAGGGTTAGTGTATGAGGATGGTGTTGATCAGATAGTCCATATAGTGTAATATTACGCTAGCTACCATATGTGGCTGTGACTGTGTTCACATTGGTTGTGGTTATGCACTTTTACACAGGTGTCTATTACTCTGTGCTGTGACATGCCTGTAGAGCCTGCTATATATGCAGGTACATGTGTATTCCTCCATAAGAAATGTAGGCCAGTGTTGTTGCAGTATGCCTGTAGCCTGCATAGTGCTTTGGTACATGCCTAGCAGCTTAGTGTACTTACCCAGTGTGATGTTATGTCCAGATACTTGCTAGATGTACTGCTGCCAGGCCACCATAACAGTCATGTATGTCAGACAAAGCAGTGGAATGCTGTACAGATGTATGTCACTAACTAGTGGGTAGTATGTGGCCATGGCACCTCTGTACCAGGGGTTATTATGTGTCAGGACAGACAGGGGTGTGTGACTGCATAACCTATGAGGCAAATGTAGACCAGTATTTACGTGATATACCCATCTACATGGCTTTTAACATCCACATTGTCAGGCTTGGTCCACATGTCTTGCACTAAGAGGTTCTGTGTATACCTCTGGACTGACCAGAGTGTGTCAGACTGTCCACATTTATTGGCCATATCTCTGCTGTAGTTTGCAGGATCATTACTGTGCTAGCAGTGGTATTGTACTATGATGTCCTTAGGATGTCTGTCAGTGGCCAATGGCGCCCATGTTAAAAGAAAAACAAGCGTATACTACCAAGAAGGATGAAAGTGGCGTAAAAACACGCTGAACGCCAATGAGTTGGGAAATCAACCTGCAAACACCGCCAATGTTTGGAACTGCCAAAGCATCTCAAGTAGAAGTACCAAAATGTGTAATTCTGTAATCACGGACTCCACGGCCAAAAAATATCAATTTTTATTCCACAAAATACAATCCAGGTTAAGCGCTTTCACACACTAAATCGTGTGCTTCCTCAGAACAATACTTTCCAATATGTACATTGCTTAAATAGCCGAATTGGCGCTAAAATAATTTAAAGCTGTATTGCCATTTATGTGCAACAGTCAAACACCTGTAAAAATATATATACAAAAATATAACTTTAACATAATATATTGTATAATATACATAAGTTACATGAATTTAATAAAAATTACATGAATTTAATAAAAATGCATAAACTGTGTGCTCCTAATATACATATCAAATACATTATATGCTGCAATACCAGTGTATGTCATACTGTTGTGCAAAGTCATGTGCAATATTAATTATAAAATTGATTTGTACTAAGTAATTTAACGAATTTGAAAATGTATGCCCATGCAGCTACAAGGGAGTCGGATCCCAAAGGTACTGTTATTAACAAGCTTAATAAAACAGGATTTCCTAATAAGGAAATTAGTAAAGAACAATATTTAAAGGACTTTTTGGACAGTGATTGTGTTTTTGATAAAAAGAAGGAGAAAGTAAATAATCAAACACATATGTTCAAGGGGACTCTAAGAGATTTAATATATGACTTTGGTAAAAGGTTGAACATGATTAATGCAGTCAAACTTGACAATGCTTATTTAACACACTGCATTAATTCTAATATTGTACCAATGGGATTACGTTTTTATAAAGCTCCTATGGGCATAGACTGGACAGACGAAGTGTGCTCTGAATTTAATAAATTGTTTGATAAATTTGGTACAGAATATATTAAAATGTTGATTAAATACTATGATGCAAAACTTTGTAAGGAATTGCATGAAATTGAACGCCTGAATGAAATAATTGTTAATGATAAGTTATTCCCACAATGGGAGAAACTATATTACAGGCAATTTGATTTAGCAAAAAAGAGAACAGACAAGATTTTTGAAAGGAAATATAAAAAATATACTAGGGATATTGAGCAATATAATATAGGTAAGGCATACTCTTGGAATAGAATATACCCGACACCACATAGGGAACATAAGGAATATAGGGGTGATGTGAATACAAGAGGAGACAATTTTTATGAACAGGGGGAACATTTTTATCAGGATCACAACAGAAAGCAATATCAAAAATGGACAAAAGACAGGACATGGAGGTGAATAGTTCTAATGATGTAGTTTCGGATACAAGTGTTGGAGACATGGATATGCTCATAGAAAATGATGGGCATATTAGTAGGTACAACAATTTTCAGATATTTAATTACACTAATATGAAATTAAATAGGGCTCATTTTGGATTATTTTCTAAAGGTATGAAATTTATACCCACAGGAAATTTTAGGTTAGTGGACTGCGTTTGTGATATTAAGAAATATGTAAGGAAGCTAAATTTAGCTATAATGTTTAAAGACAATTCATCTAAAGAGGAATCACATACTGATGTAAATATGAATACACTAAAGAAGAAAAGCACTTTTATGCCTATGATGAACAAGGAGGTAGGTAGATTTGAAAGAGCTGTAACATATGACATATATCACAAAAAACAATTGTTCAGTAAAGGTGGAGGTATTGCCAACCTAACTTTTCAAGAAACTAAAGTTCTAGAAGAATTAAGATCTAGTTCTGAATTCAGAATTATGAAGCCCGATAAGGGGGGGGGGGGGTTGTGGTATATGACAGTATGGAATACAAGAACAAAATACATGATTTACTTTATGATCAACAGAACTATGAGAGTATATCCATCAATGAGTTGAATATAGCTTACAAAAGGATAGATTTATACCTGGAAGAATATTTGATTGACAACAGAATAACTGATGATTTATACAAATTTCTTAGGGTAGAAAATCTGACATTAGCTACTATGGTGGGTATACAGAAAGTGCATAAAGATGTTAACAACCCACCCTTTCGACCCATCATATCAGGTAGCAAATCAAAAACTTTTCCAATAGGGGTTGCTATCAATACTATGTTAAAGCATATTTACAATAAGGTCGAACATTTGGTTAAAGACTCATGGGAATTTTTAGCTAGTTTCCCTACCTATATTAGTAGCAACAACGTACTTTTTGCCTCTATTGATGTAGTAGACCTTTTTACATGTATCCCCAAAACAGAGGGTTTGGAAGCGTTTAGTGAGAGTATTTACAGATACGGTGAGATGGACTGGGACAGAGTGCAACTTATAAATGAGTTAATGTCCATAGTTCTTGATAATAATCACATTTTTTATGAAGGAGAAATATTTAGACAGGTTAAAGGTGTGGCAATGGGGTCGGCTTGTGCCCCTATATTTGCCAACCTAGTCATGTTAAGTTGGGAGCAGAAGACAATTTTTTCAAGTGAATATATGGACAGAATAAAATATTATTCACGTTTTTTGGATGACATATACATTATGTGGGAAGGTGACCTGGAATCTTTTGATGTATTTTTTACTTACTTGAACAATAGTAGTAATTTTTTAAAGTTTACATCTACATGTAACAATATGGGGGTCCCTTACTTGGACACATTGATATCTAGAGGGGATGGAGTATATAAATCTAATATACATAGAAAAGATACATTTACCAATTCATACCTGGATTATAGAAGTTGTCATCCTATTAAGACAAAGAAAAATATTTATAAAGGACAGTGTATAAGGGCACTCAGAATGACATCTGAATATGGAGATATGTTGAAAGAGATTCAATTTATTACCTCACTATTTACTGACAGGGGATACAAAAGTACAATGATGGAAAAGGTGAACAATGAGGTTATTAGTGAATGGGGGAAAAAGTACGTACCGTTGTTGGGAACAAAGTACAAGAACAATACAATTAACAAAGAGGAATCAGTGAAAAAAGTGAATGTAAATACATATGGTAGGTCCTGTGTTATAGAATATGGTCCATATAGTAATAAGATAGAAGAAATTATTAAAAATCATTGGCATATATTATTAACTAATGATGAGTTGATGGAAATATTAGGAATAAAACCAAGGTTTGTTTACAGAATGGGACAGAATTTGAAATCTCTTTTGGAGAATAATTCAAAAAGAAATGTGACTAGAAATACGGGCAGTACTAAGAAATGTGGTGCATGCAATCAGTGCCAATATATTACAGAAGAAAAGGAGATAGTATTAGAAAATTATAATAAGACTAAATTAATTACAAAGAAGGGAAATTTTTAAT
>NC_056736.1:270367163-270383461 GCF_019279795.1 Protopterus annectens | reverse complement strand
TTTAAATTAAGTTGAATGCGTTTAGGTCCCCCTGGCTTAAATAATCTATGTTCCACAAAATGCATTCTTAAGCTTAAAAGCTTGGCTTGGTAACTTAGAATTACCTAGTGTATTACATATTTGTTTCATGGTTATGTTGGTAAGGTCTTTTGACCTTAAGGGGTCTTCAGTAGATTTTGAGCCTATGGCTTGATAATCTAGATTTATTCAATGTTTTATATATATATATATATATATATATATATATATATATATATATATATATATATATATATGCCTTATGGTAATTTTGGTAGGTTTCCCTGATTATAAGGGACCTTTCACAGTATATGAGTCTATGAATAATGTAGTTATTTATGTGAGCAATGAATTTAAGGTCCAAGTATATCTTATTATTAATTAAGGACCCCCTTCTCCCTTTTTACCATTAAGCTTACATCTGAGCTGCATTAAGTACTCCAAGGTCAGATTATTCAATAACATCTATTTTTAATACCTCTAATAATATTTGAGCCAGAAAGTTATTTTATTGCCTCAGTTAACACCCAAATTAGTGTGTAAATATGTTTAGTTTTAGTAATACAAGGTCCAGGGAGTAATTGTGTTAGTTATGTGAATGTCTGGTTGTAGGTCCAAGTGTTCATTTTTGTTGATGGACCTCTTGCCCTCCATCTTTAGGGGGACTTTGGTCATTTGTTTTAAGTCTGCTGCTTGGACTACTTCGTTGATATCAAGGTACAATATGCGTTGCTTATCACTTACTTTCTAACAATTATTCTGAGACACCTATCCCTAAGTCTACATTTGAAGTTCATGTTGATTGTAGTTATTGAGGGTTGTATATCCCCCTGAATATTTTGTTATATGTGTCTGAGTGAAGTTATTACGTATATCTAGGAAGGATTTGTAAAATATTTTCTAAGGACTTCAGTGTTCACCATGGTAGATTCACCTTTTGAACCTGATATGGGGGGACCATTATGCATCCCATTGACAAATGTTATTATTTATCTCAATTCACTTATTCAATTTAATATTTGTAATTTTTGCACCCCATAGATGTTTTCCTTTATATTTGCCTTATCCGGTTAGCTCATTTACAAGTACTAAGACTCCGGAATTTGAGTGTCCTTCTTTATTAAACCACCCTATGTATACCAGAAGGGATGGTTTGGTCTGTCTTGATTCCACTTGAATCGGTGAACACAGTATATGATCTGTGTTCATACATAAATAAATAATTTACCCGCTGACAGTTTTGTGTCTTTTTACTGGGCCATAAGGCTCATAGGTGGAATTTTGACAATTCCACTCTAGGTGGAGTTTAGCATACACTAATTGTATCTGTTTTTTTGAACTGGATCCTTCATTGTGGATTGTAATGCATCTGGGTCAGCATTGAATATTTTGTATAGTAGAAAGACGTAGCGTGGGGTGATAAAGTAAGGCTAACTTGTGTTTAAGTGGTCTTTCACCATTGTCTAGTGAATAACAATTACTATAAAACTTCTCTAAATGTTTTAAATGTAAGGAATTTAGGTACATTATCCAGGCTAAGTGTAAGTTTCTTTTGATAACATTTGAACGGCGCAGTCCTCAAGGCGGTGTATACATGTTGAATGAGTTTTATTCACTTGAGCCATTGGAATATATGTTTAATTTGCTTTTAACCTGATTTTATGGTGCTTTTAATGTCATTGTTTATCATTTGCTTCTTATAATTTACTGGTGACTATATCTCACTGTGAATATGTTTATCTTTGTATATTTTTGTATATATATTCTTAGAGTTGACAGCGATAGGATGTTCAGTGGCATTCTGTATTTCAACAGTAAGTGAGATGAATGAAGGGTGGGGTTTCTTGTGCTATTTAATCATTTAATTGTCTAATTAGTTAAGCACAGCTAAGATAGGGCACAACTAGACGTGCTGTTCCTACATGAGTATTTTAGTGTGTGCTTTTACATTTATTGTGTTTTTGTGTCTGAAGAAGTCTGGATTGTGCCCGGATGAAAAGTATGTGGATTACAAAAGCAGCTTAACGCATCTACAGCTTGCAGCTTCCTTTTACTTCTACTGGACATTTTTTCTGAGTTTTATTTATATCTGAAATGGCTTAGTGGTAAATCACTTTGGTTATGGTGTGCAGGGTCCTGGGTTCAAGACTTGCAAAAGCTGTTTATTTTGTTGCTGGGTAGAATAAAGCCTGTTGGATACAGAGTGATTAAGGCACTTTTAAGCAGTTGTAAGCAGATTTGCACAGAGGTAAGCACTGCTAACTTCTGGTTACAGTTTCTTAAACTGATTTAGCTTCTTAATTGCTTAACCTGTATAGGCATTGCTTACCCCCATGCAAACAGGCTTACACCCACATACTGGTGCTTAAATGTGCTTACTCCTGCTTACCCCCATGCTAATTTCTTTAAAAAAAAAAGAAAAAAAGGGTTGATATGAAAGTGGTGAAAAAGGGGCCCAAAGAGGGAAAGACAGTAGGGAAAAACTGCTAGGGATGTGCAGGAGGGTGTAGGGAAGGTCCATAGCTGCCCAGTTCTTCTACAGCAACAGCTGTGTATATACACTGAATTTGGAGGTAGGTTTGGACACTCAGACCTCTGAGAGAGGGGGGTGAGGACAACAATAATATGTTGTGATGCCAATTAGACCAGATTACATGTGCCCAGTGCACACGTGTTTGAAATGGACAGCTATGTATGGGGCGATATTTTTTTTTTAGAACAGATTGCCCTTTTTTTCAGGTGAGAGTGGGATGTTGGGGCTGGATAGTAGGTATATTTGGGGAGGTAGGTTTGGTAGGCTAGCAGACAAGACAAACAAGAGACATACATGGGTGGTATATGACACGTGGGGGGTAAACACCTTGTTGGGGAGGGGTGTTGGCAAATTGGAAGCCCATGAGCCCCCTAGTGGAAACAGTGGGACTGAGGTCCCCACCCATGGGCAGTCACCACTGCACCTTCTCAGCCCCGAAGATGGCTGTGCTGGGGGTTGAGTCGGAGAGCCAGGCCAACCCTCTAGTCATGACACATGGCCCTTGAGCTGGTGTAGCAAAATTCCAAACTGCTGATTGAGCTCGCTATGCACCATGACCCAGACCTGGTGATGTGTGACAACTTCCTATCCATGCTCGCTCCTGGGGGGGCAAGCACCATGCCCTGAGGCGGTTGCATGACCAATGGACAAGGAGGTCCCGGGTTGGGCCCCAGACATGCTGGTGTCTGGTGCCACAGCCAGCTGAGGTGGGACAGGTGGGTCCGTCGGGGTGGCTTTCCAAAACATGCTATGGTGTATATGGTTTATCAACATATGTGGGTTAGTAAAAACCAAACCACCAGTCTGACCGAACAATGAAGGAAACCACCAGCAATAGTGAAAAACACAGGTTAATATTGCTTTTATCTCAAAAGACTTCTTCAGAATGAAATAAAATGAACACAGCAGCATCCCCTTATATATCAAATCAAAATAATTACCTAATAAAACAAACAATTACTTAAACTGCACTAGCAAAAGGAATACAGTCATTTAAAGGCACACATCTAATAACATAAAATAGATGTTAATTTTAAAATCTTCAGTCTTCTATTCTTCAGAAAACATTTAATATTCACTGAGTCATTAATACCAGTTTTTTTTGTCAGCCCCTAACCTGAGCTGCCACATAGTTTCTCTTTGTTCCAGTTGGTCCTTATAGGACCCCCCCCCCTTATATTTCTAACTGCATGTTCCAGAATATCAAACAGAAACTTTTTAAAACCATTACATGTAATGGAATGTTTAAATAGAGCATTGTTGATGTTTTTAGCTCTAATACAATAATAGTGCTCTTTAATTCTTTTACTAAGTGGTCATGTGGACATACCTATATAAAATTCATTGCACACAGAACAAACAGCAAGATAGATTATGCCACTAGAATTGAAATTGTATACACCATCAATGGAAAGTGTCCTGTTCAAACAGGGTTAATCAATATAGGGTCCCTCTAAAATAAAACGACATGAAGAACAAAACCCACATTTATACATCCCCTTACTATGTCTGCTGTTGTCAGGGGTACTTTTATATATGGATTCAAATTGTAAACATTTTTTTAAACAGTCATTTTTTTATATTCAAAATTGGGTCTATCACCTACAACTTGTATTAATTCGTATTTCCACATAAGATGTTCCAGTTTCTAGTAATAATGGACCTGATGTTAAATGCATCAACAGACATATCCAAATACAAGAAGTACCAAACGTATTTGGGTTAGTGTTGTTAGAACTTGAATTGTTAACTCCTATGACTCCATGTGGTTTATTTATAATAGTAGTAAAACTATTTTTCAAAATCAGTAGCCCTTCTTGTTCTAATTTCATTAGCTAGTTTGCCAAGTAAATCTGAGGGATAACCTCTAACCAAAAACATATTCTGTATAAAGCTGACTTCTGATTCAAAATCAGCTTCTTCAGAAATCATTCATGAAGCATGAATAAATTGACCCTTCGGTATATTATTTTTCATAAAAACAGGATGGTTGCTCAAATAATACAAATAAGTATTAACATATGTCTCCTTCCTATGTATTCCACCTGTGAAACAATTATTAGAAGTATCCCAATCAGGGTAACATCCAAAAAATGCACTGATAGCCCAGCATTCCCCAATACAAATAAAAAAAAAATCACTAGAATTATTAATACTATCACAAAAAGAATGAATCTGGTCTATGCCACCTTCCAAGATAAAAAAACAAATCATCCACTTATCTGCCATAAAAAACGACACGATATTGCTCCATAACAGGTCTGAGAACACTATGCTCCCACCACCCAAGAACTAGATTGGCGTAAGCTAGAGCCGCAGTGGACCCCATAGCTACCCCTCTTAGCTGCTTGTAAATTTTCTTGTTAAATAGAAAATAATTGTTATTAAGCACTAGTTCTATTAAGGTGCATAAAACAAATATGCTGTCAGACTGAAGGTGGGCTACATTTCCCAAGAACTGTCTAGCAAAATCCACCCCTTGATCATGGGGGATGCTTGTAAACAATGATTGAACATCCACTGTAAACAAAATGTTCTTCTTAGAATCAAAGGAATATATAGAACCGAAAGTCCTAATCAAATCCAAAAAATGCCATCTGCCCTTAATAAACTAACCTAATTTTTGGACTAGTAGATTTAACATGTAGTCAACTACTAAAGAAATACCTTCTGTGACTGAAATAGGTAAAGATACTATGGGTCTAAATGGGGGGGGGGTTCAAGATTTTTGTGAATTTTGGGGATACCAAACATGGTCCCCAAAAGTGGATGTTCAACTAACATAAAATCATACATGTCATTAGTAATATACCCATTGACCCACAGATCATATAAAATAGAACATAGACTGTGATATGCCTTAAAAAACAGCTGTTGATTAACTAATGAATATTCAGTCTCAGTACTTAGCATATTTTCCATAGAGTTGACATATTTATCTTATTCAAGAATTACCAGCCCCCCTCCCTTATTGGCTTTCATAAACCGAAGGTGGCTTAAAGACCTCAGCTCTTTTAAGGCTGTTCTTTGGGCTCTAGTAAGATTATAAAACTAATAATCTACCTTAGTATGAACAAGTTGTCTGATGTCTTCAGTGCAACAATTTTCAAAAACAAGTAGGGTGTTAGTTAAGGGAGGAGTAATGGTACTTGGTTTGGCAAACAGACATTTATTAAACTCCATACTAGAAAAAACATAACTTAAATTTACTATAAGAGTAAGTGTTATCACAGTCCAAATGCTCCTGTTACTAATAAAATAAATAAATGATCCAAAAGAGAAGCACAGGGGCAAACCAAGGTTGACAACAAAAATCAGCATAAATCCAGCAGTCACTGAGGCTTATTCAAGCAGCAGAAATAAATGCTAGTTCAAACAGTGACTGAATCCGTGCCAAAGACAAGTAAAATCCAAGCTGTTTTATTGGTAAGTGCTTTCACCATGTAAGGGCTTTGTCAAACCATAAGAAACAAACACTGAATAAAATCAAGTCACATTTTATAAGGAAATAGGGCTGACATCACTTCCTCTTCCTGATTAAAACTTTTCAGTATGCAAAAATAATACATGTCTATAAAAAAATGTATACAAAAAACTATATATATAAACAATATATATATAAAAATATATATAAAAAAATATACATCTGTATATAAAGACAAATATAAAACATTTGTTAACATTCTAAAATATGTATGTTTATCTCACAGTGAGTCTCCTATTCTTAAGAACAGGTTTCAACGGAATTTTGTCATTCAGACCCGGTCTCCGGTCTGCTCTAAGTCTGATAATCCATTTTAATTCCAGTGTTTCAGTATAATTGCATATATCCCCTCCCCTAACACTGGGTTCATTGATCTGTATAACTAAGAATATAAATGAATGTGTATTGTCACTGTCTATAATGTGTTTAGAAAGTGCACTACATGGAGACAGTGTACGAATGTGATAAAGGTGTTCTCTTAATCTATCTCGTAGGCGTCTTGTCTGTCTTGCCTACGTAGAATGCTTGACAAGCAGTGCACTTAGCTAAATAAATGACATGTGGTGTATTGCAATTAGCACTGAGTTGAAACCTGAAACAATAGGAAGTAACTGGATAAATAAACTGGGAACTGGTATCTACAAATTTGCAAAAATTACAAAAATTACACGGAACAGTACCCACAATATTTTTCAAACACTCATAAGGCTGTGTAGATAGGTGAGGGCAACAAAGTAATCTATGTAGGTTAGACTTGTTCCTATATCTAAAATAAGGCTCCTCACTAACAATGTCCTTAAGTTGTGACTCAAGTAAATGTAGATCCCAATTCTTGTTTAAAACCTCTCTTATACTGTTTATGTCTTGCGTATAACTAACAGAAAATCTAACTGGTGGATTCCTAACTTCAGGACATATATTAGGGACATTCTCTACTGGATGTGGTTGTGAGAAATATGGTCTAGCAATACCATTCCTCAGCTCCAAAACACCTTCAAAGTGGGAGGTGATGTCATCTGGCCTATATGCTCCTTGTAAAAGCCTGTTGTTTAAGTTTGACAGCTCTTATAAGAAGCTATCATAATTTGGATTCATCCTGGATGCTCTTATCCTGTCCCTTTATCAAGTTCTTATATATGTAATTGGGGTGCATACTTCCCCGATGTAATAGGGAATTCCTATAGCACGTTTTTCTAAAGACTCCAATACTGAGCATCCCATTTGGCAGTCTATCAACAAAAACATCCAAAAAAGTAATGCAATTAATCGAACTTTCAATAGAAAAGTTCAAAAAAATGGTTAGACTGCCAACCCAGAATTAATGGACATGCTTCACCTCAGGAAATCCAAATCCCTTAGAGCTACATGCTCCAGGGACTTGAACCTCAGCACAGAAATAAATAGGACATGCTGGAGGGACAGATTCATATCCCAGAGGCTCCCCTCACTCTGGAACAAAATCCCAATCCATGTTAGGCAGAGCCCCTCACTGACCCTCTTCAAGAGAAATCTTGACGAGTGGATGGGAGATCGTAAGTTTACCCCTGGGATCTCTTCTGTGTCCCTGCTTGACAGAGGTACAGTAAACTAACCTTAAAAGGGCTACCTTCTGTGACCTACTATACAGAGGCACAGTCAACTAATCTAAAAGGGTGGCGAAAGCCAATCACACTCTGGCTAGGCTTATAAATGCCCTAGGGCAGATAGCCTAGTCTCACCCTATGAACCTATGAATCTCTTTATGGAAGTCATCCAGGGCTTTATCTGTACCAGTCCACAGGAGGAAAAGATCATCAACAAAACGTGCATAGAAAACAACATGTTTCTTAAAACTATCTAGGACAAATAGCTTACTACGTTCCCAGTCCAGCATGACAAGATTGGCATAGCTATTGGCGCATGAATTTTACAACAAAACATTTTTAAATCCAACAATGTGTGCCCTAAATTCTTCCTTTTGCTAGGCACAAAGTTAAAACCAAGCCCTAAAACAAATAACTGATCAGAAGTAAATGAATAACAAGACAGATTATACATTGTTTTCATTCGAAAAGTCAGTATTAGAATTTTCAGTAAAGGTGGTTACTTTTTCTTGTTCCTTGTGGAAGTCTTTTTTTCTCCTTGGATTCTATAGCGACCCCTACATTGGTTCTGTGTCTTAAAGGGGCCAATATAGAAACCAAGGAGCTTCTGGTCTTCTTCCTCCTTCCTTTAGTGAAGTTATTAAGACAGGTGGTGATGTCACTTCCAGTTTGACTTTGAATTCTGACTGTTCCACAAGTGAATCAGCTGGTGTTGTTCCTGCTGAGAATGTATTAGATATGAATGATATGTCTGATACTTCTGGGGGTGAGCGGGATGAAATTAATGGTTCTGGTCAGATTTCAGTTAATGCAGCGAGCCCTTTAGAAAAGAGACCTGTTTTATGTCAGAACGAGATGGGTGATGTCTCAACAAGAAAGACTTCCACAAGGAAAAATACTCTATTTAAACATTCCATTATATGTACTGTTTTTAAAAAGTTTTTGTTTGCTGTTTTGGAACATGCAGTTAGAAATATAAGGGGGGTCCTATAAGGACCAACTGGAACAAAGAGAAACTATGTGGCAGCTCAGGTTATGGGGCTGACAAAAAACTGGCATTAATGACTCAGTGAATATTAAATGTTTTCTGAAGAATAGAAGATTTTAAATGAACTATGTTATGTTATTAGATGTGTGCATTTAAATGACTGTATTCCTTTTGCTAGTGCACTTTAAGTAATTGATTGTTTTATTAGGTAATTATTTTGATTTGATATATAAGGAGATGCTGCTGTGTGCATTTTATTTCATTCTGAAGAAGTCTTGAGATGAAAGCGATATTAAACTGTGTTTTTCGCTATTGTGGTGGTTTCCTTCATTGTTCGGTCAGACGGGTGATTTGGTTTTTAATAGTTTTTGTTGCTGCTTCATCCAAATATCAGTTGAGGTGGGTATTTAGTGTAATGTTGGAGATATGGTGGGGGGGACGGAGAAAGATGCCAATTAACAACTAGTATATTCCTGTAATTCCCATTACTTTCCTAGTCAGTGCTGTTATCTGTACCTTACAAATATTACTACACTACCCTATTGCCTTAGTTTGGACAGTGATATGGCTGTCAACAACTATATACATGGACTGGTTTTACCTGCAGTATACACCTCTTACCTGGTATACCTGTGAAGGAATTGTTTGTTAACACCAACTAACTGTTTCTATACATACTCCCAGATTCCAGGTTGATGTTATGCACATACCTGTCCATCTCTTCTTGCACAGACTCTGGCCATTTCTTGACCACATGCAGGTGAACCGGGACATATGTAGACTATTGCCCTCTTCAACGTTTAGTGACTTACAACACTCATACAGGATTTCCTACATGGTTATATTATGCAGCACAGTGTGGGTGACAGTGATCAGTGATACCTTATTATTCAGAGCAACTGCAACACTCACAATGCCATACAATACCAGAGTAAACAGTCCCATACAGGGTATCAAGCTTTTATTTCTCGGCACAGTGTTTGCATCTGACGTACCTGTGGGAGCAATGCTTGTTAGCACTACCTGAATGTTGCCACACAAAGTACCAGATTTCACATTAGTATTATGCACATACATCTCACTTGGTTACTGTACACGCTCTGGTCACAGCCTGACAACATGGGGTGTAGATGGGACATACGTGGCTTATTACTCTCATAACATTTTGGGGAGTTGCTAGTGTGACACGTTTGTTCTTATAGAAGTGTGTCAATTAGTTGTATTTTCTGTTTGCTGCCTAAACATCTGGGATCATCCCACTGATTTCCCAGGGGTACAGGGTGACAGGCAGCACATATGGGCTGATATACTGGACATTCTGGACTTATCTGTACAGTTGTGGTGTATGATTCTGTATGCAGCCTACTTCCACTCCCAGTATTCAGACCATGGCTGTGTCTGCTAAAACTAAAACACTGTCCATCACAGTTGTGTGTGCTATATAGATATTGCTGTATATCTCTTATCTGATTTCTGACTTATACTTCTCCTGTGGTTTTACATTCTGACCTTATATTACAACACTCTTATACAGGATTTCCTAGACAGTTATATTATGTAGCACAGTGTGGGTGACAATGATGAGTAATACCTTATTATTCAGAGCAACTGCAACACTCACAATGCCATACAATACCAAAGTAAACAGTACCAGTACAGGGTATCATTCTTTTATTTCTGGGCACAGTGTTCATATCTGACAGACCTGTGGGAGCAATGTTTGTTAGCACTACCTGAAAGTTGCCACACAAAGTACCGGATTCCACATTACTATTATGCACATACATCTCAATCTGTTACTGTACACACTCTGGTCACAGTT
Source organism: Protopterus annectens (assembly GCF_019279795.1). Lineage (NCBI taxonomy): Eukaryota > Metazoa > Chordata > Ceratodontiformes > Protopteridae > Protopterus > Protopterus annectens. Next base: position 270,373,033 of record NC_056736.1, on the reverse strand, counting down.
TGACAACATGGGGGTGTAGATGGGACATATGTGGCTTATTACTCTCATAACAGTTTGGGGAGTTGCTAGAGTGACAAGTCTATTCTCATAGATGTGTGACAATCAGTTGTATTTCTTGTTTGCTGCCTATATGTCTGGGATCATCCCACTGATTTCCCAGGGGGAGAGAGTGACAGACAGCAGATATGGGCCAATTCACTGGACATTCTGGACATATCTGTACAGTTGTGGGGTATGATTCTGTATGCAGACTACTACCACTCCCAGGATTTGAACCATTGCTGTGTGTGTTAACAATACAACAGTTCACATCTCAGTTGCGTGTGCTATTCAGATTTTGTTGTCTGTCTTTTCACTGTTTTCTGTCTATGTGTCTCTCAGTTGTACTAAATGACCTCTGGGGATTACACCAGTCATATACAGACATTCCTACACATTTTATTTATGTTTCACAGTGTGGGTAACAGTGCTTAATACAGCAGTACTATTAAGTAATTTCAAATCTACATTACATATGATACCAGAGTAAACACATGCAGTCCAGCAGTTAGACCTTTATTGTCAGGCTATTATGCTTTTATTTACATACAACCTATATGAGACTCTTCCTGTCATATTCTGTGGTGTATGCAGTACTTGCCTTAAACAATACAGGTTTTATACTGGCAATTACCTTACTAATACTTTTAGATTTATTTCCTATGACAGTACATGCAAGAGTTTTACTAACCTGCCTCGCTTCACAACCTCTCCAAGTGACATCCATGGGCCTCCTGGTTCACGGCCCTCTCACTTGCCACTGTGAAGGACATAAGAGGAAAATTTAGCCATACCTATCCATAATATACATGAGTTGGCAATTATTAAACCGGTAGTGGAGTGATACTTACACACAGCTGGGGCCACCCCTGCCTTCCAAGCCTCTTGGATCCACTGATCCAAGAGATCCCCCTTTCGCCACTTCAGGTCGGCATAGTGATGCCTGACCTGCTCACCAGTTTGGAGTATGCCAGTGGCACTGGTGTGATCATGGGCGAGATGGTCCCAGGCTTCCGCTTTATATTGGGAACCCTAGTACTGGCCCTGCAGCAGTCTCTACTCATGGTCTTTGACAAGGAGTCCTGCCATGACTCTGGACTCCTGGATGCCCCAATGCTGTGCCTGAAAGCACACTCCCTCTCCCCTTCCTGACATGTTCCCTGCAAGGAGAAGCTACAACCAGTTATGAGATGTATTCCCACCTGTTGGGTTTAAGTAGGGCTGATTTCCTGCACTTTGCCGTGATTGGATGGTTTTGAAAAGGCTAAGCTATGGGCAAACCTGATTACCTAAGGTTGGCATTGTTTAAAGGGATCTACCACTGGGCAAATGGAGTTAGCTGGCCTACACATTGCTTACACCTACTAAGCTGGCTGACCACATCTCTGTCTCTTGTGAGTCAGGCAGATTTTTTTCCCCACCCTCCCGCCCGGTTATTGCAGTGTTCTTAAACACCAGTGTCTTTCTAGTTGCCTTCCCCTTTATGTTAATTTGACCATATATCTCATTTCCTCTTTGTTTTTACTGGCTTGTGTAAGTAAGCACAAAATTATCATTTTGTGAAATAACTCCCCTTCAACTATTTAAATTTATTGGCCATCCTACTGTATTCTATAATACCAGAATACAAAAGTGACCACCTCCTTTCAATCTATCTTGCTGTTTTAAAAATAGTGACTCTCCACTAAAACTTAACGTTGTAGACAGGTAAAACGTAAGTTACCTACTTTCACATCTAACTCCTCTAGTGCACACTGCAGTGTTTAGTATAAACAAATTTTTTCATCTTACCTTTAAGCATCCCAGATTAGCACTTCGTTTAACCTGCTGGAAAGCATAGGATGTTAAACTGATATGCACTCATCTCTCCTTATTAATAAGAAGAAGACCATAGCAGTTATACTGTATAACCTTGTTAAGGTAAGAGTAGTTTGTACTTTAGAAATAAAACCACCAATGGTTTTATTTCTAAAGTACAAGAGCTGCTTTCCCTTACCTTAGCAAGGTATTTTGCAATTATAGCCTGCTTAGTGCCTATGATTAATTTCTTCTTATTAATAAGGAGAGATGAGTGCATGTATCAGTTTAAGACATCCTAGTGCTTTCCAGCAGGTTTTAAAGCAAGTGCTAGTCACAGGGATGCTTAAAGGTAAGATGAAAAAAATGGTTTATCCTGTCCAAGGGTCAGCTTCCTGTGATTTCTCCTGTCCACCTGGTGAATCTGGGCATACTGGGGCAATACAGCAATTGCCTCATGTACACAGACAATCTTCTCATCCTACCACCCAACACTACAACCTGTGAGACATGCACTTACATAGCCAAACTGAAAGCAAAGCTCTCTCCACCCAGGATTGTGCTAGACAGTCAAGAGGAGAAGGTTAATACCAGCACTACACCTCAAGCAACACATAGCCCTTCTAAACCCACACCACCAACACTCACACAGAGCAACACTAAACCCACATATGTGAAGGTCCTTAACAGTAACCTGCCCAAGCAACAAGGACCTCCGAAGCTGAAACACAAACACCAGTCACAGCCAAAGTGTCACATAGCTCACAACACCAGTGTGCCACCCAACAACAGCCCCTAAGGCAAGAGAATGTACTCAACACTTTCATCATAGGTGACTCTATAGTCAGGCACACTGATGTTCCATTCACAAGGCTGAACAAGGAGAAAATTACAGTCAGCTGCCTGTTGGGTACCAGGATCCACCACATAATGCATGCACTCAAGTCACTCCACAGCAAGTACAAATATGACTCTATTATTGTCCATGTTGGAGTGAATGACTTGAGACGTATCTCCCTGGACTACATGAAAAGAGACATGGAAGAGCTCTCGGATCATGTGATCCAGGCAGGTATGACCCTAGCCCTGAGTAGCATCCTGCCTTCGCCCAGAATGATACCACAGTATAAGGACAAAATGATTGACTTCAACAATTGGCTAAGCTTCTGGTGTCATTCAAAGGGGATCTAGTATCTATCTGCCTGGGACGACATGATCGACAGACCACGATGCTTTGCCAGAGCTGGTCTGCACCTGCCACCCCTGGGATTCAGGTTACTGGCTAAGACTCTTGCCACCCCATAGTGCTTTTTTTAGGCAAAGTTAAAAGGACAAAACCACCACAGTAACAGGTACAAGCATGCAAAATCTGAAGGTAATGTTACTCAATGCTAGAAGTCTAAACCTCAAAATGCACTCTCTCGAGGCACTCCTAAAAATAGAGAACATCGATATCTGTGCAGTAACTGAGACCTGGTTCAAGGCTCCAGAGAGCACCCCTGCAATACCAGGATACAACTCTCACACTTTTCGGCCACCAAACCAGGACCGAAACACTAAAGGTGGAGGAGTGTTCATATTTACCAAGGATATTCACACCACCAGGGTAGTTGCCCAACACAATGCATCTGAAATTCTCCAGGTACAACTAACACTAGGTAAGACTGCAGTCCAAATTGTAGCTCAATACAGATCCCCCACCATGCCCGAAGATTCTCACTACACCTTTCTAAACATACTGGAAAATATTAAGATACAACAAAACACCCTAATACTGGGTGATTTCAACTACCCTGCCATTAACTGGGAAAACTACTTGTGTACCAACACCTTTGCCCAATGGTTCTTGGAATTCATAAATTCCAGTGCCCTGGATCAACTAATCCTTAGTCCCACCAGGGGCTCTAATATCCTAGACCTGGCCATTACCAACATGGGAAATCGATGCTCCACACCTATGGTCACCCCCTCATTAATCAGGTCTGACCATGAGCTAATTACCCTTGACATCCACATCCCACACCCACCCCCCAGTAAGGAAACCTCCGTACAAAACTTCTCCAAAGCCAACTTCATGCTACTCAAGTCATAAGTGACAACCTTCATGACACCCATGCAGACAGGAACTGAAAGTTCGACTGCTAAATCCTACACTAAGGCACTGTACGAGCACATCCACTCGTGCATGAATTGTGCCATCCCCAATAGAACCAAGACGATCTCCTCCAAAAAGAGGAAGCCAGTCTGGTAGTCCCTTGCCATAAAGAAACTTTACAAAAATGGAAGAAACTGTTGCAGAAAAGAGAAAAATCCCAGGATGCAAAAAACTCCCTTACCAGCCTCAGTAAGAAGCTGAGATCCCTCGTAAAATCCTCCAAAGCTAGTTATGAAAATAAAATTGCCAAAGATTCCAAAGACAACCATAAGGCATTCTATAGCTATGTCAAGAATCTAAATGGAAATGCTCAGATCTACTCTGAGCTACAACAGAATGGCATTAAATATACTGATCCCAAGGATATTGCCAATATCCTGGCAGATCGATTCAGTGCAAACTTCACCCCCCTCTCACCCCCTAAAGGGCCCATCTCAGTACCGAAAGATTTCCTAATTCAGGTAATAATGGCCATACAGGTAAAAAACGCACTCTCCAAAGCTAAGAATACAGCATCTATGGGACCAGATGACATCCCAGGCTGTGTACTACATGAACTACAAAATGAGCTAGCAGCTCACCTAAGTGTCGTGTTTAATTATAGCCTCACCTCAGGCTTCGTGCCCACTGAGTGGCGCACAGCTACAGTTATCCCACTCCACAAGGGGGAACACACCTTGGATCCCGGGAACTACTGCCCCATCAGTTTGAAAAGCCTGATCTGCAAGGCCATGGAATATATTATCATGGAACTTATAAACAAAGACATTGGCAACCTGCAGACACTGGACCCCATGCAGCTTGGGTTCGTGAAGGGCCGATCTTGTCTCCTGAACCTGATTGACTTCTTTGAATCAGTCTCCAGAGCAGTGGACAAGGGTAAAGTGGTCCACACAGCCTATCTGGACCTTGTCAAGGCCTTCAACACCACCCCCCCACTCTCGAATCATAGATAAACTTACTAAGCTGGGCATTAATCCCTGTGTCACTCAATGGGTTGCCAACTGGCTTACTGACAGAACCCACACTGTAAAAGTAGCCGACTGCAAATCCAGCTCCAGACAAGTGACAAGTGGAGTACCTCAGGGTTCAGTCCTGGGACCGCTCTTGATTGGCATCTACTTTTCTGAAGTTCAGGCCAACACTAAGGGACTCTGGCTAACCAAGTTCGCAGATGACTCCAAACTGGGAGCCATTATTGAATCCCCAAATGATGTGGATATTCTACAAAAGGGCCTTACAGAAACACATGCTTGGTGCCAGAGTCATGGGCTGTAGCTCAATGCCAAAAAATGTATAGTTATCCCCTTTTGGAAAAAAACATGTACCCATGAATTACCACATTGGTGGCAGTACACTAAACATAGAAAGTGTGGTAAGATACTTAGGGACAGAGGTGGAGAGTGGTCTCACCTTTGATAACCGCATCACCACAACAGTCAGGAAATCCTTCTATGTGGCACACCTCATCACTAAGGGCTTTTCATCCAGAAAAAAAGGAGGTCATTGTCCCACTGTACTCATCCCTCATTAGACCCATTATAGAATACAATGCCCTGTTTGGTATGTACCTCTCAAGACATCTGCAACAACTGGAAAGGCTGCAGAAATACTTCACTAAAAGAATCTCAGGTCTAAAGCAGATGGCTTATGCTGACTGTCTAAAAAAAACTCCATCTATACTCTGTTGCATATCGTCTACTCAGAGGTAATCTGTGCTTAACATACAAGGCCATGTAAAACCCAGTAACCTTTACAGACTGGATAGAAAATAAAGAACTACAGGAGCTTATGCACTCTGCAAGCTATGTCAGCAAGCATACATTGCATTGTGGCTTTGATGCCATAGAAGCATCTTGCAGGGCAGCAGTATTCTGTA
>NC_056736.1:270289645-270366663 GCF_019279795.1 Protopterus annectens | reverse complement strand
TCCGAACCCTCATTTACATGAGATTGCCTACTAATGCTTAGTTACATGTCTTAGACTCAGCTTCCCCCCTTAGCAACCACTACACGGTGGCCATGTTGGTTTTGGTCTGCTGGTCCCTGCATTGTCATTCCATGTATTGCATGAAACCCACATTTGTGGGTTTATAACCTTCTTTTTTATGTTTTTATACAGCACAGCCCATTTGCGCGGGGCTGCGCTGGGTTTAAACATCGCCGAAAAAAAAATTATAATTTTATCATTTTGGCATCGGGTTGTATTGCCAATGGCCACATATTTGGCCATTGGCATGCTGCCTGAGTCATATGCAACCTTTTTTTGGAGCTGACATGGCTCCGTTGTGAAATTTGCAGAAATGTACTCAGTACATTTCTGCAGCTAAAACGTCTCCTACACGGACTGGTTTCTGCTTTGTGGATCGCTAATATACCTCATTTGCATACCTTTCGGATGCAAGTGAGGTATTTAGCATGTCCACGCTCAGTCCGTGTAAGAGACGTTTTAGCTGGTCTCTTACACAGAGCTTAGGGCTGTTCCTGGATCGCGAGGCTTGCATGGAGTGTTGCACGTCTCTTACACTCCATGCAAGCCTTCGTGAATCCTGCCCTATGTCATAAAAACAACAGAAAAAAATCATGATGAAAATATATAAACAAATTAACATAACATTCACATTTTGCAAGAGTTAACACTTTAGAAGAGGCAGTTTCTCTTGTACAAAATAACAATCTGATAACCCAACATGGGAATATGTATTGTAATTAGACTTTCCTAAAGAGGTCTTCAAAAATAAAAAAAAACTGAATAAGTTTAATACCAAACAAAATCCAATGTTAATGTTATTGCAGCAACTACTGTTGTGACTAAAGAACATTTAACTATGGCATTTACATTAAAAATGTCGTCTGAATAACATTTAGTATTGCAATGATTTGAATAATGCATATCAAGGGTAAAAACAAACAGATACAGGTAGTTTATATAACTGAGTAAAAATATAAAAGTTAAAAAGAATTTCTCTAACTAATAAATGATTGTTATATACCTTGTATTGATTCTTAACTAATGTTTTTATATTATGTCTAAACTGCAGATGTTTTTGTTTTATTTTTGAAGATTGTAAAATTGTTGTTCTTAAAACGTTTTGCAATAATTTGGAGCTTTTCGCCCTAGGCCTCTGAAAATAGACTTCTACCCAGTCAGACTTTCCCAGTAATCAAATGTCAATAAATAAATTCATAAGGAATAAACAATGTTGCCTTATAAATCTGCACAAAGTTGTTATTGTACGCTACTTTTCAGCTTTATTTGAACTAGTAAAATGTTCATTATTCACTTAGAAATTGCTTAGTAGAAAACATAGAAAACATTGTTTTCTTTAAATACTCACATTTGTGTTAAAGAGCTTATGAATATTTATCTATTCATTACACGTATCAAATGACAGTGAAATAGTGTCCACCTGCAATAATCTGCATCAGAAACATTATTTGAAATGTTGTCTACAGTATGAAATATTCATCCTGCCTTCTTAATAGTGTAAGCTCTTGTGAAAAACTGGTCAGAAAGCATTCCTATGTTTTGCTTCCTTGTTATCTGTGAAGAAAAAGTATATATAAATGTATTATAATTTGTGAAGAAAAGGCATGGCACGGGCTTTCATTTCTTACCCAAACGATCAATATCTGCTATAAGTCTTTCTTAATTTCTTTGAATGATGGTACTTAAATCTGCAAAATTGTTATCCCTAGAAATTTACTTTCTTGTTTATTCCAGTTAAATTTAAATGCATTTGCTAAAGATGTTTTATTTTTTCATGTGTTAAGATTGTTTAATTGTACTTCATAGCAATTCTGCTAAACACTTAGAAAATATAAATAAGACAATTCTGTCTTTAGATCTTAAATAAATATAAATTCATGTAATTTAAAATATTTAATGGTATAGTTAATGGCAGTTAGCATACAGGATTAAGGCTCTATTTCACAGAGTTTGGTTCTCCCAGCCTTGAAACTGCTTACTGTGTAACCTTGAACAAGTCACATAACTAAAAAATCTGGCTATGTTCTTTAATGGTCTCCTGGAATGCAGGCCTACTTACTATGAACCATTAATGAAGTTCAGATAGCATTTAATATGATGTTCAATAGTCTTCATTGGAAATACATATAAAAATAAATAATACATTTTATTATAGACTGCCATACCTCTTATAGTGAAACACTACTTATATTAGCTGTATTAACCAAACAATTAACAAAAATGAAAGTAAATAAATAAATGTTGACTGTAGCTATAAGCAAAGCACTTAATATGTCCTAGTCACACTGCTAGACTCAGACAAGGACATTTCTTAACACAATTCACATAATTAGATAGCTGCCAACCTTTAGCACCCATAACAGAGGAGGCTGTAGTAGCTATCTAAAGCATTCACTCAGGAAAAGCTCTAAGGCTGGATAACCTAACAACTAACTTGTATAATAATTTGGTAGCTCATTTTGTGTCCTCACTGACTAATCTTATGAAATGAAGTAGTGAACTGGGTGACATGCCCTGCTTACCACAGTATATCACAGTTATGATTCCCAAGTCTGGAAGGGACACTGGTAGTAACGAATTATTATCTAATTTTTGTAATAAATCATGAAACAAAGCTTTATGTGAAAATTGGACCACTAAGGTTATATCGCCGTCTTCCAACACTGATAGTCTCCTACAAAATTACCTTTGTTAAAGGGAAATTAAGTTCCAGTCACTTCAGGGTTTTAATTTTATTGATGCAAGCAGGATTCCTGCACCCATAATGTACCCTATTAATTGATTTTAACAAGACATTTAACTCTGTTGAATGGCAGTGCTTATGGGAAGCACACTATGCTATCAGATTATCCCAGAGGTATTATTGCCACCAGTGCCCTCTACAATTCATCACAGCTTAATATACTTTGTAATTTCTTGGCTTTGGCCTTCTCTGACTTATTCAAAGTCACCAGGAAGGTTATCCCTGTCCACCACTATCTTCTTGCTGGCCAAAGAACTATAAACAGATATTTTACAGGCTCATTAACTGAGTGGGTAAACATAGCTGAAAAGCATTATTAAACTACCAATGTCTGCAGGTGACTGCTATTCACATAGGATCAGGTAGTCAAAATACCACTCTGCTAGACCTCTCACTCTAGCTTCTATCTGTTATGTCTATGCATACAGATTACTTGGCATTTCTTGGAAGGACTGCTAGAAATATCTACATTTAAGTCATATTTTTCTATTTCCCACTCAGATTTTTTTAAAGTTGAAGCCATCAGATTGACAAGTTGTTGGAAGCCATTGTTTAGCATAATTCTTCCTCTTTTCGAGCCAGAGAAGCCAACTGATAACTGAAAACTTTTTGCAAATCACGTAGTGCTCAAGAGACATGTTGTATCTTAGCATAGCATAGTATGATATACACAATGGGGACTTCCACTGCTGCTACTTAAACTACTGCTTCACTTTTAAATATCCTGAATCAGTGTCCAGCTATAAAAAGCTGGCTCCTGTTTCTTTATGAGGGGTACTGGTCCAATGCACATAGTTATTCCACGTTGGGTCTATATTGAATGTTCGAACTTTCAAAAGTTCCAGTGTCATATGGTCGACACCATATGATCGAATTTTTGAAAGTTCAAATGTTTTAAAAGAGATCTCCGTACAGTGCGGAATGGAAAGATTTCCCTTTTCTCCACTGTAGTGCGATCTCGGAGTTGGTAAATTTAAAGAGCAGGGGGTGTGGGGAGTACAGGGAGGCTTGCCCTCCTGCTTAAAATGTTCAGGTAGGTTTTTTTGTGTAGTTTTTTTTTTTTTTTTTTTTTTATTAGATATTCGAATTTTTGAAAGCTCGATCATATGGTGTTGATTATCTAATATAGACACATTCCAGGTCAGCTCCATGTGAAACTTGAGAGGAAAATAAGGCCATTTTATTTCATACATTCTGTCAAAGCCCTGTTATAAGATCTCTTACTGTAGATCTTCCACTGGGTATGCTTTACCATGATCAGAAACATCCCCGTGCACCCTGCTGTTTGCTCTATTCTTGTTCATTGATCTGCTACATCTCTAAGGACTTTTAGTATGTGGTTTGCTGAAGAGGATGGCATCTTGATATCAATCAGTACTAAACGATGGATGTTCGCATCCTAGTTGAAAAACATGCTCTCTGCAGTACACTGTGCACTACAGCACACAAAACTGTCATGAGCTTATGTAGCCAGGCAGCAAGTATGAACTCATACCTACCTGGCTACCTTTCTGCTAAAGCAGAGCACCATTAGTCACCCACATAATACTGCAAGGACCCATAGCAGATCTCTAATTACTTCTACTATGTATCAGAACTCATAGCATTTATTAATTACAACTAGTTGTAGCTAGTTTGCTCACAATTACATGATGCAGACATGACCTGCACCCCAGACTGTTCACCACACTTCTTAGCTAAGGAATGTAGTAGTATCATTTGCACATTTCTTCAGTTAAAATGTGTAAGAATAGGCTTGACATAAATATAATTTTGCCAGAATAAATTCTACATAAATACAGCATTGTCTTTGCATAGGCCTTGAAATGTAGCCATATAAAAGCAGGCCTGTATTTTCATTTTATAAGGAATGTTTTGGTTAAGGAAACAAATGATTTCAGAGAAATAACTTTCAGGCCAAGGCATCGATAAGGATGAATTGTTCTAACAGACTGTGTGGAACACTTGGTACAAAAACAGATCTTGTTTAAATGGTACAAGTCTTGGAAACCGAGGTTAAAGAGGCATGTAAAACTTGTGGGAAATTTACAGGGTTTTAACATTATGAGAGAAACTTTGTAGTCAGAAGTTCACTTCACTTTGAAGAAGACTGAGTACAACAGTTCAGTTAAGATACTCAGACAAAAGACTTAGTACATATATTCAGTACTCAAAGTCCAGTAACTACTGAAAACAGTGTAGTTTGTTTTAATTCTGCCATTACAGACAAAAGATAGTCACCTATATATGACTTGTTCGGATCTTGTTGCATTACTACATCTACATTCAGTGTATGCTACTACTCAATAATAAACCACCTTTATCAAACTCACAGTGAGTACAGACTTTTATTCTGAAAGGTACAAGAAGATTTGGCACATAAAGGAAAAACTGAGATATTTAACACTTGTTCAGGACAACTCCGAGTAATTAAACGATAAAGACATTTATTGCAGTTCTTGCAATACTACAGGCACATAAAGTATATTCATATTACCTTACTGTTCACCTCTACTAGCACTCTACTGGCTATGTTTTTGTATTGATTTTTTGGTCATTTTCCATTATTTATTTACTCTTTTTTTTTATTATTTAGATGTGTTGGTTCAACTGTGATAACTTGCAGGTTTGATTTACCATTGTCCTGCATTTGCAGCACACACACACACACACACACACACACACACACACACACACACACACGCATAAAAGCCTTGTACTTACCATCACTAGCTAGGGTAACAATACGAACATGTAACCAGCACTAAGTACTTTGGCAGAATACTTCAATGCGATCACATCTATTTATTTGTTAACCAGTAAAATGAACCAGCCTTGCTCAACCTCATTAAAGAAATAACATGGGTTTAATGTCAATGAAAATGCAATATGTAGGAACAATATGTAGCAGCCAATCAGTTTGCTTTTTGGATGTCAGAGCAACCATAGTACCCTAAGAAAATCTACACAAATATGGAAAGAATGTGTACAGGAAAGAGCAAGGTGCAAAGGGATATTTCCTACCACAGAGATCAGGGCTGAACTCCAAAACTGTGAGACAGCAGACTTAAATACTGAGTCAATGTGCTGTTAGTTTCTGTGTGGAACAAACTATTCAAAACATTTCACAGCAACATAGCCATATATATAGATAGCATAAACTACCTTCTGACTGAAGCCAGCAGGCAGTCCTTTGCCAACTCCATCTTCATTCCTAAACTTCTATTGAGGTTCATACTAGTCAATAATCTGTAAATACAACCTCCAACCTAGTCCAACAAGACTAGAAGCTCTTTGTTGTGCTAATTGTTGCTTGTTTATTCATAGGTTCATAGGTTGGTACTAGGCTATCAGCCCTAGGGCCTATACAAGCCTAGCCATAACAATTCCCTGGCTATTTCTTCCCACATTATTTACTTTCCTGGACCCCCAGGGGTCCAATTAGCACAACAAAGAACTTCTAGTCTTGGTATTGATAACGAAACATGAGAGCTTCACTTAATCTCTCTCTACCAGTTAAAGTGGCTTAGTTACAGAACAGGATAAAATGATTCTGTCTCACTTCTGATTAGAACATTCTTCACAATCCTCATTGACTTACTGCAGTACAAACCTCCAGTACTGGATTACTGTGCCATGAAACTTCCATCCAAGGACACATTTTTAACAAAAAATATATGAAGAATCAAACTCCAGTGGAGAAAATGTTCTTTTATTCTATCAGCCTAAGGTATGGAATACATTTCCTAAGCATATAAGATTGGAGATTCCAAGATGGCCGCCGACTAGTCTAGTCCTTACTCTCTGAGCTCCTCACAGCTATTTAACTTTTGGTTTTTTTTACAACTTTATATCAACCTTTTTCCTCAAATTTTATACTAAAAGATTTTATAAATCTTTTTCTACGCATTTGGATTATTTTTTCTTCTGGACTTATTATCCTGGGATTTATTTTACCTCAGAACATTCTTGGTCTCTCTGCTGCTGGGACTCCTACTGCTCCAGTCTGTTCCTGGTTCCTGGTATCCTGTTGACTGCATTCCATTTCTGGGCATGGCTACAAAATCTGACTCCATGGAGACTCAGCCTACAAAGGCCAAATATACTTCAATGCTCTCTCCTGAAAAAGATTCAGGTTCAAAAAGACTGAAATCATCTAGACAACGTACAGAAACTTTTAATGTAAGTAATAAAGATTTAAATGGCTCAAATTTCCTCTTAGAAGAACTAAAAATAGCATTAAAACCAATCCAAAGTGCTATACAAAACTTTTCAGAACAGTTTGCAGACTTTAGTAAATCTTTAAAGCAAATAAACGATAGTATTGTTACTATTGAAAATAAAATCTTAGCTTTGGAGGTTAAAACAGACTTACTGGAAAGTGACTTTAAATCTAGAGATAAAACTATTTCAGATTTACAAGCTAAAATATTGGATCTGGAAGCCAGGAGTCGAAGAAATAACATCATTATTCGTGGTTTACCTGAATCTTATGACAATAAAAACTTGTTATCTGTGAATAAAAATATCTTTGAAACACTGTTAAATTGTGAAGCTTCTTCAAAATCTATAATTTTAGAGAGAGCACACAGAGCACTGCGTACAAAGCAAGATTCTTCCACACCAAGGTTAATTTATACTAAGTTACTAAACTTTCAAGACACTTTCCAGATCCTAGAAACTGCTAAAACAAAGAAACAATTCATATGGAAGTCTCACAAACTATCATTTTCCCAAGATCTTCCTGCACAGATCAAATTAAATAGACAAAACTAGCCCCTATTGTGCTGACTTGATAAAAGAGGGATTAGATTTCGAATGGCTTATCCTAATACCTTGTCTTTCACAGCTAATGACAAAAGATTTGTATGTTCAGATCCTAAAGATGCAAAAGACATTTTTCTTAAAACATTTAAAAAGCTTCCTGACACTGTATCTTAATATTCTACTGTTAAAGAACTACAATAAGGTTTGATCTTTTCTTTTCTTTACTCTGACAGTATTTGTGTTACATGATTTGTAATTCTGGTGTGACATAATTATATTAGCTTAATAACTTGTCATGTAATTTACACATGATGGATTTGGTATGACAGTGTGCAGTGACAGAATATATGCTTGTTAGATTTGTGTGGATTAATAGAAGCATTTAAATTGCTGTATTTACTTGTTTCTCTTTCTCTCACATATGCTTGCTGTGTAAATAGATAATATGTTAATTTTACTACAAGCTTTTGAGTTACAGCCTTCTGTGTAAGCTAAATGATTTTTGGAGGGAAAAACATTCCATCTCAACATTCTAGCAAGAAAATCTTCCCCTCAGAGTTCCAGCTGATGCTCTGCATGAACATGCGCACACTACAGTCTCTCTGAGATGGATGGTGATGTCATCATTTGTGAGGAAAGAAGGACAGTTTCAAATACACAAGTCTGCTTGTTTTCAACAAGTATTCAATAGTCTAACTTTTTAATAGATCTGGCTATTATTTAAAGTGTTTTCTCTTCATAAATGAAGGTTGCTTTTTAAATTTAAACAGATTCATGTCACATAATATATTCAGTGACTTTTAGTGTGTCTGCATGACTTCAAAGCAAGCTGCTACTTTCATAAAGTAGAGTGAAAATGTTTCTGGAAACAAATGAACAGGTTCGTTTTATATATTAAAATTCTAAAGGATGTGTAAAGAAATGAACATATTTTCCTATTCAGAATATTTTTTCATACAATATTTTATATTATACTGAAGTGTTTAATTTGACAAATGTTACAAAGTATACATGTTCATATAAAAGTTTCATGTTCTTTCTATTCTCTGCTCTCTTTCTTCTCAGAGGCTGGATGTGATATTTATGATTAGTAGTTTATGTTTAAGAAAGCCTTTACTTATTTGAAAGGTTTGAAATAACTATCTTTAATATGATTAGCTGAATCTACCTGTATATATTTAAGCCCTTAGATTTACTGCATTTAGCTTGCTTGTTTCTGTTTTAATTAGATGTTCAAAATGTTTACTTTAAAAGCCTTGTCTTTTCATGCTGTTTTGCTATGTTACATCTATAGCTTAGAAGAATAGTATGGCTACATAACCTAACAGAGTCATTAGTAAAATATTCAAAAAGTAGATTTAAAATTATATGTATGCACATTGTTGTACATTCAGTCCAATATATATGATGCTGTTTAAGTTACTATTTAATAATATAATTATACTTTATTCATGTATATTAACTAGTGTTAAAACCTTACAGCTTATAATATTTCATTTTGAATAGTTCCTGTACTACTATTATCTAGTTAATAGATGCATCTCCAGACAGAATTGTTTTTCATTTTGAGATATGGTTGCTTGGTAATTGTTTTTTGCTTTATTTGAACTATAACTAAATACTCATTCTACAGGTATTAGTGCTTTTATCATACTAATGGTCATGTTGATTAATGAAATTATCACTAAAGTACTAAAGAAGGTTCAGTAGATAGTGCATGACTATTATCTTTAGTTCAGTAATGCTATGCTTATTTACTTATATTATAATGTTACCAGTTGGTTTTGTTATACTTATATATGTTATCTTACATATCTTTCAGTTTTAATTGTATTACTTCTTATGATAGAGTGTTCTAGTTAAGCAGAATGTGATTTATTTATTATTTACTTGTTTCTCTTTCTCTTGAAATACTTGAGGAAATACATTTAATCACTATAAATTTCAATTTAAGGATAGGAGCTTTAGATTAGTATTAGAAGTAGGGATTAAGCATGTTGGACGCCTTGAAATTAGTCAATTTTGTATATATTTTTAGTAGTATTACTCGGACTTTATGTTATGTTAGGCTTCCTTTGAGTAATTTGTATTCTAACTTGAGGTTATTATTATCTATAATTACAATGTTTTTTTATGTTCTTCTGCTCTTCCTTTATCACAGGGGGATTGGTGGGTAGGCACTAGGGTTAGGATAAAGGTTATTATTATACATTTCATGGTTCTTGAAAAACCTTTTTTCTTTTTTTTTCAACAAATGTTATTTGATGACTTGCTTGAATACTTAAAGACTGTTTTTCTTTTATTTTTTTTTCTTCATTTTAATGTTGTGTTGGATTTGCACCTTGAGTTCACTTTTATAGCATCAATAATGATTATACTTGTAGAATATGCCTGTTGACATAATTTTAGATTCTTGGAATGTTAGAGGCATTCAAGATAAAGCGAAAAAGTCACTATTATTTCATATGATCTTTAAATCACAGGCTAACATTTGTTTTATTCAAGAGACTCATATTTCTGCATTGATTGGAATAAAGAGTTAAAAAAAATGGATCAAAAAGATTATAGCTTCAGGTGACTCATCTAACTCCAGAGGTGTAGCTATAATCATTAAACAAAAATTCATTGGGAATATTATTGATGAGAAATTTGATGATGAGGGAGGTGGTGCTTATTTACCGCTTCTATTGCTGGTTTGGACAAACCCTTATTAATTTTAAATCTATATGGCCCATGTAATTCACAACATTTGTTCATTTTAAAAATTTACAATATTCTTGCATCCTATAAGGATCATCATATTATAGTGGGTGGTGACTGGAATGCAGTTATAAACCCTGTAATTGATCGTTCGCTCCACTGTCACCTATAATCTTCAATCTACTCTGGCTATAAATGATTTGATGACAGAATATAATTTAATAGATCCCCTCCGCACTGTTAAAAGTATAAACAAGAAATGATATATATACTTATTATTCTAAGTGCTATCATTCGTGGTCCAGATTAGACTTCTTTCTAATTTCAGATTATATTTCAAAATATATTGTGGACTTTACTACAGAACCCAGATTCTTTTCGGATCACTCAAGAATTTCTCTAAAATTGAACATAAAACCCAATATCAAAAATAAAACTATGTTTAATAAGTGGACCTTAAATAATAACTTATTGTCAAATGAAGATATTTGCAAACAAGCTTCAGAAATCCTAAATGAAATGGTGAATAGTCTTGAATCATCAGACATTCCTTATGACATACAATGGGCTGCATGTAAAGCAAGATTAAGAGGTTTATTTATTAGTAAAGCTGCTTTTTTCAAAAAGCAATACTTTAAGAAAGAGGAATTCTTAAAATCAAGAATTTCTTCGTTGGAAAATCATCTTAGTCTGAACTATGATGCTACTTTAGAAAAACAAATTTTTGATTGTCAGAAAGATTTAATTCTGCTTCACCAAAATAACCTCTCCTTAGCTGAACAAAAGCTACTTGCTTCATATTCAGAGTGGGCCCAGGTTCCATCTAAATTGTTAGTGAGAATTATTAAAGTTAACTTCAGAAATCCAAACATTACATCTTTATCTTATAATAACAGATTATATAATACTGATGAAGAGATTATTCAACTTTTCACCTCTCTTTACACTGAGTTATATTCAGGTTCTTCTAATTCTGTTAAAGATAATAACTCAAAATTCTTTTTAGACTCTTTGCAGTTCCCTAAACTTAATGATAATCAGCAAAAACTACGTTCTACCCCTATATCGGTACAAGAAATCTCAGATTCAATAGATAATCTTAAATTGGGTAAATCTCCGGGACCTGATGGTTTTACTCCAGAATTTTTCAAAACTTTCAAATTGGTAGTTCTTCCCTTTCTATTTAAAGTTTACAATCATATAAGAGTTAATGATATCTCAGATATTCATTGGAACACATCCAAAACCATTCTAATTCTAAAAAATAATAAAGATAAATCTGACCCAGTAAATTATAGACCCATTTCTTTAATTAACGTGGATATTAAGATTCTGTCATCTATTCTGGCTAACAGATTGAAACGGATTTTACCCTCAATTATCTCGTCAGATCAATCAGGTTTTATGTCTCAGAGACATGCTTGGGATAATACTCTATCTTTAGAGACTATACTTCATCTCATTAAGAAAAATCCAAACCCTATATATGCTTTGATTATAGATGCATCAAATGCCTTTGACAGAGTATATTGGAACTTTCTATTTCAAACTATGTTATGTTTTAATATTCCCTTATTCTTTATAAATTTTTTAAAAGTTTTATACAAGAATATGTTTACTAGACTATACATTAATGGTCAATTTTCTGGTCCGATAAAGATCACTAAAGGAACAAGACAGGGTTGTCCATTGTCCCCTTTTCTTTTCAATATTTATTTAGAACCTTTGCTATTGTTTATTACTCAAAATACTTTTCATAACATCCCTAGAATGCTTAATACTAATATTCATTTCTCTGCTTTTATGGATGATTTAGTAATCTACTTTCAAACTCCATTATCTGATTACAGAAAATAATGAATTCTATTGATTATTTTTCTTTGGTTTCCAACTATCTTTTAAATTCTACAAAACTCATATTTTTCCCTTAAATCATTTAGCACACAAATCTTTTTTGTTTCCAGACGATCATTTTCAGTTTACTTATAATATAAAATATTTAGGAATCAATTTAGAACACAATAATAAATCTTCCTTTCAAAATAATATTAATAAATTATGGAACTCTATATTGTCTGATATGGACAGATGGAAGCATCTAAACCTTTCATTTCTTTCAAGGGTGGCCATTATTAAAATGAATATTCTGCCTAAATTTCTTTACCAATTCTCATCATCTGATCAGATAATTTCAAAACATTTTTTTGAGTCTGTAAATAAAGCTTTGGCAAAATTCATATGGTTCCCTAAATCTGTTAGAATTTCCTATTCTAGATTGGCATTTTCGAAGGACAAGGGAGGTTTGGGTTTACCTAATCTTTATCTCTATTATTTGATTGTCTCATCCAATAAACTTCTTACTATCTCTAAATTCAATAACACTTCTTATCCAAATCACTCTTTATGGATAAAATTATGGTATAATTATGTCATTTCTAATAATTTAAATCCTGAAGCTATTCCCTTTATCTCTCTGGATAGTTTATTTATTAAAATATATCTACAGTATTTAAACAAAAGATTAGAGATTTCCAAACCTTACTCAAGATGTGTAAACTAGAAAAGATCTCGCACCATGTTCAGCCAATTCATCTAAACCCAAATATATTATTGGACAATAAACTTTTGAACTTAACAAACTATCCTTTAATTAAAAATCTAAAAGTAGGAGATGTGTTAAAATATCTTGACTTGCCTTTATCTGACTGGCGTAAGTTATTGAAAGTAAACTGGAATTACTCACCAATTCTTACACAACTAAGAGCAATAATTAAAAACAAATTTGTATATCTGGTCCCCATAGACTCACAATTGAAAAACCTTAACACGATTATCAAAATACTTTCATCATCTGATAAAATGCTCTCAAACTCATATAAATTAATTAATTCTTTAATGATGGACCACAACTGTCTTTTATCTAATGTTTGGTTGAATTATAATTCCCAATTGTCAGAATCTCAGAAAGTCCTGGCTATTAGACACACTAAGGAATTTATCCCTTTTAAAAATTAGCATACACACAATTAATGATTAATAATGATGCCTACTTTACCCCAATCAAATTAAACAAATTTAACCCAAATAAGTCCCCTTCGTGTTCATGCTGTTCTCATCCCCAAGCAGACCTCCTTCATATTCTATGGTATTGTCATTTTTCTCACAGATTGTGGACATCTTTGAAAGTCAGACTGCAGAAAATGGGATATCAAAATCCACGTTGACGTGGAATTTGCTATTCTACATATTCCATTGATTCATCTTTCAAAAGTTGATATTCATGTTATCATTTTTATTTGCTCATTACTAAAACTTTATATAATACAAAATTGGATTGATCGTTCTAAATTAAAATGGGTTACTTTCCAGAAAATGGCTTTTAAATTTATTGATGCTCAAAGATACTTAGGTGGGAGTCCAAAAAAAAGCTATTAGAAAGGTTGTATTAGAAAAGGTTCTAAACATATTAAATAGTTAATGTTAAATATTTTTTTTTTCTCTCAGGTTGCCTAACTTGTATATAGTGTACATATGGTGTATGTTTTATTTCTAAATAATTTATCAAAATCTCATGAAGGTTGTTATCACTAGATGAATTGTTATATGTTCATTTATGCCTTCTTGTTATGTATAATCTTTTAATTGTCTTGCTATTCATATAATTAATAAAAAAATTTTTGAGAAAAAAAAAAAGATTGGAGTCTTTCCCCCATCCATCTGGACATGCCTAAAGCTATTCCTTTTCATTACATACTTTATCTAGTTAAGGATCACAGGCAGACAAATGCTATTCCAGCAATCAGAAGGTATCAGACAGGAAACAATCATATGCAGACACTAGTCTATTGCCTGTTGATCTTCTGAATTTTAATTGCTTTATGATTCATTTAACTTCTTCTGTCGGACTCCTGTCTCTGTCATTCAGTAACATAAGTACATCTCAGTGCATACGCTTTTCTTATTATTGTACCAATCAATTCTCTCTCTTCTGACTAGAACTTATGTAGAATAGTGAAAAAAAGAGCTGGATTTGCATAGTTCATTCTTTCATTTATTTCATTTGTTCAACCGGAATGTTCATCTGGAAAGTCCTGTTTTTACTGGACTTCTAGAAAGAAAATATCCAAACATTTTAAAAACATACAAAATGAGCATCAAAGTAATTACTGATAAAAGAGAAAATACACATAAAATTACAATGGAATAAAGTAAAGTAACCAACAAAATACATTTGCATATGTGGCAATCATCATCATTCAAGTTAATGCAGTTACAGTACAGACAAATCTGTAACAGCAATAACTGCAACTGTATAACAAAAAATATGAACAATGTGGCAGTATATTAAAAATGAAGACAATCCAGTGAAATAATATTGAGAACACTGACATAGAGGAAACCCAAATGTACATAAACGAGAAAAGTACATTTGCAGTACTATTTTGAGGCTACCAGGTTGTATCACAGATGCAATTTCATATGCTTGTACACAGTTTCATATAAAGTCTAAAAGCCTATTTTTAAGAGATTTTTATTCAATTATAGGCAAGCTTGAGCAACTTGTATCGCCATTCCCATCTTTTAGTTTAGGCATGCAGACCATTATTTCTAGAGAAGGTCCGAGTTCCCTTTCAACATTTTACTACTCAAAGAGTATTGGCCAGAGCAGGACACTTATGAGAATACAGAAATCTGTGTCTATATGTTAGGTGACAAAAGGAGCACCAGTCAGTGAACTCCAATCACTTAAGATTATGAAGAGCAAGGCAGTGTTGTATCCTACAACAAACCACATTTTCCTACTGTACGCCTGCTTTAGCCTGTGTACTCATGGAATGTACGACTGCACTAAGTATATAGGAAAGAAGTGAGCAGATGTCTGAAGTAGCACACCTAACATTATGTGAAAGGAACACATTAGCTTGTTGAGTTTACTCATTTTTTATTGATTTTGAATACTACATTGCCTGCTTACTTCTCAGATCTAAGCTGGTTATCAGACCAATTAGTTTTGCTGAAAAGATTTCCTGCAGGTAAACAATCCATGTATGCAATAGTAAGACCTTCCTTAGATGGGACAGAGCTTTTATAAGTATCTTGTGCTGGGAATTAGGTGCTAATAGTATCTGATATCTTCTTTTAACTGGAGAAAAGCACTGACTGGTCTTCAAGGAGCAATGGTGCAGCCTTATACATGTATGAGTCATTGCTGCAGTGAATGACATTAGATTCTTGTTGAGAAGTGACTGTAAAAATTGACTTGGATGCATGGAAAACTGCATTATCAGCAGCATACTGGTACAATTTTGCATTTTCATAATAATATATTGTTGTCATTTAAGAAGACACTAAAAATAGTGGACTCAGTACTGAGTCCAGTGGGGTTCTAACAACCACAGACAAAGAGTAACAGATGATACTAATCCATCTAATAGACTGATGCTTGTCCTCCAGGTATAAAGTGAACCACTAACAGGCAATAACAGAGAGAAGAGGTATAATTCTGAGAACAATATCAAACACTTTGAAAGATGAATGAATAAATAAAAATAAAAGCACTCCAGCCACGTGGCAATGAGTTTACTTAACTGTGGATTTATTCTAACTCATCAAGCAGAGCAATATTGTTATTGTGGTTAGGCCTGAAACCATGTTGTAAGTTAAGACTGAATTTTAAGTGTTGGAAAGGTTGTAAGTGAATACATTTACAAGGAATGTTGGTAATAGTAATAAGAGAGCGCTGGAATGGTAACTGTTTAATGATGATGAAACACTCCTTTTATGTAGAAGAATGCCTTTTCCTAGATAAAGAGAACAAGGTCTCTTTAATAGATCTATCAGTTAGTATCATGAAATGTTTAAAATGCCATGGGGTAAGTTATCGGTTTAAAGCTGGCCCTTGTCTAAATTTGTGTGGGAATTTGTACACTTGGTTAGAAGAGTTATGGAAAGAGAAAGTAAGACAATCAGTCTTTCGGCAATTATCCATAAATTGTTTACAGTTTCATGAAAACACATTCCAGACTGAATCATAACTTCATTATCATTCGTGTGATGGAAAGGAGTTATGAACAAGGTTAAACCGAGAGTTTATCAATGCTGTCTCAAAATGTCTTAAGATTATGAGCATGTATAAACACCTGTTTAAGTTAAAATGTCATTTTACTGGTGAATTTTAAATCTTTTCACCAAGTCATGAGTTCTCTTAACTAAATCAGATTTGTTTTGAGAATGAACTCCTATTACACTGATCAGAGGTGATTCTTATGGGACATATCTGGGGAGAAATCTGTGGTACCCTTTTGAGTTTAACTTGACTTCTTCACAAGTGAGTCATAGTTTAAGACTTTCAAGAAGGTTCTGTTGAAGTGAAGTACTTTATCATCTAGTGAGAACTGGTAAAATAGCCTCCATTTGATAGGTTTGTTCAAATTTTGAAATCTATTAGTATCAGACATTCTTATACTTCTCAAAATACTAAGACCATTGCACCTTTGGTATATCACTGCACAGCATACATTAGCAAGTGATCTATACAAGGTTTTAGGGTTAGATATAATGATGCAATCAAGAATACCCTTATATCTCAGGATTTATTACCTACTTTAGTTTTTGAGGTTATTCATTTACAGAAACCACAAACATAAGGCTGGATAGACTCATGCAATGAGAGTTTCCACTTTACAATAAGATCATCCATAGTGCTAAGCTTGGTTTTTATATTAGAAGTGAGACACTAAATGGCATTTACTGCTAGTGATACATTAGCCTCCAGGATAATATGTAACAAAGAACTGAGCGTTCTACCAAGATGACTCTGATTACTTTCATGACGGATCTCTCTTTGCAGAATATGGAACATATTTTGTAATTAAAAAGCAACTGAGACTGCCATGAAATATGCAAATAAGGCAACTAACTCAAGACTTTTGTGAATCCTACCTGACATTAGGATAGTGTGACTTGAAAGTGAGGTCCCTGACATTTGAATGGCATACTTCTGAGACCCCTAACCGGGAAAAGCCGAAAGACAAAACAACAACTTGTGATACTGTTAGAATATCAGGATGCTGACTAGATATGGCTCATATATGTTTTGCTTTTATACTGCCAATCACATACATTTGGATGAATAAACACTATTTGGTACCTTATTGTAGTTCCACATCTTCGAGAGTTGTTCACTCAGTAGCCCTAGACACAGTGAACTTTTTCTGCTACTAGAAATTGTTGTTGTTCCACATTTGGAATTCAGTGATACCATCATCGGGAAGGACACTCATCTTCTTCCACATCTATATCAGCAAAGAAAGGAATGTGCCCTTCTCCAGTTCTTTCTCAATCCTAAAAGAATGGAACTATTGAGTAATCAGACAATGATGTTCCTCTA
Organism: Protopterus annectens; assembly: GCF_019279795.1. Taxonomy (NCBI): domain Eukaryota; kingdom Metazoa; phylum Chordata; order Ceratodontiformes; family Protopteridae; genus Protopterus; species Protopterus annectens. Next base: position 270,349,003 of record NC_056736.1, on the reverse strand, counting down.
AGAGGCACCAGATTAGAAAGTGGGAGACTAGACTATTTACTGAACACCCCAGACTATCTAATATTAGAACAATACACGCAACAACGTATGTTTAGTGAGACAGATCAGTTAGTAGTACAAAATGTATTGAAAGAATGTTGTGTCTTTCGGCTTTTCCCGGTTAGGGGTCGCCACAGCGGAACTCCGGTCCGCTAATGATTGGTAGTTGATTTTTACATGCTGAGTTACTAGCCCTGACGCACAACCTTCAACGAAGGTGCGCCCATTCGCGCATGTCTTCATGCAGATGATGCTCTAGCTGAGAATCGAACCGGACAGCGTCTTACTGTGAGGTGACAACGCTACTGCAGTTACAGAACAGTATTTGTGACAGGTCAGATGCCATGATCCCCAAGGCAAGAAGCCTGTTTAAAAATGCTCTCACAAAATCACCTTCACATCTTACAAGCTACAGCTAAGCTGTAATGTTTTATCAGCAGATAAACATGGACTAGGTTGCTGCAGCATAAATATCCTGCAAAAACTGGTCTATGAAGAAAGCAGCAGAGGCAGAAACACCCCTCGTGTGAACTAACGCAAACAGGAAGGCACTGCTTAGCAAGAAAATAACAATGATGTATACATTCACAATACAGTAGACTGCTTGGTGATCTGCTTACCCTGCATGCCACTGGCAAAGGCAAGAAATGTGCTTGGTCTGTCCTAGACAGGTAATACCGGACTGGTCTTTGAATGTCTAACTTGTTCAACAGAGGTTCTTAACTGTTATTATACCATGACCCCCCCAAAACGTGCACACTGATTGGCCAGCGTGCACATTGTAAATTGAGTTATACTAATGGAAAAAGGTCCGGTCGCCCGTACTTTTTTCCATTAGTATAACTATACTTTTAAAACACTGTCTCGCTATGTTAAATGGGTTTAACATAGCGAGACAGCTTTAAAATAAGCAATGGAGATCTCCGTTGCTTATTTTAAAGCTGTCTCATGCTAAACCCATTTAACACAGCGAGACAGGTTTTAAAAAGCAACGGAGAAAGCAAGATATCCGTTGCTTTTTTACTGTTCACTATGTTATATGGGTTTAACATAGCGAGACAGTTTTAAAATAAGCAACGGACATCTCCGTTGCTTATTTTAAATTGCTATGTTAAACCCATTTAACATAGCTTAACAGTAAAAAAAGCAACGGAGATCTTGCTTTTTCCATTGCTTTTTGCTCACAACTCTGATGTACCGCGCAGGCAGCAGAGGCAGAACTGCCGCGATGCCAGACATCTGCGGAAGGGCAGTAAACAGGCATTACAATGCCATTATTTAAGAATACAGTTTCTTTTCTTAAATAATGTCATGGTAATAGCTAACCCATGCATGCCTGGCTAATGCTGTATTTACCCATGGTTGCTTTGTTTGTCCCTCAGGCTTCCCTCGACCAAACCATGCCAACCGTGGGTAAATCCAGCATTACCCACACCCAGGCGTGGGTTCTTAACTGTTAGTATTTTGGGGCAATACAAGAGTAGGTGAATGGAATGGCTAAAAGTAAATTATGAGGCCATATTAGGCAAGAAATGTAGCTAGTGAATTTGGAGAGCCAATCATTATGAAAAGCATGAGGGATTCTTCTGCCCAGACAGCCTGTAATTTAAGACATTTTTCTGTCTGAGGTAGCAACCACCAGAAAGAGAACTTTACAAAATAAAAATGCATGTCAGACAAAGACATAGGTTTAAAAGAAAGCAATGTTACCCTTTCCAAGATGTAATGTAAGACTCACATGGGGGTGAGGAAAATGAATAGGAAGTAGAAAAAGGAAATACTAAGAAAAGTAATTTCATACAGTTTATCTACTGCCTTGTCACCGATTCCTGAAATGGTGATATAGCAAGATAAACTTTAATTGTGAACTACTGTAGCACAGAAATGGAAAAAAACATCTGGCATTCCAAGATTAGTGAAACCATACAAGAAAAAGGGCTAACCCCGTTGTCTGCCACCCATGAAATGAGCCACTTCTACAATGTGTAAGTTGATCTGGTGGATGGCTCCCTTGGAGCCAGGGAATGCAACATATCATACCTGGTTAATGTCCTGACCTCAGAAGATTGGAATACAGCTTCAGTACCATCAAGGTGGGGTGCATTGTGTAATCCATGCTATGTAGGAGACTCCATCTCAGGAAGCTAATGGAATGGAGCTTGAGGCACTTGTTGGAGTAGGGAAAATAAATTTTATGAGTCCAAGATGGTACTATAAGACTTCCTGCTCTATGTCAAGGAGAGTGCATCTGAGCCGAGTGCCCTAGAACTTTGTCATCATGAACAAAACTGTGACCCGCTTGCAATGACTGGACTTGTAAATATATCTACTTCAGGAATATCCCTGTACTGGAAAATTTCTTCAAGCACCTTAGTCCAACTTGTAATTTGAAGGCTCTCTTCTGTTAAGAACAGCCCCTGGGCACTGAGTATCCATGGAATGGGCTGAGGTCACAATGAACAATTGCAGATGATGGCCAAACACAAATGATTCTGGCTTCCTGGCAAATAACATGAGTGAATATTGCCCCATTTGTTGATGTAGAAGGGTACAGGAAGGTTGTCTGTCCAAACCAACAGAGGGCTAAGAGGGAGAAAGGACTGTAGACCAGACCACATCACCTTTATTTTCAGTGTATTGAAGTGGTGAGTGATTTCCTGACACAAACATGTCTTCCAGGTTGATGAGGAGAGTAAGTACAGTACACACTGCAGACTTATGGTGTCTGACATGACCATGTCTACCAACATCATGAGGAGAAAAACGTGACCCTAGGAAAGTTTGGATGACTCTATCCATCATGCACACTCCTGCAACATCTCAGAGGGTAGGACAGTTTGCATTATGAAACTGTCCAAATGCTGACTGCAGCAAAATGCCAGGGAATACTGGAAGACCCTCCTGCTAAGGCTGACAAAATGAACTGCTAAAATTGTAACTGACATTAGAGCTACAGCCAAGAGAAAGGACAAGGTTTAAATGGAGCTATGCTGAGCCAGACTGGTGGGCTCTTGAAAGGTTTGCTATCCTTCCCATGAAGAGGAAAATACATCTTGCACTCACACCCTTGATCAATCCTAGGAACAGCACTTTCTCAGAGAATCCTAAGAAATCTCAGTTCAAGTTAACAGTCAGCTCTAGCAGATAGAAGAGTTTTAGATTATTGGTTCTGTGGCTTGCCAATTGCCTTGAGAATGGTGCTGAAATCAGACAGTCATCCAGATACGGAAGTATATCTTTTTCTCAGATGTGAACAGTGTTAGCCACCATGCTCAGGTACTCTGTAAAGATATGTCATAATGGGTAAATCAAAAGGTAAGGTAACTATGATCCATTAGGATATAGTGTCGAAACATCTGATAATCCTTATGCATTGGAATAACAAGGTAATTGTCCTGCATATTCAGGATGCAGAACCAATCCCTTTTGCATAAGGCAAAACAAAATTACTGAAATGCCAGCATTTTGAATGATTTATCCTACATAAAGTGACAGAACCACTTGAGATCTGGTATTGGCTAAGCTTCCCCAGTCCTTCTGGAGATCAGAAAGAAATGTGTGTAGAATCCACCCCACTTCTTGTATGGAAACTAGTATTCTTATCTTCTAGAAAAAAGGAAGCAATCCTCCTGTTAAAGGAGTAGCATGTGCTTGGGGGAGGACTTGATTGCATTGTGATAGGGAATTGGTGGGAAATAGCAGTGAACTCCAGGTTGTGCCCATGCTCTAAGAGGTGGAGGACACAAACATCAAATGTGACGATTCTCTAGGTTGTTAGAACCTTTCCTGACCATGCCTTGGACAATCAGTGGGTAGTGTTGCCGCAAACAATCAGAGATGCTGCTGGGAACCCTGAGGAGTACTCTCAGTAGGCTTGGTTTTCCTGACTTGCTGGGATTGGGCCTGGGATTGACCCAGCTTTTGGGTGGTATGGTTCTCACTCCCATTGCCAGAACATCTGTGTATTGGCTTCATTTGATATATCATTGTCATTTGTAGCTAATGTGTAGAGGCCAGCTGATTCCCATCTCCTTCAGCTATGAGATGACACACTGAATCTCCTCACTGAAGAGTTGAGGACTTGAGAAAGATGAATTCAGCATTATGGTCTGTGTCTTCCGAGGAACCCAGATAAATGCAGATAGGTATGATGGTGCTGGTCAACCCCAAATGTCAAATCAAGGACATGTATAACTGCTAGATTATACAAGGAGCACAGAGCATGTCTGCAGTGATACTGCAACCCCTGCAATTTTTCCAAAAGTTGCTTCCTGATCTCTGACTTTGGGCGAGATTCTGTAAGAGCCTGGTTCTCATAGAGCAACCTGTCCCAATACCATAGCAGGTATACAGTGTAATCTGAGCATAAGAAGACCAGATTTGCCCTGGATTATATCTTCTTCTCCATGGTCTGGAGGCTTCTCAATAAGGTGCTGTTTAGTTTTCTGCTATTCTTTTGGCTGTAAAGGCCACCGTTGACACCGTAGCCAAGTGGTGACATCCAGAAATTACACTCTTTAGAGGATGAATAAATTGTGTTTAAAACTATACCCATAGATTTGTAAGGGTAACCCCAATTCTCCTTCATCACTGATTTAATAATAGGAAGTAGGGGAGGCAATGCCTGTGTGGGGCTCTGGAAGATCCTGATAATGGGTCATGTGAGCTTTCAATGTATTCACCATAGTGTCAGCAAATCCCATGCTGGAACCCAAACAAAATGAGTAACTCCTCAATGATTAGGTTATCAGGTGGGGATAATGGCACCCTCTGACCTATTGACTCCTTCAAGGGTTGTGAATGGGGAATGCATGTGCTAAGGGAAAGTGAGACTTCCCTTATGGAAAGCTGTCCTGACTATGAAGGCTTTTTGTTCTCAAGTTCAAGCTCAGATTTAAATAAGTGCTTATTATTTAAACACTATATAGTAAAAGAAACAGTAAAAATTAAAAGAGCAAATAATTAGATAAAGGAATCATCATCATCTTCTTTCGGCTATTCCCATTAGGGGTCGCCACAGCGGATCAACTGTTTCCATTTCTTCCTGTCCTCTGCATCTTGATCTGTCACACCAACCACCTGCATGTCCTCTCTCACCACATCCATAAACCTTATCTTAGGCCTTCCTCTTTTCCTGTTACATGGTAGCTTCATCCTTAGCATCTTTTTCCCAATATACTCAGCATCCCTCCTCAGCACATGTCCAAACCAACATAATCTTGCCTCTGGCTTTCTCTCCAAACCTTCCAACCAGGGCTGACTCTCTAATATAATTATTCCTAATCCTGTCCACCCTCATCACACCCAATGCAAATCTTAACACCTTTAACTCTGCCACATCCAGCTCAAATGCCTGCCTATTTGTCAATGGCACTGTCTTCAACCCATATAACATAGCTGGTCTCACTACCCTCTTCTAGACCTTCCCTTTCACTCTTACTGGTATTCGTCTATCACAAATCACTCCTGACACTCTTCTCCACCCACTCCATCCTGCCTGTACTCTCTTCTTCACCTCTCTTCCGCAATCACCATTACTCTGAACTATTGATCCCAAGTATTTAAACTCATCCTCCTTCGCCACCTCTACTCCTTGCATCCTCACCATTCCTCTATCCTCCCTCCCATTCACACACATATATTCTGTCTTAGTCCTGCTGACCTTCATTCCTCTTCTCTCTAGAGTATATCTCCATCTCTCCATAGTCTTCTCCATCTGTTCCCTACTCTCGCTACAGATCACAATGTCATCTGCAAACATCATAGTCCATGGGGATTCCTATCTGATCTCGTCTGTCAACCTGTCCATCACCATTGCAAATAAGAAAGGGCTTAGAGCTGATCCTTGATGTAATCACACCTCCACCTTATTAATTAATTAATTATTAATTAGATAAAGGAAAAAACATAAAATAAAATACAGACAATGACTAAAACAATAAATGAGACTCAAAATATGAATATTAGATTATGGACAGGAAAATTATAAAATATAATCAATCAAAAACAAGATTAAAAATATGTAACTGAAGGGGTTAGATGAAAGCATCGAGTGCCAGCAACTCTTTCAACCTGCCAGCTAGTAAATTCCAGAGAAACTAGTCCTGTTAAGAAAAGGCCCAAATGACCAAACATGTCAGCCACATGAAAAGAGCAAACAGTATGTTACCAGACCAGCAAATCCTGATGACAGGGAGGACTCAGGCTATGTTCATAGGTTGGTACTAGGCTATTGGCCCTAGGGCCTATACAAGCCTAGCCATAACAATTCCCTGGATATTTCTTCCCACAATATTTACTTCCCTGGACCCCCGTCTAGCAGGGTGACTGACGTGATCCCTGGGGTGAATTTCCTATCTCCCATCCATTTGTCAAGATTCCTTTTGAAGAGGGCAAAGGAGGCACTCTGTTTGACATGTATAGGCAGTCTATTACAGAGTATGGGGAGTCTCTGGGTCAAGAACCTATCCCTCCAGCATGTTTTGTTCATTGTGATGACAAGGTTTAGATCCCTGGAATGTGTGGCTCTCAGGGATTGGGATTTCTTTAAGTGGAGCATGTCCAACACCTCAGGGTTTGACATGGCCTTGTATGTTAAGCAAAGATCGCCTCTGAGTAGATGATATGCCACAGAGTATAGCTGGAGTTTTTTTAGATGGTCAGTATAGGGCATCTGCTTTAGGCCTGTGATTCTTTTAGTGAGGTATTTCTGTGGCCTTTCCAGCTGTTACAGATGTCTTGTGAGGTACATACCAAACGGGGCGTTGTGCTCTCTGTTGTAGAGATTTATTGTGAGAAATGCACCAAAATGCACAGCCACCTTCTCTGTATGGGCATGTTTATCGTACCTTGCCAGTGCTTCATCATACACCTGAGTTCTCTCAGCCAGAGATAACAATATTGGGAGATGGTGGTGGAGTGTATGCTTGTACGTGGGAAGAGAGGTGCTGAAGATGCAGGTGAGCTATGTGTTTGAGAAGTTAGACTGAAGGAAGCAGGCCTGCTCCACAACTTGAGCTGAATCCTCTACCAAATAATGAATCTATGTGGCTTCAGGTAAGATACTTTGCTTAGAAGCTCGGGGGGGGGTGACAGAATGGAGTCCCACAGCCTTACTATAACACCAAATAAAAGATATGCAGTAGTGTTCTAGGGTTGATTCCTTGTAATGGCATAGAATACTTGCAATTTCTAGTTCAGCACTTTAATTGTAATTAAGCATTACATATTGCAAAAGGAAGAATGCAGTCTTCCAACTGTGTGAGAAGTAGAGTGACAGAAACTGTACAAAATAAGCTGTCACTAACAATTACAATAATGCTTCAATACTGTACTATGAGTAATCAGAGAGCTGGTATAGAAGGTAGACAGTAAACTCCAAACATGGAGTCATAAAGTCTGGCATTGATAGCTTGCCTGCACTGATTAATCATGTACAGCTTTTGTTTTATCTTTACAGGGCAGTTGGGTTAATTGATTTTCGCTGTTGTCTTGAGCCCAGTCAGTAGGTTCTATTTCAAACTCATATTATCCCTTAATTGCATAAAGTCGATAAAAGGAAAACATACCTCTCAACTATCCACATTTTCACAGAATGTCCAGATTTTGATTTCATAATTTTGATCTGTTCCTCATAAAATCTGTGTTTTTTTGGAAAATCACTGAGGACTGAAGTCATTAAATGATGACATATACTTGAATTTCATATCCTTCAGAAAATGCATGCTAACAAATTTTGTTATTCTAGCCACTTTCTAAGATTATAAAAGCAATATTTAAAAAATGGCCATAGTTTTGTGCCATTTCCCCTGAATTATTTTAGACTCTGTCCAGATTTCTTGGGCTTAGAGGTTGAGGGGTATGCTGGAAAATTAATGAATATGCTTTTGGAGTCATTGCATTCCTGTCATAAATCTATTGGGTTTTCTGAAGAGATCAGGCTGGCACCATCATATTGCGGTTTAGCTGTATACATTCATTACATTAATTTTATAACATCCATATGGCTGATATGGGTATTTCCAGAGGTGGCTAAGGTCCAATTGCTGTTGTGACAATTACCTGAAACACAAGATTTGTCAAAAAACAAAACATCCGTTTTCTATAGGAAATGACTTCCAGTGTGATGTTTAAATGTATGCCAGCCGAGATTTCATAGTATTGACAGAATTATTCCTTCATTTTGTATGACTTCTGGAGTTGGAATATGTAAGTTCAGGGGTGCGGGTGATTTTCCCCACCACCTAAAATCTTTTCTGGTTAGAGATTTTCCCCTTTTGCTGTTTTGGCTAAATACATGTGGATCAGAACTTTGAAGATGCCTGTGTAGAAGTTAATGCAAATAACATAGAACCTGCACAATGAGGTGGTATGTGGATATCCCTGCAAGGTAGAAGAATTCTACATAAGCTGTAGGCATTCAAGTTTTGTGTCCAGAAATCCCAAGTATATAGCATTACAGTAGTCAACATGAGAAAAGACCAGAATATTAAACATGGTAGGGAGGTAGGCAGGAAGACCAGATGGCTTAGTGATTAAAGTCTTTGCCTCCCACACACAAGGTACAAGGTTTGATCTTGACCTCCGACCAATGCCTGTTTGGAGTTTGCATGTTCTCCCTGTGTCTCCATGGGGATTCTCCTATGTCTGAAAAACGTGCTGAGTGTTTCCATCTCAAACTCACCAATGAATGAAGCTGTGGGCAGCAGCACAGACTCTACATGGTGCCCTATAGGGGGAAGAGTTGTACAGACCAATCGCTTTGGGCATCTACTGTAGTGTGCAGTATCCTCAATATAGAACATGGATTACAGACTGCACACTGTGGCAGGGCTAGCCTTTCAGTGGTGTAAAATATGGCTCTAGGTTATTTGGTCATGTTGACTAATGTTGGGTAGTTAACGGGTAGAGGACTCGGAGTACTCTGATCCACTCCAGGGATCCGTGCTAAAGGTGGGAGGGGTAGATGTGCCCCTATTGGCCAGTGTGTGTCCGCCATAAAGCCCAAAGCTACTGGCTGGTCTAGTTGCCCAGTCTGGGTTACCTGGGATAACTCTGTTGAGTGAAAGCTGGACATAAAACCAAGAATTGCTATGTTTGATATAAGTTCACTGACAGGGCAAAGCTTGGAAGTGGATGACATGATTATATGGAGGAGGCTGAAAATCCTATGTTTCCAAGAGATGAGATGGAAGGGCAGTGCAGCAGTCTACTACTCAGGTGGAGGGCAGGTGTAGGAATTGTGGTGAGAGAAAGGCTTTAGAAGGCAGTAAGGGATATCATCAGAATTAATGACAGACTCATGGCTGTCAGGGCAGTATTCATAATCTCAGCCTATGCCCAGTTGTAATAGTGAGGAAAAGTGCATTCAGACAGCAGTTGCAGGACTTGTATTAATAATGGGTGACTTGAATGCACATATTGGGACAGGCAGAACAGGATATGAGGACTGCCTGGGTCCACATGGGTGGGGCAACAGGAATAAAGAAGGATAAGCCATTCTAGACTTCTGTCTGGCTTGATAGTAGCCAACGCATGGTTCAGAAAGACAGACAGTCGCAAGATCATATACAAGAGTAGTCAACATGCAACTCAGGTAGACTTCCTCCTAGTAAAGAAAAGGCACTGGGACAGAATCCATGATTGCAAAGTCATCCCCAGTGAAACAGTTGGCCCACTAGTTGCCCCAATCAGTTGCAAGCAGTGATCAGAGAAGACTTTAAGGTCAGGCTGAAGACTTGCTAGTTGACTGGAGAAAAAGTGCAACAGTTCAAGGAATTACTCAGGGCTCTAGCACCCTAAGAAGAGGAAGAAATAGGTGGAGTTTAAGAAGAATGGCAGCGCCTAAAACAGCATGTGTTAGGACTACAGAAAAGATATGTGGCCGAGCCAGGTATGGAAATAAGGAAAGCTGGTGGTGGAATGCAGAAGTCCAGGAAGTCATCAAAAGAAATAAGAAGTGCAGGGAGGCAGAAATGACTGACCAGGCTAGGAAGGACTACTAGTTGGCTAACAAAGAAGCTAAGAAAGAAGTTGCAATAGCAAAGAATAGGGCATTGGACGCACTGTACCAACTTCTGGAAAGTGACTCAGTAAAGGGCACAAAGAAACTACATCAGGTTGCAAGTCAAAGACAGAAAGATAAAGAAGATAGTCAGACACCCTTCATAAGGGATGCCAGCAACAACCTGCTCACCAGCCCAGAGGACATCAAAGGCAGATGGAAAGAGTATTTCCAGCAGCTTCTGAATGAAGAAAACCCCACAGAAGCTGTACTGCCTCAGAAACAGCCTACAATGAGAGAAGAGGAGGAGTCCACCCTAGAAGAAGTAAGAACAGCACTAAGGAAGATGAAGTCAGGGAAAGCAGCAGGCTCAGATGAGGTCACAGCAGATTGTGAGATAGGGGAGAAATGGCTCCTGAGGGTACTAATAGCAGTGTGGAGAGAAAGGCGTATCCCAGATGACTGGAGAATAAGCATACTCATGCCAGTGTAGAAAAACAAAGGAGACATCCACAACTGTGGGCAGTACAGAGGCATCAAACTCCTATCACATTGCATGAAAGTTCTGGAGAGGGTGATTGATAAATGGATATGCAGAGTAGTAGATTGTAAGATGGGAGATGAGCAGTTTGGATTCAGATCAGAATGCAGCACAATTGACCTGATGTTTGTATTGAGATAGATACTTGAGAAGAAGCTAGAGATGAGGAGAGAGTCCAACTGGGCATTCCTAGACTTGGAGAAAGCACATGACAAGGTCCCAAGAAAGCTGACCTGGGCAGTACTGAGGTGGTTTGAAGTCCCAAAAACATTGGTAGAATTAGTGCAGGCTATGTACAAGGACCCAATGACTCAAATACGAACAGTGTTCGGCCTCACAGAGGGGTTCCCAGTGGGAGTGGGTGTACATCAGGGTTCAGCTCTGAGTCCACTGCTGTTCATACTAGTGATGGACTACATTAGCAAACAGGTTTGAGGGGACGGATCAACAAAGCTGCTGTATGCAGACGATGTGGCAGTAGAGGCAGACTGAGCTAGAACTTCAGCAAAGGATAGGAGAATGGAATGCAAATCTGAAGGCACATGAGATGAAACTAAGCACAAATAAGATGGTGGTAATAGCAGCAAATTGGGAAAATCAGAAGAAGCTGAGAATAGAGATAGAAGAGAAGATAGTGGAACAGGTAAACAGCTTCAAGTATCTGGGAGGAATAGTTGAGGAGAAGAGTAGTCTGAATGAAGAGGTCAAAACTAGAATCTGAGGAGCTGCACCTAACTGGCACAGAGTATCAGGTGTAGTATATGACAGAAAAATGCCAAAGAAGCTGAAAAGTAAGGTGTACAAGACAATGGTGTGACCAGTACTACTGTATGGTACAGAAATCTGGGCAGTAAAGGCAGAACAGTTGAAGAAGCTAGAGGTGATGAAATGAAGTGCCTGAGAAAGGTGGTAGGATGCACAATGTGGGACAGATGAAGAAATGAGGGCATAAGAACAGAAGCCAAAGTAGCTCCAATTGCAGAAAAAAATCAAAGAGAACAGATTATGGTGGTTTGGGCACATGTGTAGAAAAGCAGAAAATAATCTGGTAAGGAAGATTTGGGACAGATGGGAAGAAGGTAAGAGGAAGCAAGGACGTCCAGCAAAGAGGTGGATGGATTGTGTGGAAGAAGATCTGCGACAGTCAGGCATGAGTGTTGAAGAAGGCAGGAGTATGGCATGAATTGAGAGAGTTGGCAATAGTTAACATGATACCCCAACCCCATGTAGAAAAATGGGAAAAAGGGGCCTGATGATGACGATGATGTTCCTGTGATAAAAATAAAAAGACCTGATAACTGATGAAATCGGTTCCTTTAATGTAAACCTATTGTAAACGACCAAACAGGTTATGCATGTTTGGCACAAACTGTAGTCTTTGCCACAATAAGTAATATTGAGGGGACAAAAGTGGTCAAGAGACTCCCTAAGAGCAACATGGATGACCACATCCACTGTTTTGGATGTGGTCTTTCAACCAATTATCCACTACGCAGCTGCAGATGCATTCCAAGACTCCTGAAAGTTTATTGATGTTGACACAGAGTTCTGAAGAACACAGAGGTACAGCTGCACATCATTAGCAAAACAGTGGCAATACAATCCTTTCCTATGAATAACATTCCCAAAGGAAGTATGCATATGGTGCGCACTAATGGACTGAGTACTGAGCCCTGCTGATCACCAGAGACAAGAGACAAAGGTATAGAGATTTAAACCCTGTAACCACTGTCTATATATGTCCAGAAAGGTGAGAGGCAATTCAATCCAATACCAGCAATGCCACAATACTATACAAAACATGGCATGATCTACCATCTTTATTATAGCTTGTTGCATTCTATCACTGTAAAGTGCTTTTGCATTTTGCTGACTGCACAGTTGTCTCTTGCACTATTAAGTTGTTTCTTTTAGAGTCTTTCCTGGTTTAGTCAGTTGTTAACAGCTTAGTTCATCACCTTTGGGTTTTATCTCTGTAGTTTTACATTAAGTAGACTCAGGACTGCACTCTAGTAGCAGTGGGGGCAGCCTGGTCTATTCTGACCAGAAATGACAGACAAAAAAGTTTGTGTGACTTTTGATTGGCCACAAGGCTATTTCATATGTTTAGTCAGTTTCCTGTTCCTGTAAAAGTTTGTTCAATATGCAGCAGGTGTTAGCAGTGCACGTTCCAGGCACCTAAAATTAACATTTTCTCTATAAAACTATCCTTGAAACTTCTCCAGTCTCCAGCTGTACAAAGAGAAACTAGCTTGAGGAGTGACAAGCACTGGCCTTCAAGTTTTGCATTAGATACTCTAGTTTTTACTATCTTCCAATCAAGTAAAAAGGGTCTGTAACCATATGTAACCATAGATAGGAATTCTCCTGCTGTCTTCAAACCACCTTGGTGGATATGGATGTCCTAAGGGAATGTAGCAAGTACCTCATGTTTAATGACAAAACTAATTCTTAAACAAATTGATAAGGTATTTGAGAGATGTAAATACACAGTGTGACCTGAGACAAAGCTCTCACATACAAGCACTCATAATGACAATCAGGTTGTCAGTAATACACACACTACACCCACCAAATGCAGTAAGTATCAGAAATATAGACCAACATATACCAAGGCCCTTAAATATACTCTTCCTAAACCCCCAAGACTTCCCAGATACTGAACCTACAAATATACTCAGCAGCCCCAAAAATACATGGAACCTTAACATCTATACAGATAAAGCAAGCCACCATATAACCCAATATGTTAGTCATTTGAGACTCCATTGTGAGTCACACAGATGTCCTACTCACCAAGCTGAGTAAAGAGAAAGCCACAGTCAGTTGCCAGGATCCACCAGATCACAAGTGCACTCAGGTCATTGGATCACAAGTACCAGTATAATTAAGTCATAGTCCATTTGGGTGTAAATGACCTGAGAAATACCTCCCTGGACTACATATAGAGAGACATGATGGAGCTTTTAGATTGTGTGTACCAGTTTGATCTTAGCATTGAGCAGCATTCTACCTTCTCCAAGGATGATGCCACAACATAAACAGAAGATGATTAACTTTTAATAAATAGCCGTCTTATTTTTTGGTGTCACTCCCAAGGGGATTTAATATTTGTTAGCATGGTAGGATATGGTCAACAGACCACTCTCTTTTGCCAGGAATGGTTTGCACCTGATCCTTTTAGGCTTTCAATTATTGGTTAAAACATTGTCCTTCCCCATTGTGCCTTTTTTAGGCAATGGAAAACTGACCAACCTTCTGACATAGCAAAACCAACCCTAGAAAATGTAAATGTGTTACAGCTCAATGTCCAGAACCTAAACAAGAAACTCTATTCCATCCAAGCACTTCTTATGCAGAAGAAAGCAGCTGTTTGTGCAGTTACCAAGGTATAGTTTAAATCCATGGGGATCAACCTGGCAGTGCAGAGCTACAATGCCTTCTACACATTTTGATCAGCTATTGCACAAGCAAGGACTAAAAGTGGAGATATCTCAGATTATATCAAAAACAAACATATTTCAAAACTGTTCAAACAGGGTGATGTGCTTGAGCTTCTCCATATCAGAATCACCATAGGCAAAGTCCCATACTACATCCTTGCAAGTTCTAAGACCCAGGAAACCCATAACACATACTTAAACTTACTGGATACACTCACCGTTCAACCCAATATCATATTCATGGGTGACTTTAGTGGGGTAGTTAAAACTTGTAGGCTCAGAAATTCCTGGACTTCATGGGCCAGGAAGTTTATGTTGACAAATTCCATACCCCCACTAGGGTGCGACCATACTGGATCTGGTCCTCGCTAACTTGGGAGAATGCTACATCCCTCCCTCAATGCAATATCTGATCTGGTAAGGTTGGACCATAAAGCTGTCTCCTTTGAAATAAAAATAAAGCCCAGGACCCCTGATAACTCTGTAGCATTTAGGAACTATTTTAAGGCAAACTTTGTACTATTAAGTGATTACCTGGCAAAATTTCAAACTCACCCAAACCCTGAGAATATTGTTGCCTAAGCTGAATTCTTCACAGAAATTCTGTACAATTGTACAGATGTAGAGGCAGATGTGGCCACTAGAAATAAGCACTGAACAAACTTAAAATAAATAAATCCATCCTGGTGGAATCTCAGCATCAATAGGTTATATAACAAATGAAAAAAAAACAATGGCAAAAATTAGGAAGCGCAACATCCAGCAGGATAAAAAAAAAATCTCTCATCAATCTAAACAAGCAACTCAAGAGGGTAAATGAAGTCTACCAAATCCAAATGTGAGTAAAAAGAACAGTTGTGTACACTTACCATAAATGTAGATGTTCGTGTGTATTCACTGTTGCAGTCATCACACTTGGGTTATCTGCCTGCAGGTAGCCCTAAGTCATCCCAAATACCAGAGACTTAGTATTTCTGCATCGGTTGGTGTTGCTCCAGGACTGACGTCTGGTCGTCAGGGTATGAAAACAGGCAGCCAACACCATTACATCAGTCTTTCTTGCCCCAAATGTCAGAAGCACCCCAACAGGGAGCTAAGTTATGGTGGGGGAAAATACCACCAGCAAAAAGTAAATACCAATACCCCTGAAAGGGGGGTGGAGTAAAAGGCATATAAAGATCAGAGAGAGAGAGACCAGGGGGTTGAAGGGAGGGAAACCAGGACCGCAACAGTGAATACACTTGAACATCTACATTTATGGTAAGTGTACACAACTGTACTATGTTCTTCGTGTTTCACTGTTGCAGTCATTACACTTGGGTAGATTCCCAAAGCTGAAGAAAGGTGGAGGCAGTAAAGAAGATTTAGGGCTGGCTAGAATGCTCTGCAGGACTGCTGATGCAAAACCTGCCCTGGATTTGGAGAAGATAGGCAAATGGTAGTACTTGGTGAAGGTATATACAGAACTCCATGTAGCAGCTTCCAGGATGTCCCTGGTAGGGACTCCCCTGAAAAATGCTGTACAGGTAGATGTTGCCCTAGTGGAATGTGTTCTGACACCCTGAGGGGTTGGTTTCCCATTCTGCTTGTAGCAGAAATGGATACAATGTGCTATCCATTTAGACTGTTTGCTTTGAAATGGCCTTGCCCTCCGACCCTGTTGCAAAGCTGACTAGTAACTGGTCTGATTTTCTGAAGGGCTTAGTACTATCCAGGTAAAATCTGAGCTGTCTGTGCATGTCCAAGGAGTGCAGGATCCTTCCCCCTTTATTTTGAGGATTAGGGAAGAAGGTCTGCAAATATATGGATTGGTTGAGAGCCACACTGGACACCACTTTAGGCATAAAGGAAGGGTTTGTCCTGAGTGAGACCCTGTCAGCATGTAAAATAATGAAGGGTTCCACAGCCATAAATCCTTGAAGCTCAGACACTCTTCTAGCTGAAGTGATGGCCAGAAGCAAGGCTGTTTTCCAAGAAAGAAATTTTAAGTCTGCAGACACTGCAGGCTCAAAGGGTGGCAGTGTGAGCTTTTCCAGTGCAAAATTAGGGTCCCAAGCAGGGGTGAGTGCTCTCCTTGGTGGCCCTAAGTTATTTGCCCCACTCAGGAACTGTTTGATAAGAGGGTACAAGAAGAGCGGTGGCTCAGTGTTGTAATGAGCCAAACTGGCTGAGGCATGAATCTTACTGGAAGAGAAGGACAGGCCTTTGTGGAGTAGATCTGCTAAGTATCCAGGATTAGAGACAGGGAGGGCATAGCTGTGTCCTCTCCTTTAGCTAGACTCCAGGAGCAGTACCTTTTCCACTTATCCGCATAGGATTTTCTTGTACTGGGTCTTCTGACTTCAAAAATGATATCCAGCACCTGCTTGCTTAGGGTTGCTGGGGGAGGATTCAAAGGATAAGCCAGGCTGCAAGATTTAGGGTTTGCAGTTGCGGATGCAAAATCTGCCCCTCCTGCTGAGAGAGCAGGGTAGGTTACTGTTGTAGGTGCCAGGGTGGCACCGATGTCAGCCTGCACAGGAGTGGGTACCAGTGCTGGCATGGCCAGTCTGGGGCAATCCAAATTGTTCTCGCTCTGTCCTGTCTTATTTTGAGTAATATTCTTGAAAGAAGGGGCAGAGGTAGGAATGCATAAATTGAGGGATTTTCCCACTGAAAGCATAGGGCATCCACTTTCCAGGCCTTGCTGTGAGGGTTCTGGTGCAGAATTTGCTGAGCTGGTGGTTGTAGGGGAAGACAAAGAGGTCCACCTCTGGGGTCCCCCATTTCTGAATCAGAAGGTTGAAGATGCTGGGCTCTAACTGCCACTCATGTGGATCTAGGAGATTTCTGCTTAAGTCATCTGCCAGGGAGTTTTGTTTGCCTGGCAGGAATTGAGCATGCAGATGGACTTGCATGCCCAAGGCTGTGTTCCACAGGTCCATGGCTAACCTGCAAAGTGGATAGGAATGGGTTCCCCATGCTTGTTGATGTACCACATACTTGTGGTGTTGTCTGTTTTTATTAGTAGTTGTCCTGGAAAGAGTAGGGATCTGAAAGCTGTCAGGGTATGCACAGCTAGCATCTCTTTTTGATTGATGTGCAGATGAATTTGATTTGTGCTCTAGTGGCCCTGAATGCATTTGCTGTCCATGTGTGCTCCCCAGGCATAGTCTGATGCATCTGTGGTTAGGGTCTGGGTGGCATGGGGTTGAGCAAAGGGCAGTCCCTTGTTGTGGTTGCATGCTTCTGCCCACCACAGAAACTATGTCCTTAGACAGGGTATGATAGGACTGATTGTTTCCAGGTCCTGAGAATGCTGGCACCAAAGACCTTTTAAGTACCATTGAAGTTTCCTCATATGCAGTCTGGCATATGGAATTAGCAGTATACATGAGGCCATGGACCCTAGGGTCTGCAGTATTTTCCTTGCGGATAGCTGGGTTCTTGTGGCCATTTGTTTGACATAGGCTGTCAGACAGACTTGTTTTTCTGAAGTGAGGAATGCCATCTGGGATGCTGTGTTCAACCTTGCTCCCAAGAATACAGTCTTTTGACTGGGCACCAGTTTTGATTTCTTTTCGTTGATGGTGTACCCAAGGGAAGTGAGAAGGTTTTTCACAAATGTCAGATGCTACAACAGCAATTTCTGACTGTCCGCCTGAATGAGGCAGTCATCCAAGTATGGGTAAATTTGGTTGTTTCTCTGCCTGCAGTATGCAATGGCTGGAACCAGGCATTTTGTGAATACTCTGGGCACAGTGGATAAGCCAAAGGGAAGTGCAGAGAACTGATAATGCATAGCTCCAGCCCTGAAACATAGATACTTCCTGCATGACTCCCTTATAGGGATGTGCAGATACGCTTCTTTTAAGTCTAGGGTGACTAACCAGGTATCCTTGGCTAGCATAGGTAGAAGCTGTTGCAGGGTAAGCATTTTGAATTTTGGTACCACCAGGAAGTTGTTGAGAATTGAAAGATCCAGGATTGGGCACCAAGAGCCTTCTTTCCAGGGTACCAGGAAAAGTCTGGAATAGAATCCTTGACCTATCTGTTCTGCTGGAACTGGCTGAATAGCCCTGACAGAGAGCAGGGATAGGACTTAGTTTTGTGCCTCTGCCCACTGGTTTGGAGGAAGATCTGGGAACCTTTTCAGTGTTGGCAGAGAAAGGAAGTTGAATTTGTACCCCTGGAAATCAATGTTGAGGACCCATTGTTTTTTGTGATGGCCGTCCAGTTTTCTGAATGAAGGGCAAGTCTTCCTCCTGGGGGCACAAGCAATTGAGCAGAGGTGGGGATGGAGTAGAAAAGTCATTGTGATTTTTTTCCATAGGGAAGTGGCTTACCACTCCCTATTTTGGGGGTGGTAGCACTCCAATGCTTAGATCTCTGCATACACTGAGACTGTAGTCTGGGTGGTCCGTTTCCCCTGGGTCTGGTTTGAGATGGCCTGGAGGGGGCTAGAAAGGACCAGTGTTTTGAAGGGCAATGCCAACTGAATCTAGGAGGTTGTACTTGTAAGAATTCTTTAACTGTCTGCATAGATTTAGCTTTTTCTTCCATCTTTATAAGAACCTCTTCTGCTTTGGTGCCAAAGAAATTGTCCTTGTTCAAAGGAGCATCTAGTAACTTTGATTTGACATGGTCTGGCAAGGTCTGCTCCTTAAGCCAAGCATGCCTTCTCAATACAGAACCAGACTGCTGTCCTGCAAGATGCTTCTACGGCATCAAAGCCACAATGCAATGTATGCTTGCTGACATAGCTTGCAGAGTGCATAAGCTCCTGTAGTTCTTTATTTTCTGCCCAGTCTGTAAAGGTTACTACGTTTTGTTTAATAAGTTCCATAATATGTTGCTGATACTTCAGCATGTGAAACTGACAATTCAATGCCCTAATGGCAAGAGTTGCAGAGGTATATACTTTCTTACCCCACCTGTCCAAAGCTCTGGAATCCCTGTCCAAAGGGGTGGGATTCTTGGCTGTAGTTGCCTTGATACCTTTAGGCTCCTGGGAAATGATCTCTGGGTCAGCAGTAGGATTCTTGAAAAGAAATTTCTGGGTGTTAGGTACTCTGTAGTACCTGTCTGGTTTCCTAGTGGCTGGAGTATCTGGAGTAAGACTGTATTCCATTAAGACATCATGAACAACTTCCAGGACGGGGGGTTATTGCTATGTGCTGTGGCAAATCTAGGGATTATCTGAGTCTCTTTTTGGACTGAGGATAGTCTTGGCATTCCCAGTGGAAATGCTGTCTTAAAGTATGTAAGGTTTCACCAAAAGAAAAATCCTCTAGACGAGAAGCAGAGGGAATGGATTTCTCTGCATCTGAATCCTCATAAGCAGATAAGAGCATGTCTTCATAATCAGATACCTCAGAATCATCGGACTCCTGGTCTGTTGAAGCTGCTAGGGACTGGTCTCTTTTTCTCTTAGCAGGGGAAGGCTGACTTCTCCTAATCAGCATAATAAGGTCTTCTGCCATTCTAAGCATTTGTCTTTCTGGCAAGGGAGCAGGTGCATGTGCTTTGGTCATCGGTTTTCTAGGCGTACCACATACTCTTGGCCTTAGAAACTCATAGTTTTCGATAAAAAAGAAGTCGGTTTGAATCAAACATCGGTAATGCAAAGAACTGCTTCAGAATCCGGTGCCTGCTTAGCGGCTCTGGACCCATTCAAGATGGAGACATCTGCAGTTTCCATAGTCGAAGAAGAGTCTCGCTGCATACCGGACTCTGAACGGGTCTCAGTAGAAGCCTGCAAATCCATTGAAGCAAGCATCTGGGGCTGCGAAAGCACCTCACTGAGTACCAGCGAACTGGTGACTATCGTAACGGAAGCGACGTCAGCAGCTTTGGACCTGTGTGATCTGTCTCTGTCTTTATCCTTACGTTTTTTAGGAATATCGGTAGTCGGATGGCTTACCAAAGCTATTTCAGAATACGGAGATCTAGAGCGAAAGAATTTAGTGACAATGAGAGCCTGATAATGAATGGTTCTGGGGTTGAACAAAGCACAAAACCAACAGAGAGGTACGTCATGGTCTGGGCCTAAACAGGTGATGCAGTAAGAATGAAAATCTCCATGTGGTATTTGCTTTCCACAGGCAAGGCAATTGTTAACTTTTTCTGACATTGGTTAGAGCAAGAAAAAAAGGATTCCCAATGGGGTACTTAGCTTTAGAAGACTTCAGGATTATTCAGTTCATAAACTGAAACTCAGATAGCAGCCGACCAGCACTAGCGAACTGCTTCTGCTTTGGGCTCCTCGGCAAGAAAGACTGATGTAATGGCATCGGGTGCTTGTTTTTATACCCCCTGATGACCTGATGTCAGTCCTGGAGCGACAGCAACCGATGCAGAAATACTAAGTCACTGGTATTCAGGCCGACTGAGGGCTACCTGCAGGCAGATAACCTAAGTGTGATGATTGCAACAGTGAAACACAAAGAACATCTATCTTTCCAGTCCAAGGACAGCCATAAGATTTTCTTCAGCTATGTCTTTAACATCAAAGTCAGTGCACAATAATGTGCAGAACTAAGTGTAAATGGTAAATGGAGCCACTTACACCAAGCCAGAAGATATAGCAAATCTACTAGCTGAAAATTTATGTCTAGTTTTACCCCCTTTGCCTCCTAGTATGAGATGTGAACAATAAGGACTACCAGAGTCACTATTTAGCCATAACCCCAAGACAGACTTTGTGCAATGCGAATGGAGAACTGCAACAGTCATATTGCCTACACAAAGGCAGGCCATCTACAGACCTCAGTAACTCCAGTCTCATAAGCCTGACTAGTCTCATATGCAAAGACATGGAAATACTTAACATGGGCCCATCCCAGTTTGGTTTCATCAAGGGTAGAACATGCAACTCAATCTGGTGGAGTTATTTGAGAAGGTCACCAAAGCAATGGACGAGGGTAAAATGGTGTATACTGCGTACCCTGACCTGGCCAAGGCATTTGATACACTATCCCGCTCAGGCATTGTAGTCAAATTCACAAAATTAAGTATAAACCCCTGTATTACGTGCTGAATAGCTGGGTGGTTCTCAGATAGGATAGGGAAGTCCACCTCCACAAAGAAGCCTCTAGTGGAGTTCATCAGGGCTCTGTGATGCGTCTGCTCCTTTCTGCCATCTACTTCTTGAAGTCAAGGTCATTATTAAGGGCCTCTGGCTGACCACGTTTTCAGATGACTGAAAATTAGGTGCGGTCATATAATTCCCCCAAGACACTAATATCTTCCAAGAAGGGCTGACTCAGACAAATAACTGGTGTCAAAGCCATGGTCTAAAACTCAGTGCCATGAAATGCATAATATTATCCTTATGGAAGCTGGCTACCTCTGGAAACTACCTCACTAAAAACACACCCCTAAGAGTAGAACCAGCAGTCAGGGATTTGGGGACGCATGTAGACAGTAACCTGGCCTTTGACCATCATGCAGCTATGAAAGTAAGTAAACATTCTATCTTGCACAATTTATAAGCAAAAAGTATGGCATCTAGGTCCAAGAAGGCCATCATTCCACTATAGTCAGCCCTCATCAGTCCAATAACTGTGTACAACACCTCGTCACTTCTGTATTTACCTGACCAGGCACATGCAGCATCAAGAATGTCCACAGAGGTTCCTTACAAAATGGATACAGGGCATAAATATGTCCTATGCAGATCACTTCAAAGCCCTAGCTTTCTACTCAGTCTCGGATAGACTGCTGAGGAGCAATCTATGCCTGGAATACAATGCATCCTTGGATCCCAGACTAATTGATCTTCTGCATATTTGCAAAAAACAGTATCAGAATGACCCAATCTAGGGACTTAAACCTTGCTTGCAGCATAAATAGGACATGTTGTAGAGACATGTTTGTGTCTCAGAGACTAACCCTTCAACCCTTCCCGTCCCTGTGAAGCAGTATTCTTCCATAATTCACAAACACTATATTATATTATATTATATTATATTATATTATATTATATTATATTATATTATATTATATTACATTATATTGTTTACATTTACAGCCCTGTTTATATTGTTTGCCTGGAATAGGATGGTTTAAAATTAAATAATGCATATATTTTCCACACCTACTTCTAAGTGTATAAAAGCTGATATGTTTTACATTGTAAAGTATTTTTGACTTTTTGTTACTGAGGATCGCTTGTCTGTGGCGAATAAAGGCTTGTTGCTTTGGAACACTACCTGGGTTTCATGATTTTTGGAAATTATTGTGACTGAGCTCATCAATGAAGTTTTAAGACTGCTAGTTTTTCCTGTTTTTTATTCTTCCATAACTCAACTCAAGCATAACTTGGACCAGTGGATGGGCAACTGGAAATTCAACCAATGTCTGGCACCCATGTCCCTAACATACAGAGGAAGTCTGTAAATGCTTGACTACCCTAACCTACATATTCTTAAGGTTCCTAAATTTGTCAGGTACATTTGGAATGCATGTCTAGGCTTAAAAAGGCCCCTGTGGTCATTAGCCTAGTATACACCTATGAACCTATGAAATACTGAACACAGATTAAATAAAAACAGGATAGACCAATGACACTAATACCTTGTGGTAAGGAGGTCATTGAAGAACCTTGTTGAGTTATCTCATTGATGTATATTGGCCAAAATATACTGGAATGGATCACTGATAGGAATTTATCAAATAAGTATATGGTTGAGTACAAACCACACTCTTAAGAAACACAGCCACAAATGAAAGGTTAAAGCCTGGATGAGAGTTAGCCAAGTTATCAGAGTCTAAATCAGCCTTTTTCAGAGCAAGAGTAACACATACCTCCTTCAAGCTTGCTGTAAAAACTCTGTCCAAAAGGGAGGTGAGGACAATCTGGCAAAGTACTGAGTAAAGTACCTCAGACAGGCAAGCATAATGCTGTAAATAATATAGGCAAAATCATCAAATTCTGGTAAAGAAAACTTACCAATTCTAAGGGGAGTACTAAGGGGAGTACTGCTTCACAAGGATCACTTATAATGTTCAAACTGAATGTCCAGTAGCACATTAGATATGATCAAGACAAGCTTGGTGGCAACATTTCATAACTCTAAGTAGTAAGACCATCTCCAAAGTACGTTCAAATATAAGAGTAGCAGAGATAACCACCTGAGTAACCCTAATCCCTTCATAATATAATGGGATTTTTTATAACAGCCACTGACTCCTTGTCACTCTTGTTTTTGGAAGTCACCCAAAATAAGCCATCAGGGATATGACAGCACTGAAGATGCAAGGAACTCTTGAAAGAATATCCTCCTACTACCAGAGGGGCAATGAATGAGAAAGTGCACCCACAGTTTGCTCCTGCATCCAGTACATACTCAAAGGACTTAATAATTACGACTTTAATCTTCTTACCTCAATGAATGAATAACAGTCAATTGTTACCCTAAGCTAAGACAGTCAGGGGTTATGTATCACAGAGAATCCTGATGATAATAAAGTGGAGAGATCAGGAGCAAAATTATTGTCAAAACAGGTTTCAGTGATAAATATTATGCCTATACAACATAGCAGGTCAGACGAAAATCATGTCTTGTTATGGACGGACCTGACATTGAAGTACAGCACCCCCAACAAGTGCCACAGGAAAACAGGTTCTGATGATCTGATCCAGATGTTAAGGACACATGGGTACTTCACATAAACCATAATTTTTCACCCTACTTCAGAAAGCACTTAGTACAGTGACAAGATAAACTCTCAACATGGGGCCGTCAGACAAGAGTAACATCATCATCCAGTAGACCTAGCCTCTTGTATTTATGAATAAAAGGTATGGGTAAGAACAAAGATGAAATTTAATAAAGATTTTAGTGGGAAAAAATTGACAGAGTGCTAAAAAAGGTCCTTCCCATGAGTAACTAACTCCATTTTCAGTTAAAAAGACAGACTCCGGTGAAAATAAATGAACAAAGTTGTGCTGAATAACACAATAAAAGTTACACAGTCTGTAGAATGGTAAAACAGTCAATAAGGACAACACAATTGGGTTCATAAAATGACTACCCAGACTACATACCTGATAATGATAAGTCTGTGAAGACAGATAAACTATAACAAAATAAAAGTACTGAGTTAAGGCCATAAATGACCAAAACCAAGTCAGTTTTATTTTAACTATCTCATGAATCATAAGCTTGTTAGCCCTTAAAACATGGAAACACATTCCTCTTAACCTATTAGCACAAACAATCTGGACAATGGTTAAAATAAATGAGGGGCAAAGGCCCAAAAATAGAGTCAGATTTTAAATATTGCTCTAATAAACTTAAAAAAAAGTTGCTAGAACATGATTTGTTTTAGCATGCATTTTCTGAAAGATATAAATTTAATGATTTCAGTCCTTGATGATTTAGCAGAAAACTACAAATTTTATGAGGAACAGATCAAAAATATGAGGCAAAAATGGACATTCTGCAAAAGTCTGGAGAGTTGAGAGGTATGGTCCAGACACAAGAAAAAGGTGATGTCAGAACAGTAGAATACTGGATCAAATGAAGTTACAAAATCTGTACTGATGAAAAGCCAGGTCCTTCAAAGATTTCAGCACTGAAACTTGCCTAATGTAATGACATCAGATGGATCCATAGTAGTTACTACAGTCGAGTTAGGTTTGAATATTGTAGCAAACTGTGTTGCAAACAGTAATGTACCTTTTTTTAAATTAACTGTCAGTTAGTGTCCTTTATTGTACTAATGTACTTCATGTCAAGAATATGCACAAATATGTTCATGGTTTTATTGTATAACTTCAAAACTCTATGTACAGCTATGGTTACTGCTGTATTACAGCAAATTACAGTGATTCATCTACTTCTTTCCCTGTCCCCATTGGCCTGGGTTGTGGATGAAAAGGGTCTAATGATTAACTCACTTATCCAGTTATCAAACTGAAAATAAATAAATGTGTGAAGTTCTTAAAGTGACAGAAGAATACAGTAGCAGGAAGCTAAGTCTGCTAGGCAAGAGGCAGCCAGGTCTAAATATACCACCAAAAAATGATGAGGATGGAAAAAGAAAAAAATCTAGACTAACAGGTAGTCATCAGGTCCACAACCATGTGACTCCTAGCAATCTTCTCCAATGTCAAAGGAAAAAACTTTAAAGACCAATTTACATAAGGTTTAGGTATGGCACCTTTTATTACTTGCAGCAAGGAGACAAAACATGTGGATACAGGATTTTGTCCATATTACTAGTGAGTAGTATGCTTTTTTTATACAGTTCTATGAAATGTTACTTTTTTATGGTTGACATAGTTACACACAGCTTTCTGTATTGTTCTATAGAAAATGTTACCTAGATTTTTTGCTGACATGTTCAGATTTAAAACTCACTATGTGTTACATAGAAAATATTACTTGGATTTCCTGCTGACATGACTGGATTTATGAAAAACATTTGAGAAAAACAAACTGGCCTTGGGGCTTATTTTTAGCCCATACAAACTTTCTATTCTTCAGTTGTGCAGTTCTAATATATATGTGTTACATTTCAAGGTACATTTCTAGCTTAGGTACAAGTAATGCTGACTACGGTTTATATTTTCAAGCAGCCTTTGTTTTCATTATCAGTAGCTTCAGCAGTTATGTACTTTTCTCACAGCATAAGCAGAAAATCAATAACTCTTTGTTTAAATCTCATGACATTAGTAGAAATTTAACATCTATTATTAGTTTCATGACATTAGCAGAAATCAAATGCTTTCCTGTTAATTTCCAAAGCATAAGCAGATCATAGCTGCACATATTTTTATGACATAACAGGATTGGAATGTCTCAGCAGCTCGTGCAGATTTATGCAGTGTGAAATAGAATAAATGTGTTAACCCTTTTTAAACCTTGAATGCACTAAGCATATTACTAATACATATTTTTCTGACATCCAGCAACTACCAAAAAACTGCAAACAGAGCCAGAAAGGAACCAACACACAATCCAGTAACAAGATGAGAATACCATTGTTTTTTTTGGTAATGAGAAAAGTCAACATACCATCAAATTAACATAAACCAAATGTGATGGGGGTGGGTACTGAAGTTAGCTGCAATAATGCACATAGAAATGAATAAACTGGGAGTGTGGAGTAAAACAAGGAAAACTTACTTACTGTAGTAGCCACCAAGACTAGCTCATATGTTAATTGATATATTTTATTGTCCAAATCGGACAACTCTTCCTATCAAACAGATGTAGTTGCAGTTAACACCATGAAGCAGTGCTCTTCTCTGTATGCAGTCACCAAGTTTATCTGTCCCTGTATTCTGCTTCATGCAGGCTGCTGTGGGGAGATCTATGCCTGGCATACAAGGTATTGTCAGCCCTTCCCCTGATGGAACTCCTACACATCTGTAAAACAAACAACACCAAAATTACCTGGTATTAACATTTAAACCTTGATTGTGATATAAATAGGACCTGTTGAAGAGACAGATATGCATCCCAGAGACTATTCCTTCTCTGGAACAGGCTCCCCATCCATGTGAAGCATAGTTTCTCCCTATCCCAATTCAAGTGTAACTTGGATAACTGGATGGGGAACAGGAAAGTCATCCCTGCTTTGGCACCTATGTCTCTAATGGACACAGGCAGCCTGTAAATTGTTTATGGGTGGACCTGACATTAAAGTACAGCACCCCAACAAGTGCCACAGGAAAACAGGTTCTGATGATCTGATCAAGATGTTAAGGATGTTTCATCTCTAAAGGCCTGTTATTTTGAGCTGTAACTGTACAGCAGAGAAGAACAAACTTATAAAATAAGACACTGCTTGTAGTTTCTGATATACATGCGTTTTGATAACTAAAACATTAACCACACAAACATTTTAATAATTCGATATCCTTGGTACATTCAGTTACACGTTCAGCGTAATTCTGTATCCTTGGTAAATTCAGTTACATGTTCAGCTCACAAATAGCATGTTCTTTGAAACATGCATCTCACTAGGCATATAGCAGTTTCATGCAATCTAGGATCACATAATGCAGACAGAATGATATTGGCTCTCTGCAGACTTTAGTTATTCCGTCTTACACAGGAAACGGTAAACAGGCTTGTCACATACAGTTTATACGTTTATCTGTCTTTGATGGAGGGAGAAGATTTACTATGCCAGTAAAGGCTGCCATAAACCTGATGCTTGTCTGACCTGAAATCATGATACAAATGATCCCCCTCTGACCTGAAAGCATGATATAAATGATCTCCCAAATTTTCCAAGTCCCTCTAGGACCCAGACAACATCTGTGGTATCACAAGACTTATACAGTGGAAGTCACTGCTGTATATCCTACAAGGTGTAGGAGAAAGGAAAGGGCATAAAGGAAATGTTTTGCAACACAGAGGAGTCCAGAATTTACAGTGAGTAATGTGGATTACTCAAGGGAGAAATGCAACAGGCTGCAGAATGAAAGCTGCTGTTTACCTTTAGGATAATGCCTTTCCCTGTCTCAATCACTGGCCTTTGGGGTACTGCTTCCTTCATTTTGTTCAACATAGCTATACTCAGATAAATTCTTATGCAGAGGTCTCACAGAGAGGTCACGTGTTTCTTCTTCGGGAATGCGCTTTCCTGTCTCAGTCAAGTTTGAGTTCAAGTTTATTTTAATCCAAGCTCTAAGCACCTTACAAATAAGAAAGCATGATATATTTTCTACATAACCAAGAAATAAATATAACATAGCAAATGTAAACTGTTATTAATTCATGAGTGGCTGGAATAAATTACAAATAAACTTTAAAATAAAGAAACCTTACGTTAGTCCAGCACTTGTTCCACAAATTCTTAAAATGCTGCTGAATTTAAACAGCTTTTAACAGCAGGATGGAAATTGAAAGTCAGAACCTCCATACACCAGCAGTACCTTGTAAATGCCAAAACAGCAGCACTGAATAATTCAGCAAACTCTTAAACAAAAGAGGGATCTTTGGAGTACCGCTTTATGCATCCCCAGCAGAGCTATCATTGTGTCTTACACACAGGCCTCAGGGATGGGTCATAACTGGTCTTACTAAACAACTAAGTATAAACTAAGGTACAAAACTACAAAAATGAAAAACAGTAGCTTTAGTGACAAAATCAAAAAAAAAAAGGGTACCTCAGCAAAGCCCTCAAGGGAAGTAAATCAGACACTCTCCAAATAGTTAATGACATCAGTAAAGCAATCAAAGCATTAAGTATTTCCAGCTTAATTCATTATTAAAGTCACATGGCTTTATTGTATTAAATGTTAAAACACACAGACCTTCCTTTTTCAAAACTACTTAATTCTACTTGGAATTAAATTTGTCTTTTACATCCAGTAATACTGTGACCAATAAGTTTAACTTGTTTGGATCACTTGTGTGGTACAATGAAAAATGTTCAACAATCAGACTATAATTCCTAGCTATTATATCTCTCAAGTGTTCATGTATTCTGTCATTTAATTTTCTTATACTTTTTCCAATATAAAAACAATGGCTGGGGTATTTTAAAACATACACAACATACAGAGTCACAAGAGTATTGGCCCCAAATATCGACCTTCATATCATTGATAGTCTAAAACATATTGGTAATAACCTCACAACAACCACTTCAGCTGCATGGAAAAGTTTCAATACTTACAGGCTGTTCATAAACTGGATTAAAGGCAGCGTACACAAAATAAATGTGTATCAGACTAGCACCAAAGATTCTTTCTATAACAAGTTTTGGTTTTAAAACATTTTTAATTCTCAATGAAAAATTTCCATCGGTTCAAAATCACATCTATAATTTGCTGAGACATCACACTGCATTCAGAAACACTAAAAGTGTCCTTACCTTCGTATACAGGAGCCTTATTTAGCACTCATTTTTTTTACTGTATGTGAGTAAACAGTTCCTGACTAGTAAGGCTTTGACTGTCCACTAAAACTTTATGACAGGCTTCCTGAAATAGTGTAACATCACAACCTCTTCTAACTAATATATCAGCAAGATACTGAATTTCCAAAATAAAATCTTGTCCTTTTAGAGCATAGTCTTTTAGTTCTTACCATTTCTGCATATGGCAAAGAAGAAATCATTTGGGAAGGATTGTCAACTAGAGCCACGTACAAAATCAATTGTCCCAGTAGGCTTCCTATGTATTCTGGAAAGTACAGTTCTGTAAAATCTTACCATTAACAGTAAATGTCCTTCACTTCACTGTTACAGTATTCTTTACAAAAGGTATTCCCTGTCAAGGGTAGCCCAACATCTGATCAGTATATCAAAGCCTTAGGTTTTTGTAGACATCATACTTCACTCATATGTTACTTGCTCAGGGAACAATGCATCAAGGTGAGGTATGGATGTTCATACCTCAGAACTCAATAGCCCTAGGACAAAAACCCAGTCTTAGGAATTGGGAAGAACATGTGCATTCAGAAAAAGAAAATGGAAGGAATTCCAGGCCAGAAGGATAGAAGGAAAATAGCAGAGCAGAAAGGGGAGAAGGGAGGGGGTGAATACTGCAACAGTGGAGGGAAGGGCATCTACCGTTATGGTAAGATCTTACACAACTGAACTATGTCCTTCCATATCACGGGTGCAGTATTCTTTACAAAAGGGAGAGTACAAAAGCTTAAGAGGAAACCTGGGAGGAGAAAGGCAAAGAGGAGATCTCTAGAAATCCATGCAAGAGAGCTCTTGCAAAGCCAACCCTAGCTTTGGAAACATCCAATTTGTAAGGCTTAGTGAAGGTATGGGCAGAAGCCCAAGTAGCAGACTCAAGGATGGAATTCATATCCAAACCTTTGAAAAAGCACCAGAGGAAGCAACAGCCCTAGTAGAATTAGCCTTTTCGGAGGCAGAGAGACATTTTCCATGAAAAGAGTAACACAAAGAAATGGCCTTAGAGATCCTGGAAAATATGGGATATGGTTTGCTTAGAAACAGCCAAACCCAGAGATCTGGGATGAAATGAAATAAAAAGCTGCTCAGATTTGTGAATGGTCTTAATCTTATCCAAATAATATCAAACTTAAATCCAACGTGTGAAGAACCGTCTCACTAGCAGACTATGGAGAAGGGAAAAAGGAGGACAAATTAATAGACTGATTTGATTAAGAGACAATTTGTTAACCACCTTGGGCATAAAAGAAGGATTAATGCAAAGAGATGCCCTGTCCATATGACAAGACTGACAGTCTGGAGTTCAGATACTCTCTTAGCTGAAGTAAGATCCACAAGAAGGACAGACTTCCATGTACAATGTTGCAAGGAAGATGAAGCTGCAGGGTCAAAAGGAACACGAGTCAATTTTTCAAGTACTAAATTGAGGTCCCAGGAAGGTGAAATATACTTCTTGGTAGGTCTAATATGAAGGATGTCTTTAAGAAATTGTTTGACCTGAAACCTAAAGGCAAGAGGAGGTGTCAGATGCACAGAAGCAGAAATAGCTGTGGTGAGCATTAATTGAAGAATACGCTAACCTAGCTTGGAGCAATTTACACAAATAAGAGATAACCACAGGGATCAAAACAGAAGAGGGATCCTGGTAACAAGCAATACACCCATACCTCTCAACCTGTTTATCCAAGAAATCTGGACAAAACTTAAAACACTAGGAGACAAAGACTCAAAAATAGGGACGGATGTTAAATATTGTTCTAGTAAACTTGGAAAGTTACTAGAATAACAGCATTTGTGTTAGCATGCATTTTTCTGATGGATATGAAGTCTGAAACTCAAATGTACGTCATTATCGGTCATTATTTAGTGACCTCAATTCTAAATGATTTGCCAACCACCACCCCCCCACACACACACACACACACACACAAATTTTATGAGAAACAAACAAAAAATGCTAGCCAAAAATGTGGACATTCTGCCAAAATCTGGATAGTTGAGTAGTATTAAGACACCAGACAGAAAATCCATTCCATTTAGTCACATATAGGTTCATAGAAGGTTACTAGGCTAACATCCCTAAAGCCCTTACAAGCCTAGCCATATTTATCCCAGGTCACCGCAACTGTCGGTGATTAGGTGAGTGAAATTTGCAGAGGTAAGGGTCTATGGTAGTTAATAGCAACTTCCTCTGTCCAGGATGGACACTGGCCACTGCAGGAGTGAATGTGCAGTCACCCATCCTTATTAATCTAGGCTATGTTTGAAGAGGGTCAGGGAGGGGCTCTGTTTCATGTGAACTAGTAGCTTATTCCAGAGAAGTGGCAGTCTCTGGGAGATGTACTTGTCTCTCCAGCATGACCTGTTCATGTCAGAGGCTAGGTTAAGATCCCTGGAGCATGTGCAGTTTTATTTATGAATGTGTAACATTTCCATCAGGGCCAGGTCAGAGACTACCTTGTAAGCCAGGCACAGGACACTCCTTAGCAACCTATAGGAGACAGGATACAGTGACAGGACTTTCAGTCTTTCCATGTAAGACTTGCTTTGTGTACCCTGTAATTTTTTGATGAGAAACCTCCATTGTCTGTTCAATTGTTGCAGGTGTCTGGAGAGGTACACGCAAAAGGGAGCATTGTACTCAATTACTGGTCTGATGAGGGTCTTATAAGATGTGCACATGTGCTACATAAAAGGATTTCCTTACTACTGTGGATACATGATGGTCAAAGCTCAGATTGCTATCAACTTGCATACCCAGATCATGTACCACTGGGTCTACTCTTAGGGGATGCTGTCTATAATGTAATTAGCAGAGATTTCAGGTTTCCCAAAGGGGATAATAGTGCATTCTTTTTGCATTTAGTTGTAATCCATGGCTTTGGCACTAATCATTTGTCTGTGTTACAGCATATTTTCATCATTGGGGGACTCAGTGACTGCTCCCAATTTGCAGCTGTCAATGAACTTGGTCAGACACAGGCCATCCAAGTTTGCCTGGACTTCTGAGAAATAAATTCCAAACAGTAAGGGGCCCAGCACAGAACCCTGTGGTACGCCACTGGTGACTGGTCTTTTGCTAGAGGTGAAGTCACCCATTTTTACAGTATGTGTTTTGTCGGTGAGCCAGCTGGCTATGCATCTGGTAATATAAGGGTTAATTCCCAAATGGGAGAGTTTTTCTACAATACCTGAGTGGGAGATTATGTCAAATGCCTTGGTTAGGTTAAGATAGGTGGTATGCACTGTCTTTCCCTCATCCAGGGCCTTGATGACTTTCTCGAAGAAGTCAATCATTTTTAACAGGCATGGTCTACCTTTAACAAATCCAAACTGGGTTGGGTCCAGATTTTGGAGATTACCTATGTCCTTGTTAATAAAGTCTCTTCTTTTAATTTCTCCAAATCTTTTGGGTTTCTAAAACCATGACGGGAATGGACCCCATTCCTAAGTCAAAATATGATTAAAGTTCATGAAATTAGTATTGTTTCACGCTTTGATGTCAGCCAGAAATGCTCTTTGTAGAACCCACAATGGGCCAAGTAATGACTCCTTCTGCAATTCGTATGGAGTTACATGTATCGGTAACATATCTAATTAGATTCTTGTTAATAAGACCCATTGTTCCTATTACTATTGGAACTGTCAGGGTATCTTTTTCCACATTGCTCTCATTTCTGCCTACAAATCCTGATATTTTATGACTTTTTGTCTTTCTGTATGCAAGACACTGTAGTCGCTGGGTGTAGTGATTTCAATGATCAATGCTACTTTTGTCTTCTTTTCATGGACCACTATATGTGGTTTTCTCACTTCTGTCTTTTGAACTGTTGGTAATGGGTAATCCCATGTGATGCAGGGTTCATCATTTTCTATGATGCTTTGTGGCTCATGTTTCCAGTGTTTTTCAACTACTTCAGTATTATAATGTTTGCACAACCCCCAGTGCAGCAGTCTTGCTACATTATTATGCCTTTCAGTGTACAGTCCTTCTGCCATTAGTACATCACAACCAACAAGGAGGTGTGTGACTGTTTCCAATTCTGCTTTAAAAAAACTACATTTGTTTAATGGACTTTGTAAACCACCGTGTACATAGCCCACTATCTTGGGCCGCCAATATTAACCTTTCATCTTTTGGTTTGAATTTACCTCTCCTTAACCATTCCTGTGTTCGATCCTGATCAACATGAGATTCTTCCATGGGTTTTCTATACTTGCAAATATATTTATACATTTTCCAAATTTCTTGCCTTCTCATCTGATCCTTCACTTTATATTCTTTCTTTTGTTTTTTGGCATATTCAGTTGCTGCCTGATTTTTATCTACTTCTGGTTTGATTTCCATTCTTGCTTGACGCTGATATGCTTCTGCTAGACTAAGAAGGTAGGTCATCTTAGATTTATTGTCCTCATGTTTCAAAACTTTCACTATGTTTGGGTCTTGTAAGGTCAGCAGATATGCATGCAGTCCCATGATTGCAGATCTATACATGTAGTCAATTTCAGTGAGGCCCATATCTCCTTCATAACGGGGGATATAAAATCCTGATATGCACTGATTTTTATAAATCATTTGATGAGCATGAAGCATCTTTCTTGTTTTCCTGTCTAATTTATCCAACGCCTTTTGAAGCCAGTCAATCACTCCAAAACTATAAGTTAGGACAGAAAGAGCAAATTGGTTTATAGCTTAAATTTTGTTCCTAGATATCAACGCTAATTTCAGGATTAATTTAAGTCTTCTACAATATTCCTTACTAAGTTATATTCATAATTGTTCATGTTTTATTGTTGATCCTTTATCAGCTCTCAAATATTTATACACTCTCTCTTGTTCAAGTTCTTTTATATCACATTATTGTCCCAAACTGATGTTTTCCTGGTGCTGCAGCTTTCCTGCTTTAAAGGTTGCTTTTGCACATTTATCAAGACCAGATGACATTCTTATATCATCTGAAAAATGTTTGACTACTTGCAATTGTGCTTTCAGTTTCTCATCTGATGAGCTATGCAGTTTTAAATCATCGGCAAAAAAAAAGATGAGAAGTCTTTACACTTTGTTGCTTTCTGGGAGCCAAATTATAGCCATGACCTAATCTGTTAAACAGACATCTTAAAGGGTTAAAGGCAAGGCAAAAGAGCAACAGTGACAGACAGTCACCCTGGAATATTCCCCTTTGGATGTTTATCCCTGGAATAATAATTTGCCCTTTATCATAGCTTAACTGCAAAGTGGTTTGCCACTGTTTCATGGTTGCTGTGATGTAGTTTATCAGTCTAGGGTTTATCTTAAACATTTTAAGCAGTCTTTTATACATGAATGTGGGATACTGTCAAATGCTTTTTTGTAGTCAGTCCATGCCATATTTAGATTCTTCCCCTTTTTACAATTCTCCACTATGGCTTTATTTAACAACAAATGATCCTTTGTTCCATATAACTTTCTTTTATTGCCCTTTTGTTCTATTGCCATAATTGAGTTTTTTCTAAATGACTATATGTCAGCATCAATTCCAGTGTATAGTTTATGCATCATCAGAAGGCAAGTTAATGGTCTACAATTTGTAGGGTAGCTTGCAGGTTCACTCGTAAGTATAAGCATTGTTTTTCCTGTTGTTAGCCAGGTTGGTGTCCATTCGGTTTGTGCATATTAATAGTTCTTACTATGGCTAAATATTCATGCAAAGATATTATTACTTTTAACCAGAAGTTAGGTACTGCATCTGGGTCTGGGATTTTCCAATTAGAGGCTTTTCTTAACTTTGTTCCAATCTCTATGGCTGTTACATCATCCCATTTCATATCCTGTACCTTTGAACTTATTTTTTCTCTCTTTTACTTCTTCTATCCATTTAGCATTTTTGTTATGTTCCACAGGATCTTGATAAATACTTCTCCAAAATGTATCGATTTCTACTGTTTTTTTGGTGGTCTTTCAATTCCTTTTACCTTGTTTCACAATTCTCTATAAAACTTTTTGGGGTCATCAATAAATTATTTTGCACTTTTCCTTTATATTTATCTGTGTATCTTCGAAGTTTTTCTGCCTGTGTTGATATTTTTAGTTTATTATTTGCGGTAGTGCATGATAAATCTTGATCCTTTATAATATTGCTCATTGCTTTTATCACGTCTATCTTTCTGAGTATTTTTGTTGATTTGTGCCCTCCTATATACTCTTCTAACACTGACATGTCTTGTTTTAATTGTTTTATAGTTTTCTCTGTTCAATACTTCCATGATGGTATTAGATTTCTCCCCTACCTTTCCCTTACTACCCTATGTTCTTGTGATAGAATTTTAAATGTTATTAATTTAGCTGCACAGTAATATAGCCTGTTTACTTCTGTTATATCTCATGGATCTCTATGCACAGTCCTAATTACTGTGTTCATTTGTTTTATCAGACTTCTGACTTTTTGAGTTTTATTAATCTTCTGCAGTCTATTTCTTTCATTGATCTTAATATGTCGAGCTATCTCTATTAAATCAAGCAACTCTTCTCTTAATTTTCTTCTAAACCGAGGACACATTTTTTGTTTTCCATTTACCTGCAGGCATTCTATAGAAAGTTCTATAGCATCTTCCTGTGGCACATTCTCTTCAATTTCAACCTGTGTCATCCATTGCTCTGTCATATGGGAACTCACTGGCCTCTCACTCCTCAACAATGATTGTGTCAGAGTTGCCACAGTTTCTTGTTCCTTCCCTTGCTGTCTAGCTTCAAATTAACATTTATACTGGTTTCTTGTGGAAGGCTCCAAAATATCTTCATATGGCAACTGACCAGTTGCTTCACATTACACTGATTTCTCCTTAATTTGGATGTCCATTGCTCTATCCTGCTGTGGTGCTTTCTGAGTTAGATTTTCTACACTTAATCATTCACTTCACAGGCACTCCATAAACTCAGTTTCTATTTCTTAAGGTCCATAATCACTCTTTCCATGGCCTTGCAGATGAGGCTAGTTTAGCTTGTGAGCCTATAATTCCCAGGGTCAGTTGCTGGTCCCCCTTTTTGCAGATGGATTACTGTTGCTGTCCTCCATTCCACTGGAACATAGCCAATTCTCAGGCTTGGATTAAAAAGGGATCCAAGGGGGTCTGCTAGGTTATGTTTTAAGTTGTTTAAAAGCCAACCTGGGATGTTGTCTGGTCCCATGATGCTGTGATTTGACCTTGGAGAGTGCCAAGATGACCTGCTCTCTTAACATAGTAGGCTGAGGAATGGTGGCAGGTATACTTTGGGGATGACTAAAGGGGATGGAGGGGTGAAGTTTGCTCCAAATCTATCAGCTAGCAGGTTGGTTATTACCTCCAGTTGAGTATGAGTGGTGCCATCCACAACCAGCTCAGTGCATAGCTGGTTATTCTTTTTTAGATTTTGTACATAGTTCAAGAATGCCTTGTGATTATCCTTAGCTACGGAGGCTATTTTTACTTCATAATTACATTTGGAGGACTTGACAAGATCTCTAATTTGTTTGTTCAAGCTAGAGAGGGATTTCTATATTCTGCTGAACCAGTCCTCTCTTGTTCTTGGACATCATTTTCTTTCTCTTGTTGTATAGCCTGTTTATACTAGGGGTCCACCTGGGTGGCTTATTTTTTTGGCAAGACCTGGTTTTAATCCAGTCAAGTACAGCTGATTCTATACAACTGCTTAACTGGTTATATAGGACATTGTAGTTACACCTCTGCATAGCAGTCCATGTTATTTGCATTTGAGGGGGCTTTGAAACTTCTTATACCATCACTTAGTAGGAGGTAATTTGTCTTTGAAAACTTATTAAGCTTTTGAAATTGATGGGGTGCCTGGACTTATCATTCCATCAACAATTCTGACTTACCAGGGAGGACATCACATAATGGGGTGGTGGTGGGGGTGCTCACTAGCCATTCCAGTGCACTTGCATTGACAAAGTCCAAGAACCTCTGAGCCAGCATGTTTGCAGTTGTGTATGTTTCCAGGTTAGTTGTAGGATAATTAAAATCACTCATGAATAAGGTGTTAGGCTGTATGGCAAGTGACTGCAGTAAGTCCTCACATGCAGTATGCGTTTCCTTTTTCATAGTGGTGGACATATTGCTAGCTATGATGTGGTGGGGCTCTACCTATAGTTAACTGGACATGGAGTAGCTTAAGACAGTCATACTGTTTGACAAGTCTATAGGTGTGCTTATCCTTAATGAAGATGGATACCCCTCCTGCTTTGGTTCTTTCCTGCTCAGTTTGTGGTCTGAACGTATGGAAGGCATCATAGCCTTGCATGGCTATAGTGCTTTCCGCACCTTTCAACCATGTCTCAGTGACTGTACAGATGTCAGCATCTTCCAAAGCAAGGAGTGCTTGCAGGGAGTGCAGTTTCTTGTTTAGATTCCTAGCATTAAGCAGCAGTACCTTGAGTTTATCTAGAGAGGTTTGTGTTATGTTGGAAGCTTGTTTGTTTTGCAACTGCCTAAAAATGCAAAACAGGGGTGGCTAATGCCTTTGCCAGTGTCGGAAAGCCTAGAGGAGATAGGTGCAGACCATTTCTGGCAAAGCAGTGTGGCCTGTCAACCATGTCTTCTCAGACTGACAGATACTGGATCACCTTGGACTGACACCAGAAGCTGGCATCATCCTTGGAGAAGGTAGAATGCTGCTTAATGCTAGGCTTACACCTGCCTGTGATACATAATCTGAGAGCTCAGTCATGTCTCTCTTCATATAGCCCAGTGAGGTATGTCTCAAGACATTCACCCCCACGTGGACTATGACAGAGTCATACCGGTACTTGTGGTTGAGTGACTTGAGTGCTTGAGTGACTTGACGGATCCTGGCACTTGACAGGCACCTAACTGTAACCCATTCCTTATCCAGCCCAGTGAGGGGAACATCTGTGTCTCTCACAATGGAGTGACCTATGACAAATACGTTAGGTTTTGTGGTGTTAAGACTTATTGCCTTATTTGTTGAGATACTGGTGTATGTGTATTATGTGTTGCGGTTGTTTTTTGCATTTTTGTGTGTGTAAATGGTTTCTGTTTGAGAGGCCTCTGACCTTTTTATAAGCTACTAGTGAGTAACTCCACATATGTGGGTTTTTGTGTCATGTCCTTATTTAGTGTGTGTGTGTGTGTGTGTGTGTGTGTGTGTGTGTGTGTGTGTGTGTGTGATGACAACCTGTTTGGCATTCAGTTTGTCCTTATGCAAGAGTTTTACCTCCCATTTCATAGTGTAACTACATCTCTCACATAAAGTATTTGTTTCAGGAGTAAGTGGTTGTCAGTATATATGAGACAATTACTACCTTGCCTCAGGATGCCCATGTCTATCAGGCTGGCCAGAGATATGATGGGAAACTGCCCATCCATGATAGCAGGCTCTTACTGCCTGTTGTTTTAGGGAAGGTAATTGGTTAATTTGACAGGACTGTGTCTGCAGCTCTGAGACTACAAGAGAGACCTATACATTATGTAGTCTAAGAATGCCCAGTGTGCAATTTGGAAGGGTTTCACTGACAGCTGTTTAGGGAAATACTGAGGTTCTAGGCATTTGCATCTATACAGGACACTGCTAAACACTGCTGCACGAAGAGCAGAACCATGCAAATGCAAGGCTTAAATACTAGCAAAGAGATACAAGTTTTAGGCTAGCTACCAATCAGAAAAGCACATAATAAGCCTTCTACCAACAATCCCAAATTCAGACAGATTAGATCCGCACACTTCTGTCACAAGGGTGGAGAAAAACACCTTATTAATGTAGGATAGCTGGTTTGGAGCCCAAGTGTAACAAGACCACACAATCTATCAACAACAGTCCTACAACTAACAGACACAATGTAATACAGTGCAATTAACTACTCAAAACAGCAGCAGACAGTACAGTTTTTTTTTTTGAAACTGCTAAACTGCAGTCACAGTATATAAGAGAAATGCAAAAAATACTTAAAGCTCTTTTCTGTGTTTCCCAGCTCAGCTCATTCAGGTAAACATCTACTGCCACTAAATGAATAATCTCAGTCCTCCTAATGCAAAAGCACAGTAAAGGAGTGTCCGGAGCAAAATGCTACCACAAACAAACAAACTTAAAAGATATTAAATGCTACCACAAACATAAGTATACAGATATAGCAGTGTACTTTAAACAGCTTATGAAAGTGTGATTATTCAATAAAAGTACTTCACTTTGTATAAATGAGCCAAGAGCCACTCAATTGTACAGAATTTATAAAGGCACAAAAACAAGAGAATCTGTTTAATATGCCCTCCAGCCAGTAAAACTACATGCAAAAATCTCAAGTTTTCTCCAGCCTAACCAGGTCAGGCTACCTCACACAGCATTAGATGGAAAACAACTGCTTGCTAAAGTGTAAAAATACACTACTTTATAAACAGCTAACTAGATAATGAATTCAGAGCAAGTAAGTCAGAACAAACAATGAGAGGCAAACTGCACTTTTTCAATATACACATTAGGAAAGGCAAATAAATAATTCAAGATATCAATGGCAGTGTAGAAAGGGAGGCTTATTAAGCTCAATTTAGAGTAGGGGGTGGCCAGATTAAAATCACCAGGTTTAAAAGCCAACTCACTGAAGGGCTGGGTGGCTAGGAAAAACTAGCAGGGAATCACCAGCAATGCTCTAGTTTATGCAGGCTTGAAATATTTTTAGAAAAGACATAGGCCCAGAAGTTCACTGTGTATTTAAGCATCACTCAATACACAATTTAACTAATGAAAAAACGTGAAATGTGCAGCCTAGGTGTCTATGTCTCATACAGAACAAAAACACCAGGACAAGCAGAGTTCTTAAAGCAGAAAACGAAATGGACCAGGCAAAACAGACAGCAACTCTATCAGCAAGTCACAGACAAAACAATATAGGTTTACTTTCCTCACCTAGCAGGAAATCATCAGCAGTGCTTTAGTTTATGCAGGCTTAAAATCTTTTAGAATGATTTCCTACTACTAGTAGGTTTTCTGGCCTCTCACAGAACCATAAGCATGTCCTCAGAAAAAAAGGTGCCTAACAGGCATCAAAACACTATCACCTACAATGTCACCTGAAGAGTGGACAAATTAGGATGCATCAGAGACCCCTTGTCTTGTGTGAGAAGGTCCAGCATGTGAGGTAACTTGTGGTGATTGCCCTTGGCCAAGTGAAGAAGACGGAGGAACCAATGCTGTCTGGGCCAAAAGGGAGTCACCAACAAGATTTTTGGGGGTTCTGCTTTATCTTCTCCAGCTATCTCTCTAACCACCAGCAATTAGTAAAATGGCTCTCTGCACTTTTTCCTCCCCTCACTGTGCAAATGGGTGTCCGCCAGGGATCTATCCTTGGACCACTGCTCTTCAATATTTTCACAAACTTACTCTATACCTCTTGTCTCCAGTCATCACTTGTGCAATATGCTGATGACTCTACTGTCATCACCATTGCAGATAACTCATCAGACCGTCACTCTGCTACCCAAGCATCTTTCAACACCATTGAAACTTGGCTTAATGAAAACAAATTAATTCTAAATTCAAAGAAAACCAAGCTCATACCCATTCTCCCCAAAAACCACACCAATCTCAAAACTACATTTAATATTTTATCAAGCAATAACAGCATCATCACAGCTGAACCTAGCACTAAATTGCTAGGAGTCACTATAGATGATCAACTTAAGTTTGATCTACGTCACAAACCGTATAAAAAAATGCACCAGAATCCTGGACACCTTTACCGTAATAAGAAATAACTAACACAGCCAGAATTACTCTCTCCCATACTTTTTTACTTCCCACACTTCTATACTCCTGTCACATATTCACTAACCTTAACTCTACACTCATTTCAAGACTTAAAACTACCTATAATAAGGTGGCCAGATTCGCAGCCAACTAATCCTATAAGTCTCACCATTGCTTATCACTTAAGCAACTGGATTGGCCCGAGTTCCCTCACCTGCTCCTACTTTATCAGCTGCAAAGTATCCACTCCATCCTGTATCTGCTCTTGTACTGCCCCCAGTCTCTCTACTATCATATCTAAATACTCCCCAGCTAGGTCACTTTGTAGCTCAGATCAAGGACTGTTACAGATTTATAATCCCAAAACTAAAATAGGATGTCTACTCTATAACTACAACCCAGCCACTTCCTGGAACCAACTACTCCTTGAAATAAAGTACCTTGACCATATCAAGCAATTCAAATTAGCCACCCGAAAATACCTAACAAAAAATAGTTCTGCCATTGTAGTCATCCCCCCTGAAACTACTACCCATACACCGATACTCCTCTTTACCCCAAGTTTACTTCTAAATTTGTTCTGCCTCCACTTCCTTCCTTCTATCCACTCTTTCTTTTACCCTCACTCTCCTACATTCTTCCCTGTCTACCTCATCTGAATTATATCACACCACTCCCATAAAATCATTTACTTCAACCTGTCTGTCTTCTTGGACATCACCTCTTTACTTCCCTATATCTTCATTCCTACTTCTGTATACAACCTCTCTAAACCCACCTCTTTACTTCCCTATATCTTCATTCCTACTTCTGTATACAACCTCTCTAAACCTATCAACAATGACACAGGTATTGTTAATTTACTATACCATTTTAACCTGTTTGTAAATTTTGCTGACTGTAACTGATTTTTTGCTAAATTTTATTGCACTGCAGAGCTTCTCTCCATCCAATTATTGCATATATGCACTCTATACCTAAAAACTAATCAAGTTGTTATTTAAT
This sequence comes from Protopterus annectens, assembly GCF_019279795.1. Lineage (NCBI taxonomy): Eukaryota > Metazoa > Chordata > Ceratodontiformes > Protopteridae > Protopterus > Protopterus annectens. Next base: position 270,307,367 of record NC_056736.1, on the reverse strand, counting down.
CATTTCATTTGCTATTGTAACCTGATAGTAATTTTTTCCTGATTGTAATTGAATTTTTTTAAATGTTATTCTGTGAGGAGCTTTTCTCCCCGGGTCTCTGCTGAAAATGAGCCAAAAGCTAAGTCAGACTAACCCGGTTAACAAATGTAAAACAAATAAATAATAAATACATCTTCAGCAGGACCGATGGACTCAGATGAAGGGAAGGAAAGGCATAAAGAAACATCCCCTTGCAAGAGAAAGATAGGGCATCCACCTTCCAGGCCAGAGGACTTGGGAATCTGGTGCAAAAAGTAAGTTGGTGGTGCCAAAATTAAGAAGTTGGCTGTGCAAAGGGGAGGCAAACAAATCTACCTGTGGAATGCCTCACCGATGGATAGTGTCCAGAAACACAACTCTATGAAACATCCATTGGTGAGCCTGTGTACTGGACCTACTCTAAGAGTCTGCCACTACATTTTGCTCTGAAGGAATATATACAGCCTGAATAGTCACTTGATACCAAACAGCTACATCCCAAACTTGAACAGCCAGTCTGCAAAGAAGATAGGACTGAGTCACCCCTTGTTTGTTGATATACCACATCAATGTAGTACTGTCTGTAAAGATTTTGAGAGGCCTGAAAGAAGGAGGGAATGAAAACTCTGAATAACAAAAAAGAGAGCTCTCATCTCCTTTATGTTGATGTGGTCTGACATCTGATGAGGAGGCCAGAGACCCTGTACTTTGAGAGAACCAAAGGAAGTTACCCACCCCCTGTCTGAGGCATCCAAGAAAAGTTCCTGAGAGAGAAATGGTGGTTGAAAAGGAAGTTTTGGGTTGAGAAAAACCTGATGAACCCACCATTGACGCTCAAGTTTAAAACGGACTAGAAAATCTAGTGGATGGCAGTGTTGGAGCCATACTGACTTTATGAACCACTGTAATTTTCTCATATGAAGTCTGGCTTGAGGAAGTATAAGAATGGCGGAGGCCATGTATTCTACAGCCCAGAGAAATTCTCTGTCTGTAATTGAAGCCAGAGGAAGAAGGGGTTGAAAAAAGGTGATTAGAGGAGCCTTGAGAGGAGGAGGCAGAGATGCTAGCATGGGAATGGTCTGCATCCTGCAACCGAGGAGCACCTGATCCTGAGAAGGGACCAGAACTGATGTCTGAATGTTTATTGTAAACTTCAGGCTTCATAAGAGGCAAACAGTATACAAGAGGTGCTGAACCAAGTCCCCAGGGGAGGAAGCTTAAATGAGCAGGTTGTCTAGGTAAGGAAAGATTTGAACTCCTCTCATCCTGCAAAAGGCAATCACAGGAGAGAGGTATTTGGTTAATACTCTTGGGGCAGCAGAAAAGTCAAAGAGCAAAGCAGAGAACTGAAAATGCAAGGAACAGACATAGAAAAGCAAAAACTTCCTGAAAAGGAGATAAACTGGGGTGTGAATATAAGTAAACTTGAGATCCACAGATCCAAGAAAGCCAGAGGAAGAGGAGGAGGAAACAATACCTGAAGAAACAAGATCTTAAAAGAAGGAACTTTCATACAGGGGTTGAGCTGAGAAAGGTGCAGAATGGGTCTCTAGGTGACTTCCTTCCTGGGAACCAGTAACATTCTGGAATAAAACCCCTTCCCTTGCTGGGAAGGGGGTACAGCTTGAATCATGCCTTGAGCCACAAGGCCCTGAAGCAGTTCTTGGGAAGAAAGTAAGCTGTTCCTGAGGAGGTTGAGGGATGGCCAGAAAAGGAGGAAGAGATTTCCATACATGAAGTATGCCTAGTGGATGATGGACAGAACTCAAGAGTCTTGAGTGATCCTTAACCAGTTGGGAAGGCACAGGGATAGATGAACGGATAAGGGAACCTAACTCAGGAAAAGGGGAACCAAACTCCAGATGGAACCTGGCTTGTCTTGAATAGGCTGCTTCTGAGTAGTACAAGTCTGAGAAGACTTAGCAGGAGGAACCCACCTAGAACCCTTCTTACCTTTAGAAGGTGGGCAAGGCTGCCTGCAAACAAAGCTAGTTTTGGATGGATAATTTCTCTAGAACTTAGGAATGGGTGAGCCAAAAATATGCGTCATTTATTGCAAGGCCTTACCCTTATCCTGAAGGGACTGAATAAGTTCAGCAGCAGCAGCAGACCCAAACAGGTTCTTATTATCAAGAGGAGCATCCAATAACTTAGCCTTAATATCATCAGGAAGGGCTGAAGGTAGAGCCAATAGTAATGTCCCAAAGCAGAACCAAAAGCAGCAGCCCTACCTTTAATTGAGTGGTGAGCTACCTGAGAAGTAGAAATCAATAAAGTGAGGACTGAAGCCTTCCCCTCAGAATCAGGGAGGTCAGAGAATGCCTGAGAAGCCTGGGAAAGAAGAGTTAAAACATACCTGGTCATATGAGTCTGGTAATTGATACCCCTAAAAGCCAAGGTGGCAGCATTATACACCTTTTTGCCTAACCATTCCACAACTCTACTATTCTTGTCAAAAGGAAGAAGTTTAGTAGATGGCAAGAGTTTAGAGAGTTTGTCAGAACAGACAGACACTACAGAATGGTCAGCAGAAGGACATTTATATAGAGACGTACACTCATCTGGCACACTGTAAAATCTATAATGTTTCTTAGGAGCTGGAGGCTGAGAACCAGAGGCCACACAGGTAATGGAGAAGGTATCTGAAAGAACAGCCAAGACTTGAGGTACAGCAGAGGGTTTAGGTGACTCCATCTGGAAGAGCTCAGAATACCTTTTTTGAATGTCAGAATTCTGAGAACAGTCCCATTTAAAATATTCCATCATGGAAGAAATAGTATCCCCAAAGGAGATTTTTTCTAGAGGAGTATCTGAGCTAATAGAATCATCCTCTTAAGAGCCATAATCAAAGGGAGAAGGAATCTGAGAGGAATATGCCAAAGATTTTTCCTCAGAGTCCAAATCCTCTTGGAGGAGTCCTGCTCTCTAGGCCTTTTGAATGGGGTAGAAGACTAAGAGGGAGCAGGCACTGGAACTTTAACCCCTGGGTAAAATCCTGGCATTCATACTAGGGGTCTTTAGAAGCATGGGAAACATGCTTGATTTTTTTTTCTTTTGAGGCGTGTCTACCCTAAAACCCCTAGGAGGTTCAGACCATTGCCTACACTCAACTAACGTAGTAGGAATCTCCTCCAGAAAAAGTATCTCCTGTATCTTTCTTGGTCCCCTCAGAAATAATCAGATGTGGTTTCCACTCAACATCTGGGGTGGACGTTTACACAGCCTCAGAGGATGTGTGAGAGGTCAGATCCTTGCCGGCCTCTGATAGGGTTATGGCAGAGGAATACAACACAACTAAGTGATCTTCCAGGCTTTCACCAATCTCAAGAAAGACATCCAAGGGACATGGGACAGCAGCTGAATCAGACCTAACTTTCTTGTCCTTTTTCTTGGCAGATGACTGATCTTCAGGATGGGAGGATTCCACCATAGTACCCTGTACCAACAGCTTTAGACGTTGGTTCTTGAAGTAAATAGACAAGGAAGTGAGATGACTACATAGGGTCTTAAGGACAAATGCATGGCAGAAAGAACACTGCACATGGTCATAACCATATCAAACCATGCAAACAGAAAAGGACACTGCTTGTGGTGATCTTTATGGGGAATAGGCCTCCCACACTGACATTTTTCCTTTCTGGATGACATGTAAACTTCACAAAATTAAAAGAGGAAAATATAAGAACAAACCCTAATGGGGCACTTATCTGAAATATGTCTCAATAACCAGCACAGAAGATGGAGCATTCAGTCTGATGATCAATGATGGTGTTTGGACTGGCAACAAATTTCTAAGGTATATATGTTCGTACATCACTTCTTTTATGAACTACACCCTGAGTGTGGAGCATATGTGTGATGTACAGCATCTATAAAAACCTAAGGCTTTGGTATACTGGCTGGTTGTTGGGCTTCCCTTAGCAGGGAATTCCTTTTGTAAAGAATATAACAGTGACATAGAAAGGCATTAAATTATATGGTCATCAGAAACAGAGAGTCATATCTAAATAGTTAACTGTTACTTCAGAGACTTCATCCACAAACTTGAAGCCATATTTGTTATTGTGACTGTCAATAAAATCATGAAAGAATTCTAGACCACCTTTGCAAATAAAAATAAATCAATAATATAATGATAAAATGTATACACAAAGACATAAAAAAAATATTGCTATAGACATAATATTGCTAAAATGCTCCCATGGTTAGATTAGCATAGCTAGGGGCAAAAGGAGCAACCATAGCCATGTCCATCAATTGATGATAAATCTGGTCATTGAAAAAATATATTAAATAAACAAAAGTGAATAAGCTCAACCAAAAACTATGTAAATGGACAGTCCTGAGAAAACCTTAAAACAGAATTCAAGCCATCCATGTGATTAATACTAGTGTATAGACACTAAGCATTAAGAGTTAACCAATATATCCCTGGCTGTCAAACTACACCTTTGATTTTATTTAACAAATCACAAGAATCTTGAATATAATAAGGAAAGCAAAAGATTTTTGTATTAAATAATGATTAAGAAAATGGCCTGCAATTGGATGATCAGGTGGATTGTGAACATATTCTTGTGGATTTTTGGGAGCCAGTAAAACACAGCTAGTCAAGAATGCTCTATACAGCTTGTTTTTCATATCATTAGCATCAAAACAGCCTAAATGCACCCCTTCTCTAACAGCAAAATAACCTAAATGCAACCCCTTTCTCTAACAACAAAATAACATAAATGCACCCCCTTCTCTAACAACAAAATAACCTAAATGCACCCCCTTTTCTAATACTTTTTTAAATAATAGTTTGCTGTCATTGTACTGATGCATGTCAACAGCCTCATATGTTTGCAAGTCATTTAAATGGCTACCACACATATCAGAATATTGTCATGTATTCATAACCACCAAACTTATGGCCTTATCAACAGTTTTAAAAAAAATCATTTTGTTGTTCTACATTTTTAAAGGCAATCCAATGTGTTTTAGTTAAAGTCACAAAAAGCATAATTCTTTTTATAAAATTCTTTGACCAGTTGTTCAAGGTCAAAAGAAACCATAGCAGAAAACAGTTTGTTTCATTATTAAAAGGAGAGGAACATACTTTTTTTAGAAATGTTGCTAGTATCAAGTTGAAAATAAGCATTACTACATTCATTATCACAATGAAAAATGTTCATCAAAAGAACTAGATAAACTTTCCGGGTTGGTATCATACAACTGTCTAGAGTAACACTTAGACCACAAAACATGCAAATGTAACTTTAAATGAATCATCTTCAACATCATGTAATTTAAAAAAAAACAGTGTGGATATTTCATTCCCAATTTCAACAAAAAAACTTCATTGTCTCCCAAGTTCAACAAAAAAAAAGTTTATTGTCTCCCAAGTTCAACAAAAAACTTTGTTGTCTGTCAAATGAGAACAGTTAATAAAGTACTGACTATCAAAGTTTATGGAAGTCTGTCCATAGAACACTGGGAACTCAGCAACTTCATTGACTCATACTTTTTGACAATTAATATTTGCAGTTTCTGCTGCTGATAGCCACCATAATGGCTACTGGAGTTGTTCCATTTGCAACCTCTTCATGGATGAAAATCCTTGTTGCTAGTTTCTACCCCAAAGTCCAGATTATCCATCTTGTTCTGATGAGTGACTTGAACCCAATGAACAGCAAAACCTTAATCCTATTCATTGGTTAGATCAAATGCAGTTGATGCGAGTTTTTTTTTTTTTTTTTTATTTGGTTTTAAAACAATAAATAAACAAATCAATTTTTATAAAACAAACAACTATTTACATAGGTCCACAGTTGATCAATACATCAAAGTTATACATCAACAATTAATATTTTTCAAGAAAGTCTTCAAGTTTAAGCTAAGATTTATTTGATTGTGAAACATTAGAAGCTCTCATGTGTTTAGTATGCAATTCACTACTGCAAACAGTTTCTGCCATTTCAATACTAGAGGGGGTAACTTTATTTTTCCAGTTTTTAGTAATTACTTTTCTGACTATAGCAAGAATAGACCAAAGAACAGGCACTTTGTTTATTGGAATTATCTCAAGAATCAGAGCATTAAATAAAACTAAAGATTTATAAATATTATATCTATCTGACCATAGACCTTGAATAAAGTTATTCATTTCTTTCCAAAAAGAGAAGACAACTTCACATTCATATACCATATGTGTCCAATCAGCTGTTATTGCAGAATCACATCTCCAGCATTTAATTATATTTGATTTATACATAATTGTAATTTTGTTAGGAGTGAGCTCCATGTAAACATTTCCAAGTGGTTGATGGGAGTTTTAAAAGCATGGAGATAAATATGTATTTAATGAGCTTGGGGAGAGTTTGATTTATTCCCGTGAATGTTTTGCAGAGGCACCACGGTTTGTTACGTTTTTCAACAATGCTGCTATTTTTAATTGTTGTTGTTTTTATCACAACTAATCTTCACAACATGGCTGAAGTGGAGCGACTTTTTAGCAACTGTCCTTCCTCATTCCAGTCATCAACTTTCTGGGTTCTGTTTACTTTTCTGCCCCCAGTAGAGATATGCTTCTTACAGAAAGGTCATACGCTGACCTTTCTATCATGGCTCTATATTTTCCTAAGGGTTTTCATTGCAGTTACCACATGGCTGTTCTGTTGTTGGTTTAGCAATAGGTGTCAACTTATTATACCCAGAAAGTGAGGAACTAGAACTTGTTTATTTTTATACTATGCATCTGCATGAAATCAAAATAAATGTATGTGGTTTCTGGAGCTGTTCTCTATGGGTTTCTCCTGTAAAACAGCTTCTGCTCTACAAGTAGTCAAATATACAAATCACTGTAGGCCATGTGGAAGTGAGGCAAAAGTAAAATGCAATCGGCAAATACTCACAAAAGGAAAATCATACCAAAAAAATCTAATAGCATTCTTTGATAGAGTAACCAGGGAAAAAACAAAAATGGGTGATAGATGGAGCCTACACTGACTTTAGAAAAGAATATAAAATATTTGGACCACATGCAACATTTGTGCATAAGTTAGATAGCTATAAATTGATTCCTATGGTGGCAGCAAGGATAAAACATTGGAATGACAATAGGACACAGAGTGCTATAGTTAATATTTCACTGTGAAGAAATGATAGCAGCCAATGGAATACAGTGTGGGCTATTTCTGTCATGGGGGTCTTTTCAGTCTCTTGACCAGTGATCATGTATGAGACATAGAAAGAAATGTTTACCTACATGATATTGATGACACAAAACAGAAATTACACAAAAAGAGGTTTACAAAAGATGAAAACAGACTTGGCAAGATTACAGGAATCATCAAACAATGATTTTTAAACTTAATCCAAAAATCATTCAAAATAATGCAGCTACAAAACAGATACCCAGGAAAGGATGGCATGGTTAACAGCAGGAATAGCTACAGCAGTGGCAACAAAAGAGGAATGGACCAAAATATAGTCTTAACAGACATCTTAAAGGTAAGCAAGTGAATGTAGGAAATAGCAAAGAAGGCTGGTTGAATACTGGAATGCCTACGAAGAAGCAGCAGTAAAAAAACAAGAAACTTTAGAAGAGACTCCCCCAAGGGTCTGTATAATATTGGATACAGGGAAAATAGCTTTTAGTTTATTAGTGTTGCTAATGTCTCATGCTGGTTTAGGTGACAAGGCAGATACATATTGAAGGATGCTTTATATTTAAGGGTGGGCCTAAAAAGTGGAACTATAACTTTCAACCTTAAGGAAATACCACTAAGAGTTAGTTGTGCAAAACAGGAGGTTTTTCTACTCACTACAGAGACACAGTGGTCAAAGTAGAGACTATTATCAACATATGTACTCATCATATCTCTCAACTGTACCAAATTCCTTGGAATTTCCCAGTTTTGAGGCTAAAATAATGGGGTGTCATGAATTCTAGAGTGGCCCTTTAAAAATCACAATTTATTTTATTTACAATTTTTAGTTAATGCTGATGCCAGCGTCTGAACCCTGACTGCTGTCACTGACCTTCAGACTCATACCAGAACTGACTACAAAGTGATTTACTAAAATGTACATACACAATCACATTGACATATTGTAGAATTCGGTCGCTAGAATTAAATTAATCTTAAAGAAACAAAAAGTTCAAAACAGTGGCAAGAAAATACAAAATGGCATATTCACTACTGGATAGTATTCTCAAGGCCAACAGCTAATTCTTCTAAATGAAAACAGAATACATTTTTGAAATTCAGAAACAAGCAGTATTTAAGCAACAGTCAGCAAAAAAAAAAAAAACATGGAGAGTCTGTTACATTATTAGACTTGTGTCTTTTTAAATCTCAAACTGAAAGCCTGCTTCAGATACTTGAAAAGATGAAAACACTGACACATCCACAGTCATGTGCTAAGCAACAAAACCAAAAGGTGGCCCTTAGCTCCTCCCCCTTCTTCTTACAATGTCAACATTAAATGAATATCTACACATACACTAAGTGGCAATGGAATTCTTAAAAACGCCAACAAGGGGGAAATGGTTTTATCAGTGAGTTTACACAAAGCCCATATTTACTCAGTAATTAAAACTAAAGATACAAAGTCAACACCGTTCATAGGTTCATACTAGGCTATCTGCCCAAGGGCATTTATAAGCCTAGCCCATAGTTATGTGGCTTTCGCCACCCCTTTAGTTTGAATAAAACTATGCCTATTATTTTGCTGTGCCTCTGACAAGCAGTGACACTGAAGTAATCCCTGGGGTATATCTGCGATCTCCCATCCATTGGTCAAGATTCCTCTTGAACAAGGCCAGCGAGGTGCTCTGCCTCACATGTACCGGGATTTTGTTCCACAGCATAGGGAGTCTCTGGGTGATGAATTTGTCCCTCCAGCACGTTCTATTAAAAGGCTTATTGTCATTTACTGAACTGCTGAGACAACAAGTACTACCGTATTTCTTTCTAAATAAGACCAAACCATAGAGTAAGCCCTAGCATGGTTTTTCCAGGGTGGTCATGATATAAGCCCTACCCCAAAAATAAGCTCCAGTTAATATCATCAACAACACACGACGGACATGTTGAATTATAAAATAGTATTATTGACACCTGATGACTGAGGTTATAGTACTCTGCTTGCAATTTTCAGACACCCAACTTCTTCTCTTTGCAGAAAGTCGTAAGACTCTTTCACTGGGATTCCTCCACGATTCTTAATGTAACCCTAATCATCACTCACACTTGATGGTTGAGATCCTTGGCCCATAAACCCATGGAGGTGTACTTTGATCGGTCAAAGTACAGACGTGTGTAAAGCGCATGATAACAAGCAGCTGTGGTAGTGTCTTCACTTCATAACTGGTGCCATTTTGTGTTGCCACTCCGGTCACATAAGTCTTCAATTAATTCCCCCCAGACAAGATGAGTGCAAAAAGAAAGACCTATTCCATCGAGTACAAGAAAGGAATCATGGAGGACTCCTGGGGAAAGAATCTGATGGCTTTCTGTAAAGAGAAGAAGTTAGATCTCCAAATGGTCCAAAAATGGTGAGCAGCGTACATTAACCTTAGTCAACAGGCCAATGTGGGAAACGCTAAGAAGTGTAAGTGTGGATCAGGTCAGCAACCATTATTTCCTGAGCTTGAAGACATCATCTGTGAGTGGATTGCTAACAGGACAGCAAAGGCTTTGGTTGTGCACAGGGCTGATATTCAAGCATTTGCCCTTGTAATGGCACCACAGTTAAAAATATCCGCAGAAGAATTCAAAGCATCACAACATTGGCTGGATGGCTTCCTTCAGCGATATGAACTGTCTCTAAGAAGATCAACAACACTGTTCAAGCTGGAAGATACTGAAGTTATTAAACGTGCACTTGCGTTCAAGTCCTTTGTTGATTGCATTGAATTTTCTAAATACCAACTCTCTAACATGATTGCTATGGATGAAACTGCAATGTTTATGGGCCAAGGATCTCAAACAACAATTGATAAGAGGGGTGCCTCGTCAATCTACATTCCCTCCATTGGTTACGAGAGTGCATGTGTTACCTGTATTTTGGCAATTCATCTACATGGAAAGAAAACCCCACCTCTAATCATTAGTAAGGGCAATAAAGAAAAGATTGAATGTGTTTCAGGCATTTACTTTTTGAAACTGAAAAAGCCTGGTGTACAGAAGCAGTTATAAGGAAGTGGGTCGATGTAATGCTGCCACTTGTTTTGCGAGGTGGCGAAAGAGGTCTGCTAGTCTAGGATTCAGCCAGCACTCACTGCGCTAAAGAAATGAAGAAATTCCTAGCACGGAGGAGAATAGATCAAATAATGATTCCCACAAGAATGACTGCCTATCTCCAGTATCTTGACATTGCAAAAAACAAGCAATTCAAGGACCATTTGCACATGGAACACAATGACTACACTGAAAATAGAATGGAGAGAAATCAGCATGGAAACCTTGTGAAGCCTAGCCTGCAAGAGGTCGTGACTTGGGTAAAACATTCATGGGATAAAATCACTGAGAGCTGTGTTACCAATGCACTACGAGCAGGCTACTTGGACAAGCAGTGCTCATTTAAGGAGAGTTCTATTGCTAGGCATGACAGATTGGGGCCAATGGTGCTACAGGAAATGGAGTCGCAATAAATTCTGGCCGAAATTCGGGGGTTGGACACTTATAACAATGTTCCAGAAGAAGATGACATGACTGTATTTGAATAACTGTGAAAGCCAAGGTGCAGATATTCTGATGTTGAAATGTTTGTTGCACTGTTTATGTAGAATTCTCACACAACTGTCAACCCTTTATTAGAACTGTTGTCCAGTAATAAAAAAGTACGAAATAAATGTCAATTTGTGTACATGAATAAATGTCGATTTTTGTACATGAAGAAATGTTGATGTGTTCATTAATAAATGTCAATTTTTGTACATGAATAAATGAATAAAGGTAGATTGTTGTATGGTGTGGGTAAATAAGGCATACCCTGATAATAAGCCCTAATGCGTATTTTGGTGGGAGAAAGAATATAAGACCTGGTCTTATTTTCGGGGAAATACAGTACATTATTTTTCACATGTGCCTTGCAAAGTTGCAACTTTATTTCTGGAGGAACTTTGTCATGCATCTTTTTGAAACTATGGAAAACAGCCAAAGTACACACAAATGTATGACTACACTAAGACTGGAGGCTGCTGAAACTGCTACTGTGCTAAATCCTGTTCTCATTTTTAAATGGCTCAGTATAATCCACTACCATTTTAAGCACCTTTAGATTAAATGTTGATAATTTATGTCTGCTTGACGCAAAACAATGATGAATGCATAGACAAGGAGAAAATTGAATGTGCTAACCTAAAAAAGTGTTACTGGAGATCAGCTCCAAAAGAGTAGATGTGAAGGTGAGATTATAATAACTAAGATGATACATTTTCAACAAAGACTGCTAAGACATGGAGAGTTAGACAGTGGAGGACTCACCAAGTTTAATCCTGTAGATGCCGCTGTGAGATTTGCTGGCCTATACCAGAAGAGTGTATCTTTATAAGGGAAGTGTTTTACAACTGTGATGAGTACTTACTTTTCTCTGCAGTGTTTCAGCCTTAGTGCTTTGCATATTTTGGGTTTACATCATGTCACGAAAATGTGTTTGGAAATATAACAGAACTGGCGAAGAAGATAAAGTAGCTGTTGACAGAAAAAAAGTGTGTAGATGATTTTCTCTGTAGTTCACACATTTTAGGCTGTTCACTGAGTGACTACTGTAACCACGTGTAAGCTTCTTAGCATGCCATTCAACTGTCCCTGATTTTGACTCAAATTTTAGCTCTGTCTCTCTTAGTCTCTTCCAAAAATGGTGACTTTTACAGAAAATATGATGCGCTACATTTAATTAAGTACAATAGTAGACTTCATTTACTTCAGAATATGTACATTACTTCACATTTGTTTGATCTGAAGATGCCTCAGGTTAATAGTATTATATTTTAAAGATGCCCCTTATTATTTCTGGATTTTTCCCTGATTTGTTGAAAGTTCTCAGTAACACCTGTCTTATACAGATAGGCTAAAAGCCTTGACCCTGTACAGACTGCTCAGAGGTGACCTGTGTCTGGCATACAGGGTCATCTTAGACCCAGCCTTAATGGGGTTGCTACCATAAGTCAAAATCCATTTGGGCAACCCACACGCAAGGCCTCAACCTGGTCTGGGACATTAATAGAACTTGTTGGCTGGATAGATTTGTGTCCCGGAGACTCTCCCGTCTGTGGAATAGACTCCCTTTCCATGTTAAGCACAGTATCTCTCTAGCCCTCTTTAAGAGGAACCTGGACAAGAGACTCCAGGCCAATATCCTAGTATCATCCTATGAACCAGTGCAGGTAACTCCATATGAACTGCAGAAGGAGTCATTACTGGGCACATTGCGGGTACTACAAAGAGCACTACTGGCTGATAGCAAATAGTGAAACAATACTAATTTCATGAACTTTAATCTTATGTTGACTTGGGAATGGGGTCCATTCTCATCACAGTATTAGAAACCCAAAAGATCTGGAGAAATTAAAAAAAGGAAGAAATCATCAGTTTGGGAACCGAATGTGATATAAAAGAACTTGAGCGAGAGGTTCTCTGGTTTGATCCTTGGCTGGGATGCCTTCTGTGCAGAGTCTGCATGTCCTCCCTGTGGTTGCGTGGGTTTCCTCCAGGTGCTCCAGTTTCCTCCCACAACCCAAAGACATGCTCTAGGTAGATTGGATACTCTAAATTGGCCCTAGGTGTGCATGCGTGTGTGTGCCTTCTGTTGAAGGTTGGGCACGGGGCTGGCAACTTGACACCATAAAACACCACTGCCAATAATGAGCGGACAGGTGATCTGCTCTGGTGACCTCTAACCCAGAAAAGCTGGAAGAAGAAGATGATGATGAAGGATCAAAAATAATACATGAACAAATGCAAATAAAACTTAGTAAGGAATACTTTAGAATACTTAAATTATTCCTGAAAACAGCGTTGACATCTAGGAACAAAATCCAAGCTGTAAACCAATTTGCTCTTCTTGTCCTAACTTACAGTTCTGGAGTGATTGACTGGCCCCAAAACGTATTGGATAAATTAGATAGGAAAACAAGAAGGATGCTTAATGCTCACCAAATGAGTTATAAAAATCAGTGCATACCCAAATTATATATTCCCTGTTCTGAAGGAGTGATGGACCTCCTTGAAATTGATTACATGTATAGATCTGCATTCGTGGGACTCCACACATATCTGCTGACCTCACAAGACCCAAATATAGTGAAAGTTTGAAACATGAGGAGAATAAATATAAGATGACTTCCCTGCTTAAGCTAGCAGAAGCATAATGGTGTCAAGCAGGAATGGAAATCAAACCACAAGTAGACAAAAATCAGGCAGCAACTGAGCGTGCGTGTGACAAAGGGGAAATACTGCCAGCCCAGCTGTCTGGAATTTTGTAAATAATTATATGTCATCTTGTGAATATCAACATAACTCATATGCTTGTGTTACAAATGTATTAGAACTGAATGTTATGTGTATACTAAACTGCTGGTACAGAAGTGTCTGTTGAACAGTGTTTGTACAGTACTGAGCGTAAAGATGTATCCACAGTGTACCCTAGTGGAAAAGAACATAAATGTATATATACTATCATAACTGTGTAAATGCATATAGTTTAACAGTGGAAACTGGAACATAGAAGGTTAACTTGCAAAACTTCAGAAAAATGGTTGAAATTATTTTTATAACTGCACCATAAAAGATGGCTTTAATGCAGCAAGGAGATAGGATGTCTAAAACTAGGGAGCCTTCTGCATTGTCTTATAAAGTCAGATGACAAGAAGTGATGTCATCCTGCAAGCTAACCCATCAGTAATATTTGATATTATTTTAAGAAGTCTCTGAGATAGATACAGTGTATTCTGTATTTGTCTTTGACCTGACAACATCAGCTAAAAAACACATTCACCACACTTGCCTTGCTGTGTAAGTAAGTTAAGTAGGGTATAGTAACTTCTCTTAAATTAAGTAAGGAAATATAGTGAGGCATAGTTTTGATGTTTTCTGTATTTATTTGAGACTGTCAATCAGTGTTGTTTTACGTATTTCCTGCGATTTTGATCTGTGAGGTAACTGTGATTATTTTCTGAGTATTTTCTTGTTCTTTTGTTATTTATTATTAGATATATTTAAAGCTATTTTTGTGGCTGATATTTATGAGACATATTTAAATTCTGGGAGTACTTGCATATTTATTTGGTAACACTGTGTGGGCCACTCCTAATAGCCTTGCTCTTGGTTAAACTACCATTTGGATAAATAGCAACATTACACAGTAAGATTGGACACCCTTTGTTGAGGGCCTTAAAGTAGCTGATAAAGAGTTGTCTAGTGGCAGTAATAACTACCTTATAGTCTGGGCAAAAGGGGGCATGGCTACTGAACCTGTGCCAGCCTTTCCCAGGTGTGTGTGTGTGTGTGTGTCCGTATATATAAATCAAATCTCAGTGTGTGTGTGTCTGCTACTTGGGCAGGGACACGAAGCACTGGTTGGACAGAGATGGTGCTGGAGATCTTGGCTTAGCCACTCAGCTGAGATCTCAACTCTACAGCTCTGACAGTGGGGAGTCTTATTAAGGATCTGGAGAAACCAGCCCCAGACTGACTGTGGTCTCTGTGTGCTCTTAAGGGAAATTGCACTTTACTATGTATGTACTTGTTATACTCGCAGTGTGTACATCCCCTACTTTTGGCAGTGGTGAGGACTGAGGCTCCTTGATTACTGGGCCAGTGTTGGGGTGTCACAGTGCCAAGAAGACAAAAGAAAGAATATAAGGTGAAGGATCACATGAGAAAGCAACAAATGTGGAAAATGCATAAATATAGTTGTAAGAATAGAAAACTTCTGGAAGAACTTCATATTGATCAGGAACTAATGCAGGAATGGTTAAGGAGAGGGGAGTTCAAACCAAGAGATGAAAGGTTTAATACTGGCAGCCCAAGATAGTAGGCTGTGTACATGTTAGTTTACACAGTTCATTGAACATATGGGAGAAACAGGCAAATGTACGTTTAGTTGCACACCTCATTGCTGGTTGTGACATACCTATGGCAGAAGGACTGTATACCGAAAAGCATAATAATGTGACAAGACTGTTGTACTGGGGATTGTACAAACATTATGGGATCGAAGTGACTGAAAAACAATGGAAACATGAGCCACAAAGCATCATAGAAAATGTCATAGAAAATGATGGATGATGTCTACATCACATGGGCTCACCCATTACCAACAGTTCAAAAGATATTTGCTATAAAGCCGGATATAGTGGCCCATGAAAAGAAGACAAAAGTAACACTGATCATTGAAATCACCACACCCAGTGACTACAGTGTCTTGCATACAGAGAGAGACAAAGTCAAAAAATATCAGTATTTGCAGGCAGAAATGAGAGCAATGTGGAATAAAGATACCCAGACAGTTCCAATAGCAGTAGGAGCAATGGGGGTCTTACAAAAAGAATCTACAATCATATTTAGATATGCTACCAATACATGTAACCCTGTACGAATTGCAGGAGGAGTCCTTACTGGGCACACTGTGGGTGCTGCAAAGAGCACTTTTGGCTGATATCAAAGATTGAAACAATACTAATTTCATGAATTTTAATCGTAATTTGACTTAGGAATGGGTCTATTCCCATGATGGTGTTAGAAACCCAAAAACCCTGGAGAAATTAAAGAGAGAAGAGAAATACATGTTTAATTTCCCTTATCCGCAAAGTTGGAAATTGTAAAAGCGGTACCTGGATGATATTTGTATACCCAAGATCATTTTAATGGAGTTCATTTTTTATACTGGTAATATGACTGAATTTTTAAAATTCACTTATGAGATAAAATACGACTGTGAATCTTTTTGGATGTTACTATTCATAAGGTGCCGATGACTGACTAGGGGATTTAAATCTATCGTATATCGTAATAATACATTTTCCAACTCCTACATATATTATACTAATGGACAGCGTTTCTTGCAAAAGAAGAGTATTGTTAAGGGATAATTTGTAAGAATTAGTAGAATAACAGTGGAAGAATAGGACTTGGATGAATGTGAGGTAGTAAAGAACATGTTCCTTGAAAGCGGGCACCCCTTCATCTGATTGAGGTTGTTTGAATAGTAGTAGTAGATTTGCCCCTGTTTTGGGGAATGAAAATAGTATGGGGACGAGGTATTTGGATGAACCAGTCACAGATAATGACAAGGGTGAATTTAAAAAGTGCTTTTGTGACAAATTTTAGTGGAGATACCGGGATTATTAAAGCATAATCATTAATGAATGGATGAAGTTTAGTCGGTTGTCAGATCTTGAGGGGATTTTTAAAAAGCCTCTTAAATTTATTTTTCGAAAAGGGTCGAGCCTGAAGGTATTTTTGAGGGTGGTACCATTCATAATATTAAAAGGTGTCAGAAAAAGGCTGGTACCTGTAGGTGTGGTTGCTGGCCCTATTGCCCCTGTATATTTGAGGGAAGTGATATTTATATACCTAGTAGGGGTTAGTATATATTTGGTAAAACTTTTTCTAATTGTAGTTTATTTGGGGTGCTTTACCTTGCTATATGTGATGTTTGTGCAGCCTTCTATGTGGGAGAAAACAGAGAGGAAGTTAACTAGAATCTGTGAGCATCATTATGATATTAAAAATAAAAATGAAAGGAACACTTTATTAAAACATACTTTAATTTCTGAGGGAGCTAAGTTTAGTTTTTTTGTCATTGAGGAAGTTCCCATTGATACAAGAGAGGGACCTTGGGAAACCACTATCGAATTTAAGGAATTGTACTGGCAGCTGGTCCTTGAGGCTAATACATTTCTTGGGCTGGATGAAAATGTCTCATTAGCCCCCTGTTTTAAAGTTGAGGGCTTCCAGATTGTGACAGCATTATTTTAGATGTGTTTGTATTTTATATACAATTTTTTCATGTTGAAAATATTTTTAATAAAATATGCCCCGGGATTCATGAAGCTCGGCGCAAGGCCGGTGTAAGGCCTGCGCCGGCAGTGCAGTGAATAGTTGGCGTAGTAGCGCCATATGCATAGTAATGAAAGCGCGCTGCAACCACAGACACGTGCGTAGTGTACGTGAGCGAGCCCAAGTAGGATGCGTCCGGAGGCGTGGCTAAGCCGGCAGGCGATGAGCAACCTAATGTGCTGACTGCCACGGTCCGCCCATAATAGTAAAGGCAGCAGCCAGGGCCCGTGCAGAATGAAACGCACGTAGAGTATGCAACATAGTACCCGTCCCAACAAAACGGAGAAGCAAATACAACCCACGAAGCCCTAAGTGTACCCCTCCAAGGAACAAAGGATACGCGTAACACCGTGTTTGTCCCGCAATGCACCGTCAGTGGGCATACCCAGAGAAGGTGTACCGCAGCATGTCAGGGCGCCGCACCGACATAGGAGTAGCGACTAAGGTTACCACCTGTCCCACTTTGCGAGGGGCAGTCCCTCTATGGGCAGTTGTGTCCCGAGAAAAAATATTAAAAACGGCAAATGTGCTAAGATTGTAGGACATAATGATATCCCGTATTAAATGTAATGGTTGCATGAAATGGTTATTTCCGTAACTGAAATACCTAAATGTCACAAGAAACAGAATAAGCAACCAAATGAAACCAA
>NC_056736.1:269878234-269963234 GCF_019279795.1 Protopterus annectens | reverse complement strand
ATATATATATATATATATATTTATATATATATATATATATATATATATATATATATATATATATATATATATATATATATATATATTTATTTATATGGGTCTACCGCTTTACATCGAAAATACACTTCTTTAAAATAGATCAGTAGACCCTATACTTCAGCGAAAGTCCACTTAAATGAAAGTGCACTTTCGCTGAAGTCTAGTTCCCCGGGCTACCCATAAAAACAAAACACATCCACACCCCCCTACTTAAATATACGAACTCCGAGATTACACTACTGTGGGGAAAAGGGAATATTCCCAATCAGCGCTGTGGTGTGACTGCCAAAGTCAATGTTCGAAATTTCACTACTTCCAACAAGTGGACTGGAAGTGGGATTCGAAGTAGTGAATCTTTGAACATATTGACGGATTTTATATATAGATATATATATATATATATATATATATATATATATATATATATATATATATATATATATATATATTTGTATGTAAATAGATATATAAGCAGCACAGTGGTACAGTGGTTAGTCTTCCTGTCTCATGATTTTCAGCTGGGATCCCTTCTGTGTGAAATCTGCATATCCTCCTTATGTTTGTGTCGGTTTTCTCCATGTGCTTTGGTTTCCTCCCCCATTCAAAAGACAGACTTTAGGTGGATTGGACACTCTAAATTGGCCATATGTGTTTGTGTGCATGTGTGTTATGATGAACTGCATTTAGGCTAACCACCCCCAGTAGTGTCAACTTTGGTTCTAGATGACTGTCACTGTTGAAGTAACACCCTGACCCCTTGTGCGCAAATGGGGAGAAGTGGGTTATAGATGTATATAGATAAATAGACAGATAGACAGAGAGATATATGGAAAGACAGATATGTAAATCCATGTGCACATACTTGCAGACAGGCAGACCCACATAAACAGTCACGTGCACACACACAAAGGGGTGTGACTTTTACCAAAAGACAGGGGACAGTACATGGTATCAGAATTGTGCTGGCTACATTAATGTTCATAACATTCTTTTTTTGCGTAAAGGTTGCAGTCAGTCACCCTCACCTCCTTTTACTTTAGCACTTGCTTTATCCTCATGGCTGTTGTAGCAGCTACAGCAATGACAACTTCTTATCATCGATATATTATTGCAGTTGTCTTATCTAACTTACGCTGAAAGCATTGTCGTCAGCAGTTCTTGTTGAAAGAATGTACAATAAAAGTCTTAAAGATAAGCTAGTAGAGTAAGCTTCACCTATCTGTCCAGATGATCTCTCTTCAGGGTGTAGCTGAGGCCAGAAGTACAATCATGATACGGAAACATGAACAGTTGCCACCTTTGACAAGTTTCTTGCCCTATCAGGTAGTTGAATGATCTAAGTGGGATGTAACTCATATTGATAATGATCTGCCAGGTTGTTTTGTGCTGTGTTAATGCCAACAGACACTTGGCACAAATATTTCTTGGAAAAGTGGCACCCTAACGATAAGATACAATATGAATGATTGTTAAGTTATCACTTAGTTTGAAAATGCACATAAAATTATTTGAAAACAGAGTGTTGTCTCTGATGCAGATAACAAAATTAAACTTTTCATGTCCTGTGACTGTATGGTAGATGGAGGAGGACTGCTGAGTGCCCCAAAATGTCTTTACTGACCATAATGCCCAGAACCCTTCTTTACCAAAAATAGACTGAAACACTTTGCCTAGAACAGAGCATTTTCACACAGAACTCCACAAGGAGAATTAGTATTGCATATGTGGTTTCTTTAGGTGCAAAGCATAAAGGCAATCTCCAAGCACTTGAGCCCACCCAGTTTGGATCGTCAAGGGCTGATTTTGCCTGTTGAACCTGGTTGACTTCTTTGATGCTGTCACCAAGGCCCTGAATGCGGTAAAGTCAGTACATACAGCTTACCTTGAGTAGGATTAGTCCTTTGACACAATCCCCCACTCGGGAAACATCGAAAAACTAACACAACTTGGGGTAAATCCCTATCACAACAGGTGGGGGGCCAACTGACTCATTGACAGGACCCTCAAGGTCAAAATAGGCACCTCCACCTCCGATAGCAGACCTGTCACAAGTGCAGTTCCCCAGGGATCTGTCCTGGGACCCCTACTGTTTGGCATATACTTCTCAGAGGTCCAAGCAAAGACAAAAGGCCTGTGGCTGGCCAAGTTTGCGGACGACTGTAAGTTGAGTGCTGTCATTGACTCCCCAAATGATGTTAACATACTGCAAGAAGGTCTCACAGCAACTAATGACTGGTGCCAAAGTCATGACCTCAAGTTAAACACAAAAAAATGTATCATCATTCCATTCACCAAAATTATGGCCCCTTCTGATTACCACATCAACAGCAATCCCCTAAACACAAAACCTGTGGTGAGAGACCTGGGTACTCAGGTTGATAACAATCTCACACTCAGCCATCATGTAGCAGCAGTGGTTCACCTCATAAGTAAAGGGATTGCATCCAGAAAATAGGAGGTTATTACCTCTGTATACTCCTCCCTCATAAGACCAGTAATTGAGTATAATGCCCCATTTGGTATGTACCTCTTCAAACATCCGCACCAACTGGAAAGGCCACAGAAATACCTCACAAAGAGACTCCATGGCCTCCAACACCTGTCCTATGTAGGCAGGCTGAAATTACTATCACTCTACTCGGTATTGTACAGATTGCTCAGAGATGATCTGTGTCTTGCTTACAAGGCAGTCTTGGACCCTGCCCTACTAGAAATGCTCCATATCCGTAAGTCTAACTCCTCATGCATTACCCACTTGAAAGTCCTGAATCTAATATGTGACATCAACAAAACTAGCTAGAGAGACATGTTTGTCTCTCAGAGCCTGCACCATCTCTGGAACAGACTTCCCATACATGTCAAAGAGAGAACCTCAGTGACCCTCTTCAAGTGCAGCCTTGATGAATGCATGGGAAACCACAAATTTGCCCAGGGGTTCCACCTATATCCCTGACTGACAGGGTCAACAGGTGATGACTGAGGTTTCTTTTTTGGGGATATACTCTTGGCTATGCTCGTAAGGGCCCCAGGGCATTAGCCTAGTAACGTCCTATGATCTTCTGAAGTAAAATACAGCTTGTAAAGTAGCATAGCAATGTAGATTTCTCTGGCAGTTTTTACATAGAGAGTTAAAGCTGTGAGCTGTCATTCCTGTAGTACAGGCTTTAATTCCCTCAGCCCTCCTTTGCTCTACTGTATGACTATGAGCAAGTCACTTAACCAGTCATTGCTCCTGAGCTACCCCGGGAAAGGGACTGTGTGTCCCGAAGAGCAACCTGGTTAACAAATGGGTGTTATTATTATGAACTTTATAGTTACACCAGGGTACAGTAATATCTGTGTATTTAGTTTGGGGATACTTTGGAAGTGCTGCTTCTAACCAGAAGTTTATAAATATACCACGGTATCTTTGTGCACATTCCTAAT
Organism: Protopterus annectens; assembly: GCF_019279795.1. Lineage (NCBI taxonomy): Eukaryota > Metazoa > Chordata > Ceratodontiformes > Protopteridae > Protopterus > Protopterus annectens. The sequence goes on along the minus strand of NC_056736.1, from coordinate 269,959,769 downwards.
GCACTTTCTGTAAATTAAGTTGTCATTAATGCTTGTTAAGACTCAGTTCACTAAACCTTGAGATCAGTTGTCCTAAATCCAATGATTTTAACAGAATTAAACAGATGCCATTCTTGTTCCATATTAACATTTGCCAATTTGCCAGTCCAGACATTTAATAATGGTAGCACAAAATTATGCAAAAGTAAGGAATGTTTTGGACTGAGTCTGCAAAATAGCAGTTGCCATGCTTATAAGAACTGCAGAAAGAAGATGATCTTAAATAGAAGTAAACATTCCTAACTAATAGTACTAGGATAGCTGTTGCTAGAACCCACCTTGTAGCCACACTCTTGTACGCCTCTCCTATACTTATTAACCTTAGGAAAACAGATCTTGCAAAACTTGAAACATGTTATAACAAGATAGCAAAGTTTGCCACAAACTCAACGCACAGGTCACACCATTGTCTTTCCCTAAAGGAACTCTCTTGGTTAGAACTACCCCATGTACTATCATATAATCAATTAATAATGGCACATAAAATACTTCACCAGCTTGAAAAAACACCAGCAATTCAGAACCTAACAGTTCCTTACTGCACTAATCGAATACTTAGATTCTTTTACAGATCTTTACTAAAAGTATCCATGTCTACAAATAATGCAGGAGACTCTCTTTATTCCAGTCATGTAGGAAACACCTGGAACACACTTCAGTCACTATTAGATCCATAACAAATATTTTTCACTTTAAAAAATTGCTCAGAAATGATTTCTCAAACACATGTATCTGTTCATGCCCCAATCCAGGAAAACTTTACAGTATTCATAACACTACCCCTTCTTCCGCTGTAAAAAAACAACATCAAATTTGCCAAGATTTGAGTTCCACAAGTTCTTTTTTCATCCAAATTCCTAGCCATATCCCACCTTTCTTGCTCTGTATTCATTGCCAACAACGTCATTGTGTCTTCTTATTGTATCTCATTCACTGTATAATCTAGTTATAGTTTATAGCGATCAATGTTATGTTGTTTAACAAGCAATGATTATGATGCCTTTTTACTCTGTATTTTATCTATAAGAAGTTAGTTACACAAGAAATTTATGTGTTATTATTATTGACTTTTGTTTGCATGGAGCTTTTATCCCCGGACCTCCACTGAAAATGGGTTACTACCCAGTCAGACTTTACCGGTAAACAAATGTAAAATAAATAAATTCAATATCTGGAGTCAATCAATATATATAAAATTGTCTAAATTGTATTCGTAAAACAGCCTTCCAAACTATCTCTTATTTGGATATATTTAAATCGAAGACATATTTATGTTTTGTGTGTGTGTGTGTGTGTGTGTGTGTGTGTGTGTGTGTGTGTGTGTGTGTGTGTATGCTGTACATGTGTGTTTCATCTATATATATATATATATATATATATATATATATATATAGATTTATGGGTGCTAGTGCTGATATTGAGTGTGTCTTAGGTCAATAGCTGTCTAGCAGATCATGTATGGTCAATTGATTGACAGATGTACCAAATCACACAGATATGGGGTTTTAGAGATTTGCCCTTATCCCATGTTTATGCAATCTTGAAGTTAGTATATATAATTAGCAGGGGTTGTTAAGGATACAGGCGGACTTGCCTTCCTTGCAAAAAGCAATGTTTTGTTTCATTTTCTACAATTAAAAGACTCTTGAGCACTCAGGCTGCTTCTCAGTGCATGCACATCACTGTACTGACTTCTGTGTTTTTGATCATCTGCAGATGAAGTTTGTACAGTTGACTTTAGGTGTTTTTGCTTATAGGTGGTACACCCATACAAATGCATACATATGAAAATGTACATAGATATTGGGCAGCATTCACAAAAATCTGTGTAGTATACTAAGCCACCATACATGGCCTTGCATACCATGCAAATAAATAATTTTTAAAACTCACTGTTTTTCTAAGCAGCAGGTAAACTTTCACTGCGCAGTTGCATAGTTACATGCAGTCTTTCAAGGATTTAGCACATGTGGCTTATGCAAATTAGATTTCACCATTGACATCCTTGCAGCATGGAAGTTATATAATACAGCTTATCAGAGATGCTCATACTACACAATTTCAATGAATGGCCCACACAGCTATTAGATAAGTTGCATGCATGCTTTCATTTCCTTAGAGATCACATGTTCCCTAAATGAGCAGACTCTAGCTGTGGGGCATTTAAGTGATTTAAAGACATTTGTAAAAGGGCTTTAATTGGATTCAGAGGGATTATGGTTATGCATGCTTCTGAATAACGTTATAGAGTGTGCTGCTGTGTTACGCATGATCTTTTTGAATACCACCCAGCGATAGCTAAAAAAGCAGAAGGGTAGATAGCTATACCTATAACTATAGATGCAGATACAGACAGGTAGCTATAGATATATGTCAGGATTTATGAAAGCCTATATGTCGTGCTAAGCTTGTGTGCGAATTCAGCTGTGATAATCATGTTGTTTTATATTCAGTAGAAAGATCTGTACACTGTGCCCCTGTGCATAAAAAAACAGTAAGCAGCAGAATATAATAATGAAGGAACAAGTCAGTGAATTACAAGAAGGTGAAGCAAATCAACATGGCCGAGTGATTCAGGAATGTATACAATCCACACTTACATGCTGCACTCCCTTTTTGCCTCATTTCCAGTACTATTTAGAATACAGCCATGAAGAAAATTAGAAAAAAACTGTTAGGTGTTGCTGCTGCTGTCATTAATCTGTATGTGCAACGGACGTTAATACAAGGTGCTGCTATTGCTGCTGCCAGATTTCGACCTAGAAGGAAAAGAGTTTTAGACCATGTTTTACATATCATGGACCATGATACTGAAATAAGAGAGAGCTATAGGGTAGACTGGAATACCTAAGAGCAAGTAGTCAACATTTGCTATCCTCACCTGAGGCCCTGGGGAAATCATGGAGAACTCATCCCATTGGCAACCAAGGTATATAGCATTATGTGTACTAGTACAGACACTTTTCAGAGAACCACAGGTAATATATTAGGGGTGTCACAGTCTTCAGCCTCAAGAATATTATGCCAATGTCTCACTGCAATGCTGCAACATTCAAAGGAGTATAATTAGTTCCATGTACCCCAGAGGAGAGAGCACTTTAACTCAGTCAAACAGCAGTATCTTCAGTTGGTGAATCCAAGCAGTCTTCCCTACTATGATACAGGTTCCTTAGCCCCAGTAGATTAACCATATGGACACATAGAATATGCAAATCTGGAGTCAATTCATTATCATTCTTGAATTACTCAATCTGCTCAGAGTGTTGGGCAGGTAAACATGGTGTGAGGACCTATACAATGCTGTGCACACACCCTAGCAGTTCAAGATGGAATATACAGAACTGTGGCTACCTAATGTCTCTTGGCTACCTAATGGCTCCTGTCTCTGTCTAGCCATCCCCCAAGCCACTTGCATACAATATGCTGACTCCACACTGATTTTCTCAGCCACATCCACCTATGACCTTCACTGTCTTACACAGAAGGTATTTAATACAGTTGAACAATGGTTCACACAGCGTTGTCTTCTTTTGAACCAAAAAAAAAACTCCTCCTCTTCAATCTTACACATAAGTCCTCTCCTTTTTATTTCTCTGTTACATCCACCAACTGTACCATTATATCACCAGACCTTACCACCAAACTACTTGATATCACCATCGACAACAATCTGAACTTCGACATCCATATCAACAATGCTATAAAGGCTGTCAACAAAAAACTTGGCACTCTTTATAGGATTAAACCCTTCCTTTCACCTACATCCAAAACAACTATAGCTCAAACCTATCTAATCTCTACACTTCTCTATGCCTCACCCATTTTTACTAATCTATCCAAGAATAACCTCAGCAAATTGGAAATGTCCTACAATAACATTGCCAGATTTGCTACAGTCCACCCATAGAACCCACCATTGTATTAATATAAAGCAGCTAGGATGGCTAGAACTACCAAACCTGATTAAATTCCACCAACTCACCATTGCCCATAACACTCTTTATAAACCTTCCAATACTCCTATTCTATCTACCTTCATCACCCCCTATAAATAACTGTAGTCCTTACAGTCATCACACAAACTTCTTGTATACACCTCTAAACCTAACAATAGGGCTGGGGATTCTCTCTTCTCTAATGCTGTTGGAAAATCCTGGAATCTTCTTCCCAGTGACCTCTCCTCACATACCTTTTTATCACTCTTCAAAAACAGACTTAAACTTTACCTCAAAACACACTGGCTATGCCCCTGTACCAAACCTGACTAGTCATCTATCTCTTCAAACTTGGCTTTGCCTATCCCTTACTTCTCACCTACTGTTATATCTTGCTACTAACTATAATTTTCATCTCTCTCTAAATTACATTATGTCCATCCTCTGTGGATACTTATCATCAAGTAAATCCTTTATTAATATCACTATACAATTTACTACCTTTTTTACTATGTAATCTACCTGTATGATGTATTGTACCTGCATTTTGCACTGTTATGATTCTTGCCCTCATTGAACATTTTGTGATAACCTATATGCTACACTGCATTTGTGACTGTTGTTTTTTATGCTATTTGTTGTTTGTATTTGTTGTTTATGTCTTGGAGCTTATCTCCCTGGGCCTCTACTGAAAATGGACATATATCCAGTTAGACTAGCCCGGTCAACAAATGTAAAATAAAATAAATAAATAAATAATGCTGTCAGCCATTAACATTATTGCATGCCTAATTAAGTGTTTAACACTCCTACTACTTTAATGTACACTTACAGGGGGTGTCTGATGGAAAATAGGCTTACTGCAAAGTTTGTGATTACATTGACTGACTTAGAGATAACCTTTATACCACATTTATAAATATATGCTTAACACATAACTATGTCTCTGAGTAAAAAGTGTCTGTAAATCATATCAAGTACATAAGAGTTAGACATACTAACAGAAAAGTAATTAATTCATGTTACAAATGTGAATAATACTCAGAAAAAAAGGGAAAAACACACTTTTGCATTGCATACACTTGTTTGTACTCTGACATGCTTCAGTAACTTAACTGGTGCAAATATCCTATTCAGCCAGACTTCTACTGTGAAAGGACAAAGGGCAAGTGTGAGAACATGGGCATATTTCTCCCTAAATGTAAAATGTTAGAATTAACAAAGCTTGAGTATATTTGCTGTACTTTCACTACCTCATAATATTTATGTTGATGTGACAGACAATGTTATTCTTGTCAATGTCTCATGATAATTCCATGGTTTCATGGTTTGTATCTACAAAAGCTGATGTCTGTGTGGAAGCAGGGATCCTCAATGTCCACATTTTAATGGTATAAAGACATATTGAGACATCATTACACAGAGACATTTTTATAATTATTTTTGACATAATTCTTTGCACAACTCTTTACATTGTGCATTATTGACTGCCAATAGTCACTTGCAGTGAACTTCCAGGGGAAAAAAATCATAATTAGAGCAAATGAGACTAGCACAGTTGTGCTTCCATCAGCACTGTGGATAGTACTGAGTGTCAAAAACACAATTCTTGCATAATTTCCTTTGTGGTTCAACATGTTAATGCAGTAAGATATGAGTAACAGCACCAATAATGCAGTGTTTGATTCCAGCTTTTGGTATTTTGAAGTTAGTTTTCACAGTTAAAGAAATGTTATATTCAGGAACCTGATCTATTGATAACAGTAATAACACATTTTATATGCATGATGTAACAAATATGACATGGACTATAGAGTGAGGAAGCAAAATCAGCAATGTAATAAATTGTGAAATACGGATACTTAATCAAACCATTGAAAATATGTCTGAACAAGTAATCATGAAAATAAGGTATTTCCTTAAAACAGGCATAAATCTTACTTCTATATGCTGTAAACAAAATGACTATGTAAGCTCCTGTTTGACCCCTTCTTCAATAAGTGTCGTTAAATGAAGGCATGATGATCTGTAACACAAATACAAGCTATCATGTGGCACATACTGTTAAAAGATTGAGTGTTTCAGGGTAATGCAGTAGGTACTGGGTTTAATGTTAAATATTTTAAAAGGCTAACACTTGAATAAATCAGCATGCTGCTTATTTATTTATTTTTGTTGCGTTTGCACAACACTAGGCATTGTTGACTGTAAGATGTCACTAACAGTGAATGACAATTAAGTTCTGAAAGTAAAGACTCAATAATGTAGTTTGGAATCAGTAGCACTAATGAGACAAGTACCATTGCACTTCAATCAGCACTCTGGACAGTACTGTTTGTCAAAACAAATTGCTCTTGTGAAACTTTCTGTCTGGCTTACTTTATTAATGCAATAAGTTGTGACTAACAGCAGTGGTAATGCAGGGTCTGAATCCAGGTTACAGATAATTTTATTGAGGGAGTCAGAATGACTGTTGTCACAGACTTTTTATTAGTAACTGAATATGAAGTACAACTGTCAAGTTGCAAAATGCAAATTGCAACACCTCTCCATGTAATGAATGCAATAAAAGTTAACTATATTTTTTGTGAAGTGGGTTAACCACAACAATGATCATAGTTAATTTAAAGCACACTTGCATATGTATAATTTTAACCAGTATTTATTGGAATTAAGTATGACTCAACACAAGTTTTATAATTAGGTGAGTAGGACTTTATGTCATGTAAACATGTTTTACTGAGATCATTCAAATCAATACAAAAGAAATTGTTTGCAGCAATAAATAATTTCTTGTAAATGTAAGTTCAATAACATAACAACTTAAAGTCAAACACATATAGGCTTGTCATAATTAGAGTTCCACTCATTTTGAAAATTATATCTAAACTTGCAAAATAAATATGTTACTTTTCATGTGGCATTGGCAGTTATTAAAAATAAAATAGTTCAGTCTTCTTTTTAGTCATGAGTTCAATTCCCAGGTGCTGTCAGTCACAGTTTGTAAAATGTATGCCCCACCAATCCATTATGTCACAATTTATATAAATATATCTATTAACAGCACTTTTTTACCAACATACTTGAAAATGTCATGTCATGTCTGTCTTTCACAAAAGCATATGTATGATTAACACCTACAACAGAGAAGAGCACTGCCAGAGGTGCAAATATAAAATTTCAAATGTAAATAAGATATCATCATCAAAACACATTTGATGACTTTACAGCTGAACATGTGTAAATACACTGAGCATCACACATGGCCAAGTCTCACTGCCATATTTCTCACCTTCAGTGTACTTGAAACAATCATACCCAAATTCTCAGTCAGGCTATTTGATGTTTTCTTTCACACAAATGTAGTTGGCAAGGTTATCCATCATGAGATCTCAATCAGGTACCATTTCCCTGCCATATTTCCAGATATCCTCTAGAAAACATGACAGGTAGTGGTGAGGATGATGCTCCATTTAGAGCCCAAGAGCTGTGGCAAGAGGATTACAGGACATTTGAGGCATTCCTTGTAAAGCACTACAGCTGTAGACTTTTTCAGGAAGACTACACCAGGTCTCAGTTCAAGGCTGAGGCTTCCAATAGCTTGGTCAAGGCTGTCGACAGTGCAACTGGCATTTCATGCACTGGTGAACAGTGTCATCACCATTATAGTGACATGAGGAAGTGCAAGCAGTACCTCCTGAGCCAATGAGAGGCAGAATTTGCAAATGTGAACACTTCTGAATTGTTTAAATATAGTGATCCACCTGCAGCTAATACAATTTATGGATTGGCAAGACATAAACTTTTTCATTATGATTTTTTTTTAAATTTTCTGTTTTGTATAGCTGGAATAGGCAGATGCATCAGGAAAAATTGTCATGCCTCACAGAGGCACAGGGTAATTATACCGCAGGTATGAATGCAAGCAAAATCATAATACATCATAAATGTAGTTAATTTTACCAGAGTTAATGGAATCATTCCATATGAACCTAAGACACAGCTAAGTAGGCATATCATACCTACATATCAAGCCTACAAGTCTGCTTCAATAGCTCTTGATAATTGCATTAATCAATGTGTAAATTAAATTACATGTGAGTGGGTTCAATTCCAAGCAGTAGCAATTATCTTTTATTACAGAATAATATATAAAATCAATCTGCTGCAAATATTAAAATTTCTGTCTTTGTAAATGGATGCTTTTAATTACAATGCATATAACATATATGCCATAGTCACCTACCTGTTTGCCTAATGTTTATAATATCACTGAGACTGATGTCTTTTATGACATATTTATGACTTCACATTCATATCTGGATGTTCCAAAGATTCTCATATGTATGAGTAGATTTGATTATACTTTGAAATATTAGAATGACAGAGAATTTATGGTATTTTTATGTTTTCACTTCTCCCACCCTATTTCTTTTTTTTAATTATTTTCTTTGGAAACATTCCTGCTGCAACACAGGTGACCATCAACATGGGGAGCAAGACTGACCCCTGGGGATCAGACTGCTGTACCTCCACAGGTGGCTGTGGTGGCATCACCACAGGCAACATAGACACCCACATCTGAGTCACAACCTGTCAGTATTGCCAACATAACTGCTGTACTTCCTGCTCCAACTAGATCAGATAGGTCTGTCTTGGATGCTGGTGCAGTGGTACCCAGCAGGAGTAATGCTAGTGGAAGTGGTGATTTCGTCACCCATCAGGAGCTGAGAGGGCTGGTGGAAGACATTATGGAGATGGGCCACAGTTACTGAATTTGCAGAAATGAGAAAGTCCTGCCTACAATAGCCAAGTTGATGCTCTGTCCAATACTGAACACATTGTCTGCAACAGGGGACAGTGATGACCATTTTGAGGGTGAGGACTAGATACGTTCTGTACTCGTGCTGGAAACAGATGTGTCAGTGATGTCCCCTATCTATTCCCAGTCATAAAGTCCTCCAACCTTTTGTGTACACCAACATCCCCTTCTGTTTGGTCAGTGCCTGGTACATAACCACCCTACCACCTAACCCTCTTATTCCTAAGCACCTTCCCCAACATTTCTCTCTCTGCAATTCATCAAATTATTGTTGTAAGTATACATTTGTCTTGTGAAGCAGTGGATAGCTATGGTGCTCTCCCACCACCATCCTCCACATTCCTCTGTCTGTCCCTCTGAGTCTTACCCTATGCTTGCCTTACATTTTCACCATTGTCATAACAACCCCTTTTCACACATTTAGTCTGGTCAGCAAAGAGAATCACACACAACACATATGGCCAGAGATGACCCATAAAACAACCCTTCAGTTTTTGCCCTCAGGATTTGGTAAATGCCAATAAATTTGTAACTCTGACCACATTAGTACCTTTATTGTCAAGCAAATGGGCTTAGTCTTGATGTGGTATATAAATTCAGACTGACAGCACCATGAGGGCACTACTCTTATATGTATATTATGTTCCATATGTAATGTTCACCTTATGGGATGTTACAGTAGTCATTACTGTGATGAAACATGATGCGTACATCCCCCCACTGCAATTGTTTGTCACTGTTCCTTCAAATATGCGATTTTTACTGCATGAATTATGATTTCCAGAGTGGGCTTCATAGATAATGCTCAGGTCTGTAGACTGCTTTTATTTAGTATCAAGGGTTTGAATCCAGAAGTCTGTCAAACATTATTTATTGTGTTTTACGCATTAATACTATGTATGAACTGTTGGCTACATATGTTTTTACCCCACCATTCTCCTGCTTATGTCTTCAGCATTGTTCCACCACCCTACCCTTGCTGCTCTCTATTTCTGAACACTGTATTTTGCACAGCAGAACATAATTATTATGATGACAAACCACAGATTAACACATCACAAATTTGGAGAGAAGTGATTTATAAACAAAAAAAAACTTTTTATTTCTCTCTCCCTGCCTCCTTCTTGCTCTCTCTCTTCCTCCCTTCTGTCTCATCACTTTTTGTCCTGGGTGTTTGCACAATGCCTGGCATCAAGCAGCAGTGGTAACTGATGGTAAATAATGGTTCACATTTTATGACAGAAACAGGTGAGTTCTTGTCTATGGCTACGTTAGTCTGCTGCCCTTCATGCTGCTGTGGCTTAGACTTGGTGCTGTAAAGAAGGAGAGACTGACAGTACTTTGAAGAGACATTATTATATGTTGAACATGCTGCAGAGGTTAGTGTACATCACATGGAATGTTTCAAATGTAACTTTTTTTGGAAGTATACTGCAGACAAACTTCCTTGCTTCATACTGTTGTCATAGGTCCTTTAGCACCTGACACTTGCCTTGCTTTGTGGTGTCTTGTAATGATCAAATCTATAGACTGTCAACGTAGACTGTCAGATGTCTGACTACAGCATCAGGTCTAAAATTACAAACATTATCATCTGTCATTACATTTTGCTTTGTTTAATTATGGATACATATGTTAAATCACCGGCATAAAGGACCTGTTTGTTTTTTTATGTGTTTCCCAATCATCACACACATGCTCATAATTTACCAGCAATAGGAGCAAGACTTCTTGTGGAATCAACGATTTATGTGGTGACAATATACAACACTAAGCACAATGCAAAATTATTGCTCCTATAAACATAGAATATATTATGATTAAATTGTTATCATTACTGTGCATTTTCTGAAGTATTTTAAGTTTGACATGTAGATGTATCTTATAATGTATTGAATTTAGTAGTCAGTGATGTACAAATGCAATTGTATAAATAATTTTACAACATGCCTTAAACATGTGGACATTCAGAAGATGTGACGGCAGTGTAAGTATACACCTTTATTATCCATATAATGAATACTTTACTACAATGATCATGGCACACATGTAAATGGTGACAGAAAACATTAATATAGCATACATCTGTTACAAAATGGCTCAGAATCAGATCTATCTATATGTCTATGCTCCTTATTTGCACAAAGCTTGGCATGGAGCATCATAGACCACTGCTAATTGCCATTCTAAGTTAAAAAAACTCAAAAAATAATGATGCATGTGCTAATACTTTGCCATCATTTACACAAATGAGCTTGTCAGCAATGCACTTCAGTAAGAGATTTTGACAAAGAAAAAATTAATGCCAATGGCTTATATTCCTTCTGTAATTCTTAATGGCTTGTTGTACTCACGATATGATGAGTTCATTGTGACTTTGTCTAAACACTATGTAGTGTAAATTATGTTTGCACACCAACACATTATACTTGCATATGATGCACAGTGGTGTGGGACCTTTGTACGCATATTTGCCTAGTAGTATTAAGTAGTGTTCTTTCATATGTTGCACATGTATGTTTTATATTTACACTGCACATTGTACACACATAATAAAATATTCCCAGTGACACACCAGCAAATGAAGGTTAGCATACAATGATCCTTAGCTGAGTCAGTTTTGCTTAGTTGTCACTCCACTGCTTGCCATCTGTGATTATCATCCATCATTGACTTGGCAATACACCGTAATGTGAAACAGTCAATTTGCCAAAGTCCCATGAATGAAAGGTGCTATAACTTATGTTATTAGTTGTTATCAACACACTGCTGTTTTGCCTGCTTGTCAAAACACATTCCTTGTTGCTCAAAGATGGAATGCACACTATCTGCTCTGCAACACACTGACGATGTCGTCCTTGCAAATGTGCACTGCCTCACACTTGTGGTAATACTTCTCCTGCGATGCTTGTGTTTAATACAATGCAATCTAGATTGTGTAACTAGCTGGGTAGATGGTTCAAATCCAGCTGTGAGTAACTACTATGAGTGTGTATGTCTCTAGTGCTAGGTAGAAATGGCTTCACCCAGAAATCTGATGTAGTTTTACAGTGAGATAGGACTCTCCCACCACTTTCAGTTCCTTTTAGCACACAGATCCCTTTTGCCAAACAATGTTGGTGTTAAACTTTCAAATGTGCTCTATCTCACAGGTCTAGTCAAACTTCTTATGTGGCACTTGTGGTTCATGCAGTGTCCTCTAGTTTGTGATCTTAGGTAGGTAGGCAGTTCAAATTCAGACATTAATGGTTAGGGTTGTATATGTGTGTGAATCTGCATGTACGTAGGAATGCCATCAGCCCCAGATCTGACATGTAGATGTATCCCAGAAGAGGGCTGTTCTACTAGTTTCTGTCCCCCTTTAATCTAGGCAACTCCTTTAGTAGATACTGATGAGGCTATTTGTTGAAATGTGCTTTATTTCACCCTTGTAGTCAGACTTCTATCGAGCCAGGACATGATATAATGCTCTCTAGCTCATAACCTTAGGTAGGCAAGTTTTAAATCTGGGTTTCTCTACATGTAGTGTGTGTGTGCCTCTACAGTCACAGGGATGCCTGCATTATCCAATTCATGGTCATGTTCACCTACATATTTACAAGATGTTAATGCTACTCCTTCACTCAATTTTAAGCCACACATATGCCTTGTAACACACTAATGATGTTGTACCCTCAAATATGCTCTCACAGTTATAGGAAGAGTTTTCCTGTAGCAAGTGTGGTCGATACAATATCTTATTGCTTGTGTACTTGAAAAGGTAGTTATTTGAATCCAGCAGTGACTGAGAAGTATGAATGAGTGTGACTCTAGTGCTAGGGGCTGAATGACTTGCACCACAGTCCTGATGTGTGGATATAAAGTAGGACAGCCCCCTCCCCCATTAGTTTCAGTCCCTTTTAGCCCAAACAACTGTTTTGTACCTCAGCGTTTCTGTGGATCACTAGTGATATCTGCATTGCTTACTGTACTTATTTCCTTGTTTCACTTGAAAGAAAGTTGCTGTTTGTCGTTTTTGCATTTAAGTTACCTGTAACACATTGCACTTAAGTTACTTGGCACTTGCTCACTAAAGCAATTATATAAGTCAGCACTAAAAATTAAAAGCACTACACCCTCACTCTCCACTGGCCCTTGTTTTCAATTATTAAGGAATTCCCAATATTATTCTAGCATGTCTAAAGGTCAGTTGTCAATCTCCTCTCCGGTCCAGCTGGTGAATCTGGGAATCTTGAGGCAATGTTACAACTGCCTCATGTACACAGACAACCCTCTCCTCCTCCCAACAAATTCCAACACATGTGAGAGATGCAACCATATAGCCAAACTGGAGGCTAAACTCTCTCAACTCAGTACTGGCATAACCAGTCAGGAGGAGAAGGAAACCACACTCACTACAATTCCAGTCTCACATAGACCTACCACGACAGCAAACCAAGCACATAATCACACAAAAACATACTCGGAGGCTCTAAATAAAGATCTGCCTAAGCAGCAGAGACCTCCAAAGCAGTCACCCAAGCAACCGCTACCCCAAAACAAAACACGTGCAACACATATCTCACAAAGCCAGTGTGCCGAACAGTCACAGCCCTTAAGACTAAACAACACACCTGATACACTTGTAATAGGTGACTCTATTGTCAGGCACACTGACATCCCGCTCACCAGGCTGAACAAGGAGAGGGTCACGGTGAGCAGCCTGTCGGGCGCTAGGATCCGCCACATAACACAAGCACTCAGGTCATTCCAAGGCAAGTACAAATATGACTCAGTCATTGTCCATGCTGGTGTGAATGACCTGAGACGTACCTCCCTGGACTACATGAAAAGAGACATAAAGGAGCTCTCTGAGCATGTAGCCCAGGCCGGTATGACCCTGACCTTGAGTAGCATCTTACCCTCACCAAGAATGATGCCGCAATATGCAGACAAGATGATCAATTTCAACAATTGGCTTAAGTACTGGTGTCATTCAAAGGGGACCCAATGTCTTTCAGCTTGGGATGATATGCTCGACAAGCCACGATGCTTTGCTAGGGACAGCTTGCACCTGTCACCCCTGGGCTTTCGGATATTGGCAAAGGCTCTTGCTACCCCTATAGTGCCTTTTTTAGGCAAGGCTCGAAAGACAAACCCACCTCCATAGGTATCACAAGGGATAAGAAACTAAGAGTAATGCTACTCAATGCCAGAAGTCTAAACCTCAAGATGCATGCACTCGAAACTCTCCTTAGCATGGAGAACATCGATATCTGTGCAGTAACAGAAACCTAGTTCAGGGATCCCGAGAGCACCCCAGCACTACCAGGTTATACCTCATACCATGCTTTTCGGCCCCAAAACTTGGACCGAACCACAAAAGGAGGGGGAGTATCGATATTCATCAAAGATACCCAAACCTCCAGGTTGGTGGCAAAGCACGAAGCATCAGAGACTATCCATGTGCAACTAACAGTGGGTAAAACTGCCTTCCAGTTTATAGCCTGCTACAGACCACCCTCCAAAACCCAGGAACCCCACTCGGCCTTCCTGAGAACACTGGAAAATATGAAGGTCTCGCCAAACACCATTATATTAGGCGACTTCAACTACCCAAACATAGACTGGGAGCATTACTCTAGCTCCAACACCCTAGCCCAAAGGTTCCTAGAATTTATGAACTCAAATGCTATGGAACAACTTGTTACCACTCCCACAAGAGGGGAAAACATACTGGACCTGATCATCACCAACATGGGGACTCTATGCTCCAGACCAGAAGTGTATCCCTCACTGGTAAGATCAGACCATAAACTAATCTCACTGGATATTCACATCCCAACCCCACCCCCTGCCCAGAAAACCACAGTGAAAAACTTCTCTAAAGCAAATTTCACACTCCTCAAAACCGAGGTGGAATCCTTCAAAGCCCCCGGGCCTGTGGAAAATACAGCCCAGACTGCAGCATCCTTTATAAACGCATTCTATGAACACCTTCAGGAATGCATGGATCATGCGATCCCGAATAAAACCAAGACCCAATCCTCCAAAGGCAGACGTCCTGTCTGGTGGACCCCAGCCATAAACAAACTATACAATAGAAGGAGGAAGCTACTAAATGATAGAGCAAAATCCCAAAAAGGGAAGGCATCTCTGATCAGTATTAGCAAAAAACTACGGGCACTCATGAAATTGTCTAAGGCCAGCTTCGAGAGAAAAATTGCACAGGACACTAAGGATAATCACAAGGCTTTCTTTAGTTATGTTAGGAACCTGGGTGGTAATTCCCAGATATGCTCAGAATTAGTCCAAAATGACAAAAAATACACTGAACCCATAGACATTGCCAACATCCTAGCTGACAGGTTCAGCGCAAACTCCCCCACCAAAAGGGCAAATATCTATCCCAGCAGAGTGCAGCCCCTGACATCTCAGATGCTCAGGTAAGAGCCGCCCTCTCCAAAGCAAAAAACACAGCATCAATGGGACCAGACGGTGTCCCGGGCTGCATCCTACATGAACTCCAAGAAGAGCTAAACCCAAACATAAAACTACTGTTCAATCTCAGCCTTACTACAGGATATGTGCCCAAAGAGTGGCGTACAGCAACAGTGGTCCCTCTCCATAAAGGTGGTGCCTCAACGGATCCTGGAAACTATCGCCCCATAAGTCTGACTAGCTTAGTCTGCAAAGCTATGGAAAGGATCATCATGGACCTCATAAATAAAGATATTGGGGACCTACAGACACTGGATCCTACCCAGTTCGGCTTTGTTAAGGGCAGATCCTGCCTTTTAAACCTGGTTGATTTCTTTGAAACAGTCACCAAGGTGATTGATGAGGGGAAAGTGGTCCACACAGCCTACATGGACCTCGCTAAAGCCTTCGATACAATACCCCACTTGGGCATTATAGATAAGCTCACCAGCTTAAATATAAACCCCTATGTCACTAGATGGATTGCAAACTGGTTCAAGGACAGAACCCACATGGTTAGAATTGCTGGAGCCATGTCAGACTCCAAACCAGTTACAAGTGGTGTCCCACAAGGCTCAGTCCTTGGACCTCTCTTGTTCGGTATATATTTCTCGGAGGTACAGGCCAACACGGAAGGACTGTGGCTGACCAAGTTCGCAGATGACTGCAAACTGGGTGCAATAATCGACTCTCCAGCCGACACAAGCATCCTCCAAAAGGGCCTCATAGAAACAGACAACTGGTGCCAGAGCCATGGCCTCAAGCTAAATGCCAAAAGTGTATAGTCATCCCCTTTGGCAAAATAAAGTACCCAAAAATTACCACATAGGTGGTAATCCAGTAAGTACGAAGAAGTAATTAGGGACCTGGGGACCCAAGTTGATAGCAATCTCTCATTTGACAACCACGTGGCCAAAGTGGTTAGAAAAACATTTTATATAGCCCACCTAATCATGAAGGGATTCACATCTAGATCAGAGGAGGTCATCGTGCCTCTTTACTCATCCCTCATTAGGCCCATAATTGAGTACAATGCCCCTTTTGGGATGTACCTTACCAGACACCTGCAGCAACTGGAAAGACCCCAAAAGTACCTTACCAAGAGGATCATAGGGCTCAAACAGATGCCATATGCTGCCTGGTTAAGGAAACTCCAGCTCTACTCAGTGGCATACCGCCTGTTCAGAGGCGATCTGTGCCTGACGTATAAAGCCATGTCCAACCCTGAATTAATGGACATGCTGCACCTCAGAAAATCCAAATCCCATCGAGCTATGCGCTCGAGAGACTTGAACCTCAGCACTGAAATAAATAGGACATGCTGGAGGGACAGATTCATAACCCAGAGGCTCCCTTAATTTTGGAATAAAATCCCAGTCCAGGTTAGGCAGAGTCCCTCATTGACTCTCTTCAAGAAGAATCTTGATGAGTGGATGGGAGATCGTAGGTTTACCCTGGGTATCACTTCTGTGTCACTGTTAGACAGAGGCATAGTATACTAACCTCGAAAAAGGGCATAGCAAAATAAATTTAAAATGGGTGGCGAAAGCCAAACACATTCTGGCTAGGCTTATAAATGCCCTAGGGCAGATAGCCTAGTATGAACCCATGAACCTATGAACCTATGATGCTGATTATGTTATAACTTCAAATATGTTCTGCCTCACACTTTGGCTAAGACTTTACCTAAAGCACATGCAGTTAACACACAGTTCTCTAGATTGCCTATGGCATGTATGGTTAACACGCAGTTCTCTAGACTATTGACTTAGATATGCAGCTCATCAAATCCAGCAAATGACAACACATTGCTAGTGTAGTGACATGAATCAGTATCTCATCTGACATTCCAGCAAACACTTTCTCTTCCTTTTAGAGCTAACATAGGCCTTTCAACACATTGATGATTTCATGACATCCAAATAGATGTTCTGTGATCACTATAGTACGAGGTCCCCTCTGGTGCACTCAGTTAATTCTGACTTCACTAGCATGTATAGTTAAGGACAGGCATTGGTTCAAATCTGGGAATGTTTATGTGCAAAACAATTTTGACAGACCAGAGAAGTTTACCCAATAAACAGTGATATGGCTAACTCATACTCGTGTGAACAGTAAGATGGCTAAATCCTTTGATCAATCAGAGGAATTCTTAATAAAGACATGAGCAGCCAAGACATTTCTTAGTTCACAACTTGAAGTGTATCCTTTTTGTCACCAGTGCATTACACGCTCTTCTAGCAGAAGCTCTTAGTACACAGCTCTGTACAATGTGGAGCAGTATAGGGAGGGGTTTGAATTTGGTAAGGTATGTCTGCCAGACAATTATGACAGATAGGAGTGGCTTAACCCACAAAATGGTGATATGGCACAATAACAGGGCCACATTTTCTGAGGGTTCAGCCACCACTTTGGTGGAGCCATAACCATTCCAAAACAAACTGCTGTAATCCCTTCAAGTGTATTATTCATGACACAAAATGTCTCTTTTTTTCTGTGGTGTCAATGGTTGATGTACATCTCTATGATGTATGACCTCATGCATGTGTTTGAGTCTGTCAAGGTGTAACTGTTGCGTATGTCAGACGATGCTTACAGTCATTATTTACTTCCTCAGAAATAATGCTCTTTATTCCATGGCTTATTGGAAACATTTACACATGCCTTTTATTATTTTGTTCTCAATATAGGGGCTTAAAGGCAATAATCACTTATTCGGCAGTTCTAGATATGTGCCATACTGCAAAGTTGTCACAAAGTGTGAGCTGAAATGTGTTATGAAACCTTCCTTTGATTTTGTGGTGGTAGTTGATGTTATTGAATTAATTGGTGTACTTCCTTATGAGTATGTCCAATATAACAATGTACTAGCTACACGTCACTTACTACACTGACCATTAAACAATTAATGTTATGAGACAGTATTGTCATTTGTTCTTATTTGTCAACATTTATTGGGATTAGCCTCTGACATCTTTGCTATGAATCTGTGCAGTGGAGGTAAACACAGAGGAAAACAGCAAATGTTACAGGTCAGTGTACTATTGTTGTATGCAAAATGTCAATTTGTAAAGTTTCATCTGTTTCTGATTTATATTAGTGTACTGTCATACGAGTATTACTGATATGTTCAACAAGGCTTACTTCAGGGCCTTACTTATACAACATGATGCTACATTGTTTTCAGAGATGTCATTTGATAGACTTTTGTATGTTAATATGTGTTGTATGCAGTTGCAGCAGGAAGAACACATGTAATATGATTGATTGCATTCACATAAATGCATTATAGTCAAATAATTTTAAAATGACAGGTGATCCATTACCACTGTAGCTAATGTCATTATACAATACTATTGGCATTAAGTTTTTGGCTAGGTTTTCTATTGGCTACCTATCCATTTGTGGTCTTTCTATCATGCATACATAGATACATACATCATATGCATAGAAATATACTGCCATTCCCACATGCACAATCCAGTGACCAAAGGAGTAACCACACATGAGTGCATATTAGTATTTGTCACTTGGCAACGCCCCTTATTTTACAACTACGTACATATCGCATATGTTATAATTAGACAACGGTAAGTATGGACAGAAGCACCCTATCCCATTGATAAGATGGTCAAAGAGACAGTTCTGTATATGTGTCAGGTCCTTCTAGATTGCAGTACATAAATACATGGCAAGTATGAGCAGATCCACACTTTCTAGCATATATAATGTGCTGGTTGCTGCTACAAATGATTGTTTCCACAATTAATAGCATTATTGGAATGATTTTACAGGAATGCATGATTCTTCTCTGTATGCCCCCAGTTTTACTTGTGTACATTGTCATTACAACTTCATTACTGTTTCCTTCATACATATAAAACAAGGAAAGGGGAAAATTATTTAACCCGTATGTATGTTCAAGCATCAATTGTGTATGTAAATTATTTCCTTTGATTTAGTTTCATAAATCTGTACCAAGGGTGTAACTAGCCATACTCTGTACTCAAGTGAGTACAATTTTTTTCTGAGCATCTATCAGAAAATTTGTAGTGCAAACAGTACATTTTTTTTAGAACTGTTTGAACTATTGCCTATGGTACATTGCTATACAAAACATGTTTTCTAAGAAAAATGTACCTCTAAAATAGTCTTTTAATAGTTAGAAGTGTCAACAACTGAAAATAAAAGTCCCTTTCTGAAGTATATAGTGCAACCTTTTGAGAGGGGGCAACAGCTTAAGGTTTGGTACTAAATATACATTTCTGGCTACACCCATGGTGTGCACTACCTTCAGTATGTGCAATGTCCCCTAATATGTCTGCTTTCCTTGCCAACTGTTAACTGACATCTACACTTTAACTATCATTTTATATGTATAGCATTTACTCCTTTTGCTACACTGTAGATGTGTCCCTCTCACTGCCTTTTCCTGTTTATGTAGATATGTCCCTGATTAGACAAGATTATTTCTATAGTTAACAATAATTAGTGGTGTTTGTACAGAAATCTGTTTATATATAACTGCTCATTCCTCGTTAAGCTCCTCCATCCTCTTACTTACGTGCTTCAAGTCACCCATGCCTTGTATTGTTTCATCTGTACATGCTCACTTACTGAGGTTAAGCTTATTTACAACCTGTTGTTTGTAATATGTACACAAACTTGCACTTCAACATGGCCTCTAGCACGTGTTTTGACCACAAACAGGTGCTGCTCAATGTGTAAGCTTAGCAGCTTGCATATTTAATAAGCACTGCTGCTCATCACAATAAGAAGAATGAACATGTAGGCTTAGTGCAATAAGTACATGCTTGTTAATGAATCCCTGAGATAGTATGTACTAATTTACACCTCTCAACCTGTATCTGAAAATGAGAACTATCAGACTGATGTGGTTCATAAGTTCATAGGAGATTTCTAGGCTAATGGCTTAAGGGCCCTAACAAGCCTAGCCAATATAATCAAATTTTACCCAATATATGACACCTGGGGCAAGAAGGTGGCACAGATTTATGCCTGTGCATTGAGTATCTTATGGCCCCTGTCTATAAGAGATAAAGGGATTACCCCAGGTGTGAATTTATGATTCCCCATCCATTGATCAAAAATGTATTTGAAGAGTCAGGGAAGGGCACTGCTTAATGTAAACAGGTAATCTATTCCAAAGAAGGAGCAATCTGTGAGACAGACATCTGTCGATCCAATATGTTTTGTTTGAGTTGCTGTCTAAGTTTAAATTCCTAAATCGGGTGACTCTCATGCTGTTTGACTTGTGGATGTGTAGCAGCTCTATTGGGGCTGGATTTGTGAGTGTCTTGTAGGTCAAGCATAAGTCGCTCCTTAATAGTCGGTAGGAGACAGAGTAAAGGGATAGGGCTTTTACTCTATCCACATATTTCATGTTTACATCCTCTATTTCTTTGTGAGTAACCTATGAGGTCACTCAATCTGCTGTAAGTGCCCAGTCAAGTATATGCCGAATAGCCCACTGTACTCAATTATTGGTTTAATGAGGGCCAAGCACAGCAGGACTATAATTTACTTGGATCTGGATGTCATGCCTTTACTTATAAGTTGTGCCACATGAAAGGATTTCCTCACCACTGTGGACACATGGTTATCAATGTTTAGGCTACTATCTATCTGTGTACCTAGATCTCTCACCTCTGAGTCTACTCTAAGAGGTATGCTATTGATGTTGTTATTTGCAGGGGCATTTGACTTCTCAAAGGGTATGATAATACATTTTTTTGCATTTAGTTTTAGGCCATGATTCTGGCACCAATCATTTGTTTGATCTAGGCCCTCCTGAAGGATATCTACATTTCTGGGGGATTCAATGATTGCCCCAGCTTGCAGTCATTGGCAAACTTTCTCATCCAGAGGCCTTCCACATTTGTCTTGACTTCAGAGAAGTATATTCCAAGCAGGAGTGGTCCCAGGGCTAAGCCCTGCAGCACTTCACTAATAGCCTCTTGCTGGATCTAGATTCACCCACTTTAACCACGTGTCCTGTCCGTGAGCCAACTAGCTATCCATCTGGTGAAATAGGGATCTATGTCCAGTTTTATGAGTTTATTTATAATACCTGAGTGGGGAATTATGTCAACTGCCTTGGCCTGGTTGAGGTAGACAGTATGTATTGTTTCACCCTCATCCATGGCCTTAGTGACTTTCTCAAAGATATCCACCAGATTCAGCTTTTGACAAAGCTGCATTTGTCAGGTCCAGTGTTTGGAGACCTCCTATGTCATTATTTATCAGGTCCATTATTATTCTTTTCATGGCCTTACATGTAAGATTAGTCAAACTTACAGGTCTGTAATTTCCTGGGTCAGTAGATGGTCCCTCTTTATGCAGAGGGATGACTGTTGCTATCCTTCAATCTATTGGGACAAAGCCAGTCTGGAGGCTGTGGTTAAATACAGATCCTAATGGACCTGATAATTTCTGATTTCAGATGTTTACAAGGCAACCTGGTATATTGTCAGGCCCCACTGAATTTGCATTTTTAGCTTTAGAGAGCAGTGCCAACCTGTTCTTTGGTGATAATTGGAGGTGGAATGGTGGAGGATATTTTCTGGGGGAGAACTGGGGGGTGATGGGGAGTTGAAATTTTAGCTGAATTTGTCACCCAGTAGATTTGCCATGTCTTCAGGCTGAGTATAGGTGATAGCATCTAAACTAATTGAGCATATTGTTGGTTGTTGCCCTTAAGACTGTAGATACAACTGAAAAATGCCTTATAGTTATCCATAGTTTTTGAGGCTATTTTTACCTCAAAGTCTGCTTTCAGAGACGTAACTAGTTCCCTGATTTGCTGGTTTAGACTAATGAGGGACTTTATTTCTCTGTTGTGCACATTCCCTCTAACTTCTCAACAGGATTTTCTTTCTTTTGTTGTGCAGCCTCTTAATACTAGAAGTCAACCAGGATGGCTTGTTTTTGTGGTTTGACCTGGGTTTATTTTAGTCTAGTACTGCTGTTTTTATGCAGATGTTTATATGACCATACAGGGCTTTTGTGTATGCCTCTGCATAGTTTTCTGGATTTGAAGGAGCATGAAAACTAGCTATGCTGTTCTTTAATAGGGGGTAATGTACCTCAGAGAAGTTCTTAAAGTTTTGGGAGTTAGATGAAGGGACTAAGTATACCTTTATTTCAAGGGTGACCACTTTGTACATTCTTACTAGTGAAGACATAACACTAGAGGGAGTGCAGCACTCTCTCATATTTGTGAGCTCCAGATCTAAGATAGTTGAAGGTGCTCCAGGACATTTACATCTACAAAGACAAGACAGCTTTAGGCCTGCATGTTAGTGGTCGTGCATGCCTCCCAATTAATGGAGGGGTAGTCAAAATCACCTATGAGCATGGTATTGGGCTGGATGGTGACTGATTCTAGTAACTTTGGTATGTTGCATGGGTTTCCTGGTTCATAGTGGAAGACCTTTAGCTAGCAAAAACATGGTAATGGAATATCCCATGGTTAGTTGGACATGGAGTAGCTCAAGCATGTCATATTGTTTGACCAGACCTGAGGTGTGCTTATCCTTTATGTAGATAGATACACCTTCGCCTTTTGCTCTTTCATGTTCAGTGAGTAATCTAAATGTATGAAATGCATTATAGCCATGCAATTCCAGAGTGCCTTCCATGGCTTTGAACCATGTTTCAGTAACGGCACAGACATCTGCATTCTCCAGGTTGAAGACAGCTTCCAGGGAGTACACTTTCTTGTTGAGGCTCTTAGCATTGAGCAGTAAGACCTTTTAGCTTATCCTGACTAGCTTTTGTTATGTTGGAAGGTTTGTCTGTTTGGCAATGCCTAAAAAGGCACTATAGGGATGGATAATGTTTTGGCCAATATCCAAAAGCCTAGAGGTGTCAAGTGAAGATCAACCATGTCCTCCCAGGCTGACAAGTACTGGACCCCTTTGGAATGACACTAGTGACTAAACCAATTGTTAAAGCCGATCATTTTCTGCTGGTACTGTGGCATCATCCTTGGAGATGGTAGAATGCTGCTCAATGCTAGGTTCATACCTGCCTGTGACACATATTCTTAGAGGTCAATCATGTCTCTCTTCATATAGTCCAAGGAGGTATATCTCAGGTCATTCACACCCACAGGGACTATGACTGAGGCATACCATACTTAAGGTTAAGTGACCTGAGTGCTTGTGTGATCTGGCATATCCTAGGCCTTGACAAGCAACTAACTGTAACATCTCCTTATCTAGCCTAGTAAGAGGGTCATCAGTGTGTCTCACAATGGAGCCTCCTATGACCAGAATATTGGGTCGTGGAATGTTCTGCCTTATGGGCTAACTGTTGAAGCAAAATGAGATGTGACTTTATGTGTTGTGATGAGCATTGTCTTGTTTGTGTGTATGCAGAGTAGATGAGGATTATGTCTGAGAGGCCTTTGAGGTTTGGGTATGTTACATGTGAGTATGTCTGCATATGTGAGTCTATGTGTGTGGTCCTTTGTTGGTGTGGTGAGTGATGTGTGTGTGAGTCACTAAGAACCTGTTTGCTACTTTTTATGTCTGTATGTGAGAGTCTAGCCTCCAACATCAGTCTGTAACTACATCTCTCACATACTGTATTTGTCTGTTCAAGAATTAAATGGTTGTCAGTGTACATAAGGCAATTGTTGCATTGCCTCAGGACACATATGTCCACCAAGCTGGATTCTGAGATAGCAGGAAAGTGCCCATCCATGGCTGCAGGTCCTAATCTATACTTGAAAGGATAGGAGTGGAGGGTGTTTGTAACCAGATGAGGGAAGTATGCTTATGTGGTCTAATCTGCAGCTAACCTAACCAGTGATGTTGCCCAGTACCAAATCAGATGCTGTCTGAACAGCAATAGTCCTAGGTGCTATAACAAGGTAAATAGCACCGTAAATGTTCACAGTATAATGTAAAAAGCAATGTTTCTAGATGTTTGCATCTGTACAGAGCACTGGCACATTGAATAGCTCCATGCAAATGTGCCAAATTTATACCAGCACTGGAAATACAGAAAACTGATTGAGCCCTCTGGCCAATACAGCTATTATACTTAGAGCCATTTTGTGTGTTTCCCAACTCAGATAGACCAGATAAACACCTACTGCCACTAGATGAATAATCCCAGCCCTCCTAATGCAAAAGCACAGCAAAGGAGTGCCTAGAGTGAAATGCTACCACAAACACACTTAAAGATACATCAGTGTACTTTAAACAGCTTATAAAAGTGTGATTATTCAACAAAAGTACTTAGTTTTGTTGAAATAAGCCATGAGCTACTCAGTTGTACAGAATTTATAAAGGCACTAAAAACAATATTGTTTGTGTCTTTCGGCTTTTCCCAGTTAGGGGTCGCCACAGCGGAACTCCGGTCCGCTAATGATTGGCAGTTGATTTTTACATACCAGCTTGCTAGGCCTGATGCACAACTTTCAATGAATGTACGCCCATTCACGCATGTCTCCACGCAGAAGACGCTGTAGCTGAGAATCAAACCCGACAGCGTCTTACTGTGAGGCGACAACGCTACCGCAGCACCACCACCACCGCAGTGCACTAAAAACAATATAAGCTGATTAATAAGCCCTACAGCCAATAAAACAACTACATGCAGACATCTCAAGTGTGTTTCCCTAACCTAAACAGACCAGACTACTACCCAGTGCCACTAGATGGAAAATCCACTGACCTCTTGATTTAAAATACAGAAAAGTGCCTGCTAGAGTGTGAAAATACACTACTTTATTTAGCAACCAGCTAGCTGCACCACAGATGAGTCTTTTGTGACCATGGGAATCAAAATCCTAAACTCTATCAAAATCCACACTTTCCAAATTAAACTTTTATATACATAAATTAAACATACTAATAACTTACAGTAACACTGTTTTCCCATTCTTGGCTATGTTGAATAGGCCAAGTTCCATTTGTTTTGGCATTTCTTAAAAATCTATTTTAAAGTAAGTGATCTTTTGTAATATTTGAACTTTACTTTATCTGAACTATTGCTCACTATCTAAATACATGTTTTAAAAGTCCTTTTATATTTGCAGATGCCAATGATTATGCATCACATGTTTACACTGTCTACATGTTCAGCTATGGTTCATTTAGATTGCACAAATAAAAATACACCTGCAGCACAAGTGATATGATCACTTGTCATTTTTTAATTTAAAGTTTGATATTATAAATTAATGTACAGATGATTTTGATGATGTAAATCAATAAGCCAATTTCTTAAAAAAACATCAATGATCAAAGTTCAAAGTATTGTATAGATCTGTACACAAAAGAGCTTTTGGTAACGGAAATTGAATGTGGGAGCATTAGCGTTCCTTCAGTCATGAGTAATACATTTGACAATATAAAATCACACACATTCATGAAAACCAGTTTGATGAATAAATGCACATCAAAGGGAAATTCATTGTACAAAGCCATCTCTGAATCAAAGTAGTGTTAGCATCATGCATTGAAGGTATCCATATAGGACCATGGTTCCATGATAGCCACTGTTATGGCCTTGATTCATATAATGCTTGTTTGAGGAAATGTGCAGACCAGCAGTAACATAAAATAAAGACTTGACTCTCATATTTATGTTTGAGTGATATATCAGTAATCTGAAAGTTCTGCGTTTTAGTCTAGGAAATGCAGCACCATATGACATCACAGCTATGTATCCACATATTATAAAAAAAGGCATGGCTTGCTGCATTTAGAAAGTAGATTCCAAAGTTAGATGACTAGAGAGAGGGAAGGGTTAAGCATATCAGGAACAGATTCCTTTTCTGGGGGAGGGGGTTGTCAACAGTGGAGTAAATCTGTTTACTGGCTGTTTAATCTCAATCTTGATGAGCAAGTCTCTTAACTAAACAGGAAGGTCTCAAGTTTCCTGTAGTCAAAATTTGCTGCAACGGTGCTAACAAGTCCGGACATTAACTGCATTGTGGAATCAAAGAAGAGGGAGAAAGTGAGTTTTGCTTTTATTTTCTTCTTCTCTCTCTCTTCTCTAAATGTATACAACCACAGAGTTGATACATTTACAGACTGGAGGTATGACTCCTGCCCTCACATTGGAGGTGCAGCGGAGGCTTGCCCCTTGCAAAAAGGACTTGTTTCAATGTGTTTTTAAACCTTAGTAATAGTGTTGTTTTGAGACTTTGACCTGCCTAGGATTTAAATGTTTTTAACATCTTTATTAAAGTATCACTCAAAACATAGGCAAACAAAAATTAATAGCAAATAAAACAAACCATATTAACATTTTTCCATTTGCATACATTATACATCACATATGTTGCCTTTTTTTATAACTAGTCAGTCTAGCATTGCATAGGTTCCTCAATTCCTATCTTCCCTTAAACCTCACTCCTCTTCTCCTGAATATTAATTACGTTTTGATTAAATGACACAGGATTAATCATATTGAATGGCTGCCTCACACAGAACACCATCAATATAGTAATAAACTTGTGCAATTACAGCATTTTTCCCCTTGTACTGGTTGCATTCAAAACTTTAAGCAAGGCTGTTATTTATACTGATGCCATGTAAGCACAATATTTAATGTGGATTTGCATTAGCAGTAATTCGGGCTATCACTAAGTGGGTGATGAACTGAACTAACAACTTAACATCTGAAACTCAAGTTTTTAATGGACAAGTCGACAGAAAAAACACATCATTTTTTTTTATTACAGCCAATCACTGTAGTGTCCCATTCATTAAAAAGCAGCAAATAAAATAGGGCTATTGGGTTTAATGAGGCATGCATCAGGTATAAGTGTAGTGTGCGCATGTGTCTGTATATATCTGGGTGTTTATTTTTGGTGGAGGGGGGTTGTTGGAATTGTTGGGATTACCAGCCAATGTATATATTCAAATATGCTTCATAAATTAGAATTGTGAAAGAGAATGGTAGGCATCGCCAGTCTATATATGGTGCGTTGCCAGCCCATGGCCAAATAAAAATACAGGCTATATCATACTACAGCTAGAAAATAGCTTGCATTGACAGGGCAGACATTTAAGAAATTAATCTGACAAATGTGTTGTTACAGAAGGAGAACTTTAAGCCAACGGTTACAAGAATAAATAAATACATTAAAAAAAATTAAATAAACATTCAACGAACATAGGATTGCTGAAGTAATGTTTTCACTCTATATATGTAAGACAATTGCCACTAAGATCACATGATCAGCTTAGAAATCACTGTTTTTGTTTTGTTGCTGTTCAAATGAATTTAATTTTAGAACTAAAATGAAGATTCCGTTCTCTTTGTAAAGGCAGAAGGCACATGTAAAACACATGCTGCATTGCACCTGATCACTTTAACTGCAGAAGGACTTGGATATGTATTAGGGCTTATAGATAAGACAAGCCATGCCTCACTGTGCAGACTCTGTAAGGCTAATACCTTTGATCGACTGGCATAATCTTAATTCATTTAAAACTTTATTGGCTAGAGGACACCAAACTCTCCAAAATGAAATGAAATGAATAAATCGAGGGACCCTTTGTACTTTTGCATATGAAATAATACTCATAAGGAGAGAAGCTGCACATCCTGTGGACCATCGAGGGCAGAAAACATGAGCCACAAAGAATCATAGAAAATGATGGTTTATATCACATGGGATTACCCAATACCAACAGCTCAAAAGATAAATGCTAGAAAACTGGATGTAGTGGTCCAGGAAAAGAAGACAAAAGTAGTATTGATCAATGAAATCACCACACCATGTGACTACAGTGTCTAATCGTACAGAGAGACACAAAGTCATAAAATACGTTGATCTGCAGGCAGAAACGAGAGCCATGTGGAAGAAAGATACCCAGACAGTTCCAGTAGTAGTAGGAGCAACTGGTCTTATAAAAAGGAATTTACAATCATATTTAGATATGTTACCAGTTTCTGTAACACCGTACAAATTGCAGAAGGAGTCCTTACTGGGCACATTGCGGGTGCTGCGAAGAGCACTTTTGTCTAACATCAAAGAGTGAAACGATACTAATTTCATGAACTTCAATCGTACGTTGACTTAGGAATGGGGTCCATTCCTGTCATGGTATTAGAAACCGAAAAGACTTGGAGAAATTAAAAATGTCAGAAAGGTAGAAAAGGGAAAGGGGGAACAGTACCGTGGAAACAACCTATGATGTTTGTTTACATTAAGGACAGGAAAGAATGAACATCATCCTTGTGAAGTGTTTGTATTAGAGATTTAGATTATAGATGTGAAGAAGTAGAATATTTTGACAGAATAACTTGAACTTTCATCACAGTCTGCTGACAAGATACATGGCTCTCTGAAGGAATCCCTCTTCTATGAAATAGACCTCCTAAATATTTTTCAATGTAGCTCATTGACCATTTTTAAATGCAACATAGACTAATGGTTGGGAAATCATTAATTCACTCCTGATCTGGTCCTTAAATTAAGATTGCATGAATCATACCTAAACTCTCAAGGCAACAAACTAACAGTACTACAAACCAAACAGTATTACTATACAGCAACTGTAAAAAGAAGTGTTTTTAGAGGGGAATGTTCCTTCACCTGCTCCATAGTATGGTGCTTTGTCCCAAATTCTGACTACAATAACTCTGAGGCTACACAAATGTAAAGGACAAACTATGTGTAAATACTAATTCACCTTTTCTCTTTACTTTGAGTTCCCCGACATTAGAGCAGTATAGACATTTAAGTACAGCATGTTCAATAAAACAGGAACCAAAAATACGACCTGTAAAGATAGGTAAAGACTGCCAGCCTAGCCAGATAGAAGTGTGTAGATAATTCTGTCATTTGTAAATATTAATACAAGCCACAGGCTTGTTCTCTTAAATGTGGAAAGACTGGATTGGATACTGAACTGCAAGAATGTGACAACAGTGCACTCTGCTGTAACAAAGCTAATAAGTCATTCTTTGATGTCAAAACTTGGAGCCAATATGTCTGGATGAAGGAATTCTGGCTATTGTCTTGAGACCAGAGTTAATTGCTAGAATTTGCATGTATAAATTATTTTGTTGTTCTGGCTTCCTGACCAGCTGCAAGATCAAGGGCTATTAACCTCTGAGAATCTGTTAGCCTGGGAACCAGAAAGAAATTATGTAATCTGAAATGAATCAGTGGTACTGTGTTATCAATTTAAGGACAGAAAGAATGAAAGCATCAGAGCATTTGTCTTGAGAACATCCAACTCATCTGTGTCTGTATGTAAGTAGGACTTTAGAACTGTATTTTCTCTTAGAAATAGCTAGGAATTAGGAAGATTAGACTAAGTGTTTTTTCTGTTTTGATGTCAGAACTTTTCTACAGTATTGTTTGAAGTATTTCTCTGTAATCCCTGAACTCTTGACTAGCACTGTGTAGTAAGAAGTATTGTCTTGTGTTTTTATTATTTATTATTAAATATTAACCTTTTAACTGTGGCTGTTTTGTGTACAGATAATTTAAGCTGGAAGACTGCATTGTATGTATATAGTGATATTGTACTAAGTCAATCCAAATACATCTTGACTGTTAGGTTGCACTTACCTTTTGGATAATGATATTGCACACTAATAATTGGACACTCTTTTAAGGTCCTTTGAGTAGCTGATAAATATTAGCTGGGTGGTGGCAGTGATTTCTACTGCATAGTCTGGGTAAAAGGGGCACAGCTGGAGAACCTGTGCCAGCCTTCCCCAGGGGTGTCTGTGTGGTTGCATAAACTCTTATCTCAAAGTGTGTGTGTGTCAG
Source organism: Protopterus annectens (assembly GCF_019279795.1). Taxonomy (NCBI): domain Eukaryota; kingdom Metazoa; phylum Chordata; order Ceratodontiformes; family Protopteridae; genus Protopterus; species Protopterus annectens. The sequence goes on along the minus strand of NC_056736.1, from coordinate 269,929,738 downwards.
CTACTTGGGCAAGGACATGAAGCACTGACTCGATAGAGAGGGTGCTAGAGGTTTTTTTAGCTTGCCCACTAGGCTGAGATTTGGAACCTATAGCTGTGCCAGTGGGGACCTGGAGAGAAAGGGAGAAACCGGCCCCAGACTGACTGTGATCTCTGTGTGCTCTTAAGGGAAATTGTACTTTACTATGTGTGTATTTATTATCCTTTCCCTATATGGACACCCCTCACTGGTGTTAGTGGTGAGGGCTGAGGCTCCTTGATTGCTGGGCCAGTGCACAGTCATTACACCACCAATCAGCAGTCTAGACACATGTCAAATGTGCATGATTCATTAAGTCTCTATGGAAAGAGACATGATCATTCTTGGTGTTACTGCTTTATATCCTTCACACTTTGTGCTTTGTCTCTAAATGTGCTTCATATATTTATTTTGCTAACTTTATACTGTCTTTACAGAAATAACTAAATACAATACCAAAAAATATTGAAACCTGGATTTCTTTTCTTCTCTTCAGATGGATAAAAATTCATTAACATTGGAAGTAGTTAGCAATACTTATATTTAAAGTGTATTCTTGCAGTTGAAAAGGTATTCTATTTTAGCAGTCTTAATTGCAATCCATTTCACCACATCACAAAAGTGTTGTTGTCTGTCATTGTATCATTCCTTCTAAACATATTTTAATTTATAGCTCAAATATGCTTTAGTAGTAGCATTTTTTTCTAAAGGAGCTTCACTATACCTCTCAAGTCAGTAGTAATCGGTAGAAAAAGGCCCAAATAATTTAGTTTTAAAATTAATAAGATAAGAGATTTTGCATTAACATTCAATTTCACAACAAAAACAAGTATAAACCTCTAATATCTGGCATTATCTATCAACTATAGTCCTCAGAGATTTCCAGAAAAAAAAATACAAGAAGAGAGCCAACAGGAACATGATTAGTTATGCCACAAAGTAACACTTTGGCAGGAATCCAATCAGCATTGAAGAAGCTGGGAAAATTAGCTGTAAGGTAAGCTGGAAGCAAGACGTTATCTGAAGTAGTCTGACAAGCATCCTTCAACTCAGCAGAAGCAAGGCATGGCAGAAATTGAGGGTAACATGGGTTTTTATGCAGGCAATATCAGCAACTTGTGCCAAAGGTATAGTTTCCATAACTTCTGTAGGCACAACTGAAAGGTTTTAACACTATCACTATCATTTAAGTGCAATACTATATATGTTGTGAAAGCAGTTGTTTACATTAACATATTTGATTTGTAGTAACACAATGCATGGTTGACTGATGTCTGTTTAGTAACTTCTACAATCAGTTTCCTTCTGTGTTGTGAACGGTATAAAAGGAGTGATCTGTTAGATGAAGAGCTGACTCATTTATAATCAGTAATGAATACGGTTTTAAAATTCACAAGGGAAATTCATAATGTTTATAAATGGGCTTTATAAAGGTTATCACAAGGTGTATCCAATGCAGGTTATGGCCAGTAAGACAGAGAAAGAATTGGCCACCCCTCTCTTACTGGGGCAAATGGCAAACAAAAAAAAAAAAAATACAAGCATTTCCATTAAGATTAGTCCCCGTGGTGCCAGCTTCCAGTCAGTCATATCCATGAAAGTGTGCTGAGCCATATCAGCCAATATTGATGGGAGATTAATAGTGCCCCATATTAAGTATACTTTCATGATTTAATTCAGGTGAAAATTTGTGATCACCAACTAGTCATCCAGACTGGTTTAAAATGTTGTTGCTGTTGTGTCTTTCGGCTTTTCCCAGTTAGGGGTTGCCACAGCGGAACTCCGCTCTGCTAATGAATGGCAGTAGATTTTTACGTGCTGAGTTGCCAGCTCCGACGCACAACCATCAACGAAGGTACGCCCATTCATGCATGTCTTCACACAGAAGATGCTCTAACTGAGAATCAAACAGTACTGTACCCAGGGAAATACTATACTTAATATGTAAGGGTAGCCTATTCTAGAAACAAAACCAAACTTAAATTTGAATACAAGCAAATCTGATCTCCAACCGACCATAATTAGCTTATCCACCACTCCTCCCCAGAGGAATAAGGCAACTGGTACAGTTTTTAGAAAAAAAATGTTTTATTTAGTCTTCAAAGGTGGATAGCAAACATAATTTCTAAAAACCTGCAGCAGTTGTCTAATTCCTCTAGAGAAAAGGGATAGATAAGCTGATTATGGTCAGCTGTGGTTCAGATGGTGAACAGAAAAGGTCACAGCACTGATCCCTGAAGAATGTCACTAGTCATCTTTTTTTGCTTTCTGCCGTAGAATCTGCTACTTTAATTGCATGGGTTCTATCTGCCAGCCAGATTGCTATCATCTTAAAACATAAGGGTCTTCACTTAAGACTTTAAGTTTATTTACAACTTTATCATGGATAACATTATTAAAGGCCTGGATTAGATCCAGGTATTCTCTGTGAACTTCACAGCCACTATCAACAGCTTTATTTGCTTTCTTAAAGAAATGTATTAAATTAAGTAGACACTATATCCCTTTGACAAAACTATATTGTTGCAGGTCTACAACAATAAGATTTTTATATCAGAAATTATGGAATAGGGTACAATACATTACAAATTAAGCTTCTTAGGATGATGGGACTGTACTTTCTGGGACCTGAGTTGGGGCCATTTTTATGGAGTGGCATAATGCCAGCTATTCTCCAAACCTGAGAAAAATTATCTGTGGCTATGCTTAAGTTGGAAAGTTTTAGAAGACATTCAGAGAGAGCATATCTTTCACTGTTGATTAAGTAACCGTATATATTGTTGGGGTGCATAAAGGTAGCATTTTTAGGTTTAGAAATTGCAGATGGACATGCTCCATAATAATATTAGGAGGAGAAAGGACTCAGGAATTTGTATAACTTTAATGACTGTTCCTGATGTGAATTTGGCACTAAATTTATCTGCAAGCAATTAACATATTTAGCATAATTCAGAGCATTGCTGAGTGTTATTTCTTATTCCTATCTGATATAGTTAGAAAAGCATTTGTAATCATGTTTGGCTTTTGATGCTAATTTTTACTTGTGTTGTGCTTTGAACTTCTACATGGTAGGTTTCAGATTTTTACTGCTCATTTTGACGCATCCTTTAATGTGGTTAGATATTTATTATTGAGCTTATTAATGCTGGTGTTGCACTAAGGTGGCTTATTTTATATTCTTCAATATATTTGGTTATGTTTAGGACTGTTTGTTTTATGGTATTTGTTAGATGGAAACAAAATTAATTTGAATACGTGACAGCTGAGAATATATAGCAGATGGAAATTTTGTAGCTGAATTTTGAGAGCTAAATATAGAGGTTTACTAGGTTTATCTTTCTAAAGTCATTGAATTCAAGGGTCTTCATTGTGTTTGGTTTAGAGAGGTGTCGTGAAGGAGAAGATTGCTGATTTGTAATAGGATTTACCAGAGATTAAGGTACTATAGGAGTAATGCAAATAGGTGTGATATTAACAAAGGATGACATCAAGAAGATTTTGAATCAAAGTGGGCCAGTTAACTATTTATACAAAGGAGTCAACATTTACTAAGTCTAGGACTCTTTGAGTGTACCTAACCTTTGTGGTATAGGTGCACCAGTTAATAGTTAAATACTTGAAATCACCCATCAAAAAGACATTTTATTTATGTGAAGTTTAATAAGTAAGTTTACAAATCTTTTGTGGTTCTACAGAAACAGTGAAGGTGACCTATAGCAGGCTTTGAATTGATAATTTGAAATTTAATAAGTTCTGTCTGTGGGTCGTAGGGAATCTCTGCCTAGAGATAATTTGGTCTCTAACAAATATTGATAGTCTTTTGTAGTTTCAAATAAGTCAGAATGTGGAATTGGCACTGGAACCTGATAAAGAGGGAATGCTTTCTTTACACTGAAACCAAATCTCAGTTATAATACAGATGTGGATGTGTTCAAGTTGGAGGAGAGCCTCAAGATCTGACAATTTATAGTTAAGACTTCTGGAACTGAGCAGAACAACCTCGATGTGATTTAGACTGGAATTTACAGCAAGCTTTTTTGTTATATTAGAATGTCTAAAACATAGACTTTGCGTAAAAAAAACTCTATGGGTGCAGCAATAGTTTTGGCTAATATGAGAAGTCTATTGAGTGAATGGTGTGGGCCATCCTTAGTGAAACAAAATGGCTGTTGATTATCTTGTAGTGATCTGCATCTAAGGTTTTTGAGCCACGACATATCAGACTCTCCTTCCTTTGTAGAACAAATAGTTCCTTTCCTTAAATACCTGGTTAAAGGACCTAATCTATCATCAGCAGATATGCAAGATACATTTGCATGATAGATTCATATTCCAAGATATTCTCACTCTCTGGAACAAACTTGCACTCCAGATCAAGCACAGCAGCACCCTCGTCACTTTCGAAGTCAACCTAGATAATTCAATAGGCAGCCTCAAATTTACCCTGGTCTATTTTGCATTACACTCCTTGTGGCTGGAAGGGAACTTCTGAATAAGGCTTAATGGCTACGTATGTAATTGTCTGTTCACAGCTTGCCTAGTAGTTTACTGTGAAGTTATGAACCTATAAAAGACATTGCACTCCATGCATGTGAAACATGCATTGTGAAACAACTGCATCATGAGAATAACTGTAGTTTTTAAGGCTGTTTTCATGTGGCCAGAATAATATACATGTTCCCCTGACTGCTCCCATGCATGCAGTAATGAACATGGAAAGAGGTGTGTGATAGTCATACAGACAGGGTAAGCATTCCATAGAGCAGCCTTTCATAGGGTCTGAAGAGCATTACTATGGCCAGTTATTTTATGAAGTACATTGAGAAATAGGTCACAATTCAAAGGTAAAAACAGAAATGAAATGAACTGATAAGAGTGGACTTTGGAAGATAATATTAAGCGAGAACAGCATTGCACTCAAGCTAAACTTTTTTTCATCAATGTTCAGTGCTTTCCATAGTAAGTGACCTTTCTGAAACACTATTTATTGACTCAGGAATGGAGTGGGATGGTCTTCTTCAAAGTTACTGGTTTGTGCTTTATTACTGGGTATTTTAGAGTAGTTTATCAGTGTCAACAAATGGCATATTATGAAAAAAGCTAACTGGTACAACCCTTTTTTCCGATGGTTATAGAACTGCATTTATGTGTTAGTGAACTGCCACAAAAGGCTCCTGAGAGCACCCCAGCACTACCAGGTTATACCTCATACCATGTTTTTCGGCCCCAAAACTTGGACCGAACCACAAAACGAGGGGGGGTATCAATATTCGTCAAAGATACCCACACCTCCAGGTTGGTGGCACAGCACGAAGCATCAGAGACTATCCATGTGCAACTAACAGTGGGTAAAACTGCCTTCCAGTTTATAGCCTGCTACAGACCACCCTCCCAAACCCAGGAACCCACACTTGGCCTTCCTGAGAACACTGGAAAATATGAAGGTCTCTCCAAACACCATTATATTGGACGACTTCAACTACCCTAACATAGACTGGGAGCATTACTCTAGCTCCAACACCCTAGCCCGAAGGTTCCTAGAATTTATAAACTCAAATGCTATGGAACAACTTGTTGCCACTCCCACAAGAGGGGAAAACATACTGGACCTGATCATCACCAACATGGGGACTCTATGCTCCAGACCAGAAGTGTATCCCTCACTGGTAAGATCAGACCATAAACTATCTCACTAGATATTCACTTCCCGACCCCACCCCCTGCCCAGAAAACCACAGTGAAAAACTTCTCTAAAGCAAATTTCACACTTCACAAAACCGAGGTGGAATCCTTCAAAGCCCCCAGGCCTGTGGAAAATACGGCCCAGACCGCAGAATCCTTTATAAACGCATTCTATGAACACCTTCAAGAATGCATTGATCATGCAATCCCAAATAAAACCAAGACCCAATCCTCCAAAGTTAGGCGTCCTGTCTGGTGGACCCCAGCCATAAACAAACTATACAATAGAAGGAGGAAGCTACTACATGACAGAGCAAAATCCCAAAAAGGGAAGGCAACTCTGATCAGTATTAGCAAAAAACTACAGGCACTCATAAAATCGTCTAAGGCCAGCTTTGAGAGAAAAATTGCACAGGACACTAAGGATAATCACAAGGCTTTCTTTAGTTATGTTAGGAACCTGGGTGGGAATTCCCAGATATGCTCAGAATTAGTCCAAAATGACAAAAAATACACCGAACCCACAGACATTGCCAACATCCTAGCTAACAGGTTCAGCGCAAACTTCTCCCCCCCTTCGCCACCAAAAGGGCAAATATCTATCCCAGCAGAGTGCTGCCCCCCTGACATCTCAGATGCTCAGGTAAGAGCCGCCCTCTCCAAAGCAAAAAACACAGCATCAGTGGGACCAGACGGTGGCCCGGGCTGCATCCTACATGAACTCCAAGAAGAACTAAACCCAAACATAAAACTACTGTTCAATCTCAGCCTTACTACAGGATATGTACCCAAAGAGTGGCACACAGCAACACTGTTCCCTCTCCACAAAGGTGGTGTCTCAACGGATCCTGGAAACTATCGCCCCATAAGCCTGACTAGCTTGGTCTGCAAAGCTATGGAAAGGATCATCATGGACCTCATAAATAAAGATATTGGGACCTACAGACACTGGATCCTACCCAGTTTGGCTTTGTTAAGGGCAGATCCTGCCTCTTAAACCTGGTTGATTTCTTTGAAACAGTCACCAAGGCCATTGACGAGGGGAAGGTGGTCCACACAGCCTACCTGGACCTTGCAAAAGCCTTTGATACAATACCCCACTCGGGCATTATAGATAAGCTCACCAGCTTAAATATAAACCCCTATGTCACTAGATGGGTTGCAAACTGGCTCAAGGACAGAACCCACATGGTTAGAATTGCTGGAGCCATGTCAGACTCCAAACCAGTTACAAGTGGCATCCACAAGGCTCAGTCCTGGGACCTCTCTTGTTCGGTATATATTTCTCGGAGGTACAGGCTAACACGGAAGGACCGTGGCTGACCAAGTTCGCAGATGACTGCAAACTGGGCGCCATAATCGACTCTCCAGCCGACACAAGCATCCTACAAAAGGGCCTCATAGAAACAGACAACTGGTGCTAGAGCCATAGCCTCAAGCTAAATGCCAAAAAGTGTATAGTCATCCCCTTTGGCAAAAACAAAGTGCCCACAAATTACCACATAGGTGGTAATCCATTAAGTATGGAAGAAGTAATTAGGGACCTGGGGACCCAACTTGATAGCAATCTCTCATTTGACAACAACGTGGCCAAAATGGTTAGAAAAACATTTTATATAGCCCACCTAATCATGAAGGTATTCACATCTAGATCAGGGGAGGTCATCGTGCCTCTTTACTCATCCCTCATCAGGCCCATAATTGAGTACAATGCCCCTTTTGGGATGTACCTTACCAGACACCTGCAGCAACTGGAAAGACCCCAAAAGTACCTCACCAAGAGGATCAAAGGGCTCAAACAGATGCCATATGCTGCCCGGTTAAAGAAACTCCAGCTCTACTCAGTGGCATACCACCTGCTCAGAGGCGATCTGTGTCTGACCTATAAAGCCATGTCCAACCCAGAATTAATGGACATGCTGCACCTCAGAAAATCCAAATCTCATCGAGCTATGCGCTCGAGAGACTTGAACCTCAGCACTGAAATAAATAGGACATGCTGGAGGGACAGATTCATAACCCAGAGGCTTCCTTCACTCTGGAATAAAATCCCAGTCCAGGTTAGGCAGAGTCCCTCATCGACTCTCTTCAAGAGGAATCTTGATGAGTGGATGGGAGATCGTAGATTTACCCCGGGTATCATTTCTGTGTCACTGTTAGACAGAGGCACAGTATACTAACCTCGAAAAAGGGCATAGCAAAATTCATTTAAAATGGGTGGTGAAAGCCAAACACACTCTGGCTAGGCTTATAAATGCCCCAGGGCAGATAGCCTAGTATGAACCTATGAACCTATAAACCTAAAACACAGTGCAGAGTCAAGCAATACCCATCAAGGAGAAATAATTCACTTACATGCTACTAGACTTAATGAAGCAAAATTCATACATGAAATAGTATTGCAGGAAAGTCCACATGTAGCACAAGATGTATGTACACTCTAGTGAGCAACTAAATTTAAGTATTATGAAGCACAGCAAACCAGTGGTACTCAGGTGACACAGATATGGAATGAAGACTCATGCCTGGGTCCTGTGCATAGAGGATGCTCTGTCAAAAGGCACTGTGGAACAAATGACAAATGGTGACATGCTGTCCTTTGTGACAACATTGTTTTATATCCTATGATGCACACTTATTGTGTTTACATTTGTTTAGCACACCATTACACTGAGGAAAGTACTGTTGTATGGACAGTCCTTTTTGTTCAGCTGTACCAGGTGATACCTGCTGTATTACAGAACAATAAAACTTCACTAGTCATTACCATCATGTACAAAGGCTTCAAGTTGTACATGCAAGTTTAACAGTGTTCCTCTATGGCATATGATCAAGTCTTCAATCTGTGGCTCAAAATGATTCTACTGGTTAGTAATGTTGTTCCTAGCAGCATTTTGCTTGTTCACTGAACACACACCAGCTTTACATATTACATGACTGTGACTGTGGTGCTATTATTCACCAGGTAATTATAACACAACTGTAGTTATTGCCATATATTACTACAACAGCTACTTTGCACTAACTGCAGTATTTAAGAAAGTAGTGGCTGCATGCTGACTATATTTCTGAGGATCATGGGGCTGTGTCCCAGAAAGCTTCAAACCATGAATAGATAATATATAACTGGTGCACTTCACACTGCTAGTGATGGTGCAAAGTGTGTGTGTGTGTGTGTGTGTGTGTGTGTGTGTGTGTGTGTGTGTGTGTGTGTGTGTGTGTGTGTGTGTGTGTGTGTGTGTGTGTGTGTGTGTGTGTGTGTGTGTGTGTGTGTGTGTGTGTTTATCATATGAAGCACCATTAAATCAGTGGATAAATTTCATTACTACGAAATGTAAGTTGGCCTTTTTGGATGACAAGCAAATAAAAATAATACATTAAGCAATTTATCAAATTCCAAATATCTCCAAGCAGATATTCTTAGGTCTCATTCTTGACCCTACTTTATCATTTAAAACACGCACAGAAAGATTAGCAGCCAGAACATTAATATTATGCTATAAACTTTGAAACTTGTTCTGCATTGTAGCATGTAGGATGTCAGGTCTCGGCAAGAAAAGTGCTCATAATTAAGCTCCAGTACAGGCTGGTAATCCTTGCACTGCTGCCAGCGCACAGACAAAACACTGAGATACAATTTGTGCTTTTAGCTGAACACTGCATATACAGCTCTACACTGCTGGAAATGTTTCACTGGTTGCCAGTGGACAGCAGTGTCATCCTTCTGCTGAATATCCCAACTTACAAAATTATGCAGATTCAGTACTGCCATTCCCCAATCAGCAAACCTACTATTAGAAAAACATCATATTTGCTCAGAATTAACAACAGTGAAGCATCCATGATAAGCAGACCTTCCTTTGGCTTCATGGTAGGGGAGAGGGTGTTTTCCAAAACTGGTCCAACCACCTGGAATCAACTACCAAAAAAAAAGGCAATCAGGAAAGTCTGAAGGACATTAAAATAAACCTTAAACAGCTCCTACTTAAAGAAAATATATATGCATGTGCTTCCATGACAATGGTTAAAAGATACACATCACCATAGGCACTTTGCATATTTTGATAAAATGTTGGATTCATGCTGTATCACATATTTATAATCTGTACAGCCTGTGTAAATAATGTGATTGTGTCTATATTAACTGTTCAAGATTATTTGTAATTATACCATGACCCCCCCCCAAAACGTGCACGTTGATTGGCCAGCGTGCACATTGTAAATCGAGTTATACTAATGGGAAAAGGTCCGGTTGCCCGGACTTTTTTCCATTAGTATAACTCTACTTTTAAAACACTGTCTCGCTATGTTAAATGGGTTTAACATAGCGAGACAGCTTTAAAATAAGCAACGGAGATCTCCGTTGCTTATTTTAGCTGTCTCGCTATGCTAAACCCATTTAACATAGCGAGACAGGTTTTAAAAAGCAACGGAGAAAGCAAGATCTCCGTTACTTTTTTTACTGTTTCGCTATGTTAAATGGGTTTAACATAGCGAGACAGTTTTAAAATAAGCAACGGACATCTCCGTTGCTTATTTTAAAGCTGTCTCGCTATGTTAAACCCATTTAACATAGCGAAACAGTAAAAAAAAAAGCAACGGAGATCTTGCTTTCTCCGTTGCTTTTGCCCACAGCTCTGATGTACTGCGCAGGCACGCAGTACTTCAGAACTGTCGCGGATGCCAGACATCTGCGGAAGGGCAGTAAACAGGCATTATACTATGCCATTATTTAAGAAAAGTAATAGTTTCTTTTCTTAAATAATGTCATGGTATAATAGCAATAACCCACTTCTGGGTGTGGGTAATGCTGTATTTACCCATGGTTGGCTTTGTTTGGTCCCTTGGGCTTCGCCCTTGGGAACCAAACCACGCCAACCGTGGGTAAATCCAGCATTACCCACATCCACGCGTGGGTTATTGCTATAATATGATGTGGCTGTCACTTATAAATATGCTGTGCTTACATTTCTGTGTGGCACACACTGCTTTGCAATATTAATATGCTTTTCTACCTTTTTTTTCTCTAAGGAAGAGTCTGCGTCATGACTGAAAAGGTAATATTACGAGTCTATTTCCCTGGCTAACAAACAAAAATATATGTGCTAAAAGTTTTAAACATGCTGTTATGACAGTTTCTTGGGTTTCATCAAGAGCTACTGAAATAGTTTTGTTTAAAAGCAAGTTCAGCTAGCCTGAATCCCTGCAATGGAAGCATTTATCAAATCATTTACATTAAATAAATAAATTAATTAATTAACAAAATGAAAATTAAAAAAAAAAACAGCAACTACTAACTAAACATTAAATATATTTTACTTTGCAGTGCTTAGGAAATAGAATGTTAGAATTCCTATTGTTTTAAAAGAAAAAAAAATGGGCAGTCATGGAGGATTAATTTTGTCAGGCTGCATTATCAATCAGGTACATTTCCTAGACTTGGTTCAAGCATCAGGATGGCAATAAAATTCAAACTTCCTGAGTCACCTAAGTACCACAGAACCAAATGATGACACCTCCAGTTGCACTACCTCTTGCAACTATTTACAAAACATAAATAATAAATACATTAATAAATGAATTAATTAATTAATTAACAAAATGAAGATTAAAACAACAACTGATAACTTGTTTAACATTAAATATATTTTACTTCCTGCGGGTGCTCTGGCTTACGCCCACATTCCAAAGAAATTCGTCTGAAGAGAAGAGGGCCTCCACTGAAAATGGGCTATGTCCCAGTTGGGCTTTCCCAGTAAACAAATGTTAAATAAATAAATGCATGAATAAATAAATATTAATTGATAAATGATGACACCTCCAGCCGCAATACTTCCTGCAGTGACAAAAATGTCATTACCACTGTGAAATATGCTTGTCAAGCTGTGTTACTTCCAAATCAGTTTATACATTGAGGTAATACTAGAACAATTTAATTGCTTCCCTATCTGATGACTGCACTGCATTGCAGCTAAAACATTATCCATACACAAGTCTTTTGCTGACTGTGACTGGATTGTCTGCTCTAGAAAGATAAGCTCTGCTCTAGAAAGGTAAGTCACGGTACAAGAGAAGAAATGACAGTTGCTCATCTGGAGGTAGCTGTTACTCCAGTGATACACTATGGTTCTTTCATAGTAAAATGGACAAAGTTATATACAGCTTCTACAGCTGTGACTGACAAAACTACAAAGACTGTGAATCATTTCCTCACATACAGCATGTGGCACAGCTCCTGCACTGTACAGCTGATGGTGGTGGCAATACTTGGTTTGAAGGGAACTAGGGACTAACACTACTAAATAAAAACCACTGTGTTGTGTAATGTATTCATTTCCCTCAGCTTCCATTGTCTAAGTGATTTGCTGAATTTCACTACAGCACAGGCATTGTGGCATCTTTTTCATGTCAACACAATGTTTGCAAGGCACCTGCAAGTACAGATTGATTTGGTAACATAACACTGCAGTAAGATGAGAATGCATATACAGATGACTAATGTATTCCTCCATTTCCATTACAGTCTAACAGCTTATCTTTAATGACGAGAAATGAAAGTAGTTTGTGTCGCTGGCTTTTGTCCAAAATCATAGTGATTTTGCATTTCTTGGTGTAGTACAGTTCAATGTCAAATCAATTAAAACATGCATGCCTTTCTATATACCAGTCATGCACAGCAGATGATCAGATTGGACTGAATGATTAACATCAATAACAAAAGCCTAACATGGTTACAATGCATTACACAAAAACATTCACGTAGTTATACAGTACCATGTGATTTTATATAGGGTCATGACAGTCCAGAGTATGATCACTTCAGCCATACATGATTAAACTTTGATGAACAGGTGCTGACAAAATGATGGTCCCTAGTATGCTATAGTCACAGATCATATTAGGAAAGACAAGGGAATCAGCTACAATACAGCTGCAATAAGCAATAATGACAGTATTTGTTAATGCTACTAATTGCACAGATGAGGGATGCTCTTACTCCAGTCATATAGAACTATATAATAATTAAAAGTGACCTCACTGTGGTGACACTCAGCAATGAATATCTTGTATTCCTAAACTGAGCTGCAACGAAACTTGTAATTTGTGTGCCAACCAGTGGTTTGAATCCAAACTATATATCATATTACAAGTCAAAGTCATGACAAGGTCTGCAGAAGTTACCAGATTTGGGACGTCATTCACTGTTGAGCAGATCTGTCACTTTATAATGTCAGTGTACATAACGAAGTGCATCAGTACTGACAATCAGCACATAGGAAGGACAGAAGCACATGATGCAATCTACAACAACACTTCTATAACAGGCTGCTCACATTTTATAAGAGAGTGCAGAGCAGACAGTAGAATTCGGCATTGTGTTGTTTGTGACATCTGAAAAATAATTAGTGGTTACCACATCATTGTATCAGAAAGGACTCGATCAAATTCCAGTTGTTAGTGATACTTGTTAGCTATAACCTTCAACAAAATAGGAGCGCACACTGCCAAAACAACCAGGAACCTTTTAAAATGCTAAAACTAGATCATGTGTTATTTATATTTAACTGGATCGTGTGTTACTTATATTTAGTTATATTTATTTATTTTTATTTATTTTTAATAACATATTTTCACCTGCATCCCAGTGTTTCTGTTGTTCACACTGCATTTTAAAAGCTGCTTGTTAGTTATCCTAAACAGGACAAAGTGGATCCCAGAAAATGAATGAATTAATACAAGGAGTAACAAACTTTCCTTATGCAGAGCACCTAAAAGCCCTTTCCCTCTACTCAGTCTCATATAGATTGCTGAGGGGTGATCTATGCCTGGCTTACAAGGCATCCACAAATCCCATACTTATGAATCTCCTGCATATTCTTAAGTGAAAGAGTACCAGAAATACAAGGTCTAGGGACCTGAATTTTGTCTGTGACTAAAACAGAATATGCTGGAGAGACAGATATGTGTCCCAGACACTGCCCCTCCTATGGAACAGGCTCCCATGCATGTGAAGCTGAGTTTGTCTGTTATCCAGTTTAAGTGCAACCTAGACCAGTTAATGGGGAATAGAACATTTACACTGGGCCTGGCACCCATGTCCCTTATGGGCAGAGGTAACTTATAAGTGCTGGGCCCTCAATGTCCAATCTGAATACAGGACATCATTATTCTTTCAGGATAATTTGGCTAGGTTTAGAAAGCCCTCCTCTGGGTGATTAGCCTATCAACAGTCTAAGAAACTATGACTATATTTATGTTGTGTGTGTGTGTGTGTGTGTGTGTGTGTGTGTGTGTGTGTGTGTGTGTGTGTGTGTGTGCGTGTGTGTGTGCGTGTGTGTGTGTGTGTGTGTGTGTGTGTGTGTGTGTGTGTGTGTGTGTGTGTGCCAGAATGGCATGCATGTCAGAAATGTTAGTATCCTACATTTTCCTCACAGTTTGACAGCAGCATACCCTAGGAATTGTAATGAAAAGATGTGAATAAACAATAGCCTGCGAAAAATTTATTTAATTCTATGGTTCTACACTTACACACCTAGTGACTATAAACAAAGAACAAGTGTTTTCACCACATAAAAACTGCCCAGGCCACAGATCAGTTGATGCATTCTTTGCTAATGGACCTTTTCTGGGTTAAAATAATAATTAATAATTAATAATAATAATAATAATAATAATAATAATAATAATTGCTGCGGTAGCATTGTCGCCTCACAGTAAGATGCTGTCCGGTTCAATTCTCAGCTAGAGCATCTTCTGCGTGGAGACATGCGTGAATGGGCGTACCTTCGTTGAAGTTTGTGCGTCAGAGCTGGCAACTCAGCACGTAAAAATGTACTGCCCAATCATTAGCGGACTGGAGTTCCGCTATGGCAACCCCTAACCGGGAAAAGCCAAAAGACACAACAACAACAACAACAACAACAACAATAATAATACTAAAGCATACTCACACTGGCTTCTGTAAAACAATGGCTCAAATCTGAAAATAAATTAACAGATAGTTAATTAGTTAGTTGGTTGTTAATAAAAGAAATTACCAAAATTTGTCTCAGATCAAAACATGTCTTCCAACATATGTTCCAATAAACTTTTTGAGATATCCAAGTCAGAGCAGGCACAGAGCTTTGATGAGCTATTAGAAGGGTTATTCACTGCTTAGCATATTTGTGACTTGGTTTTTGGGAACCTTCCTACCGTGGGTTGGTAGCTATTCTACCTGGGAATGTAGCAGGTATAGCTACGTGCAGTGATGGAAAGCTAACTGTTTGAATGCATGTGGGAGTCATGCAGAAGTCACATGCTGAAAAACACAGACATCAGCTTCCTTTCCCTGTTAACAAACAAATGAATAAAACATCTTTCATCCAGAGTGGGACTTATGAAAACAAACCTTTAGCTGAATATATTATGTTATAGTGCAGTAAGTGATAATACTGAAAGGCTGGCATCGAGAGGAGGTTTGGGAGTAAAAAAAAAAAAAAAAGCAATTGTGGGAAAAGGAAAGCAATACTGCCAAAACAAGCTACTGCAAGACAATAAGCAATCAATAATGCCTGAGAGGGTGGGCATTATTGGGGAGGCCTTGTCCACAGCCAGCACAGGTTTTAGCAATGGTATTCAAAGCCTAAATGTTCAGAATGTCACCTCATAAACATTTCTGATTTAGAAATGTTTTCTTCATCTAGAAGTCTGAAGCAGTTGTGTTTGTTAATAAATATTACATTAAATCCATTCTTACTGTCTCATCAGTGAATCTAGTATTCTTATAATTAATGCCAAACAGCTCTGCTACTGTATATATTTTATGTGTACATTTTGCTTGGCATTTTTCCACCATTTTCTCACTCCCAAATGATTTTACTTTTTGAGCTCATCATGTCATTGTATATCCCTTAAACACATCTGGTTTAGAGATGAGTGCAAATTGGATGTTGTTATTTGATCTTTAATTTACAAAATTTTTTCAACATGGCTTAGACCATGTTAACAACTAAAGCAATGAAATGGTCTCATCTTAAGTGTAAAAAAATGCATCATGGTTCATTTTGGTAAACAAAATAGATTCACTTAACATACAGAAGATACACTTCTCCAATCAGACACTGTTGCAAGGGATCTAGGTACTATTGTTGATCATTTCTTATCATTTGGCCATCAAATCTCCACAGTAGCTAAAAAGCTTCTTGCCTGGCCAATCTAATTTCTAAAGGGATCTCCATTAGATCCAAATAAATCTTAATTCCTTTTTACTCAATAATTATCAGACCTATTAATAAATATAAACATATCACATAAGTTGAGAGACCTCAGAGATTCAAAATGACAAATATCAGTGGCTTTAAAAAAATCTAATTAATCAGGAGAGACTGGTAGTCTTTCGTTGTACTCAGTCTCTTACAGACTCATCCATGGAGATCCATGTCTACCCTTGTGTGTCATGAAAGATCTTATTCCTTCACATAGCTAATGGTATATCATATACTCTGTTAAAGGAATTAAACCTTCTTCAGCAGATAAATAAGAAACATTTGTGTGATAGACTCATATTCCAACATATCTTTCACCTTTGGAACAAATTCTACTACATGTCAAACAGAGTAGCACCCTTGCCATCTTCAAGGTAAACCTAGATAATTGGATGGGTAGCCTCAAATTCTCTCTCCTCCTCTATCTTGTCCTGCCCTCCATGAGACTAGAGGGAAATGTTGAATGTTGTTTTTGGCTAGGCTTGTAATGGTCAGTAGACCTGATAACCTAGTATGAACCTATGAACATTGGATAAGAAGTCATTTCCATATTGACATTTTCTGTGACTGCCTGCCATTTACTTACTCTATAACTGGACTTTTATCTGTATAGTAATGGTATTTTAAAGCAAAAAGCAAAGACATAGCGCATATGATGAACAAAAGGACTGGGTGACCCACCAGGTCTACCCAGCTCAGTACTTCCTGAGTGAATTATTTATTTATTGATTGATTGATTGATTGATTGATTGATTGATTGATTGATTGATTGATTGATCAAGATTTGTTAACCAGGAAAGTCCACTGGGTCAGAAACCCATTTTCAGTGGGTGCCTGGGGAGAAAAGCTCCACAAACATTTTATTACAGTACTGTAAACAATAAACAAAGAATATTTGGTTTTAGCAGACAATTGCATAGGCTAGTAGTATATAAATACAGTGACATTGACAAATGCATTGCTCTTAACAATACAAGGAAGTTAAAGGTCACAGCAGTATTTGCATAGGATAGTAGTAAATATAATTCAAGTACAATAGAAGATTAGATTAGAGATACACAGTTTGTAAATTCTTACTAGGAGAACCCACAGTGTGAAAGTGGCTGACTCCAAGTCAGACTGCCGACCAGTCACGAATAGAGTCCCACAGGGTTCAGTCCTGGGTCTGACAAAGTTTGCAGATGATTGCAAGTTGGGAGCTATTATTAACTCCCCAAGTGATGTTGACATCCTACAGAAAGGCCTCAATGAGACCAATGACTGGTGACAGAACCATGGCCTTAAGCTCAATGCCAAAAAATGTGTCTTCATACCCTTTGGGAAAAACCCGGTTCCCTTGAATTACCACATTGATGGTTGTCCACTGAACACAGAAGGCATTATAAGAGATCTGGGAACACAGGTTGACAGCAATCTCTCTTTAGACCACCACATTGCCACTGTGGTCAGAAAGTCCTTCTATGTGGCACATCTCATTACTAAGGGTTTTGCATCCAGGAAGAAAGAGGTCATTGTCTCCCTCTACTCTTCCCTCATTAGGCCAATCATTGAGTACAATGCCCCATTTGGCATGTATCTCACTAGACACCTGCAACAACTGGAGAGGCTGCAAAAGTACCACACAAAGAGAATCCTTGGTCTTAAACACTTGTCCTATATGGACAGACTCAAAAAAACTCCAACTATTCTCTGTCTCATATTGCCTACTTAGAGGCCATCTCTGCTTGACTTATAAAGCCATGTCTGACCCAGCTCTGTTAGAAATGCTACAGCTAAAGAAAATTCCACAATCAACAGAACATGCTGGAGGGATAGGTTCATAACCCAGAGACTGCCCATGCTATGGAATAGAATTCCCATACATGTCAAGCAGAGCACCTCACTGGCCCTCTTCAAAAGAAATCTTGATGAGTGGATGGGAAATAGAAAATTCATCCCGGGGATCACTCCACTGGCTCTACTTGACAGAGGCACTAGGAACTAAGGTTGGGTGGCATGATGTCAGGATAATCCTATGGGCTACGCTTGTAAAGGCCCCAGGGCCATTTGCCTAGTACACACCTATGAACATATGAACCTATGAAAGCAGGAGCAGCATGTTAGAAGAGAAAGAGAAGGATTCTTACTCATTTGAAGAGTTGCTAAGTAGAGAAGGATAAGGAATAGATGAAGAATTAAGTGTTTATGGTGACATGGAGGTATGGGTGCAGGAACATATATATATATATATATATATATATATATATATATATATATATATATATAGAGAGAGAGAGAGAGAGCTATTGAGTAAATGACTTTTAAGTGTGGTTTTAAAAGGTTTTACCAATTCTAGCTGAGTGATTGTGGATTATAAATCCTACTTAATTAAGAGTTTATGGCATTTTCTCCCACATAGCATGTTAATTATTTTATGTCTTCACTTGAATTCCTGAATTCTGTTACTGGTTTTGACACTATCACTATATGAAGCTATGCATGTGTTTTTTTTCTCCAAAATCTCTTTATTTCAATTTTCTTTTTTCAAATAATAACAACAATAAGGTAACTTAAAAACACAAATAAACAATACAAATACCTGTCTAAAGAAAACAGACAACAATCTCGTTCCAAGAAAATTATACATATATATATATATATATATATATATATATATATAATATATACACAAGAAGTCACAACATCGTCAAGTAAAGCATGAGAATTCTTATGTTCATTTGATCTCATAAGGGATCGTTAGAATGGGGATAGTGTATATATAAAGTAAAATAGAAATTTAACCATTCATTTGTATGTTTAGGGAAATATCTAGTTACACATATACTAAGAAAAGGGAGAAGATGCAAGTTGACATTCAGTTTATATCCCATTTGTTTTCTTTATTCTTTTTTACCCTTCTTAATTATGGCCTAAAGCAAAGTTTAATGAAACTAATATAGAATAATATGGAAATACATCTTATGAGTGACTATACATGATATAATAATAATTTACTATGCTGTTCACAGAGTGTATGGAAATAATATGCACTGGAATAAAATATGAGGTTAAGGGATATAATCCTTAGAGGACCTGTATCGAATTTGTTCACATGCCTTTACCACAGTGACAGCTCAATGCAACCAGAAAGAAATGTTTTGCTTTATGCTGAAGGAGTAAGAAATCAGGGCACTTATAATGTAGACAACATCACAAGCTGCAACAGTTAACAGAAGGTACAGATTTTCTGAAAGCCTTGCATCAGTAAGAATCTCTATGATGTAGCCACCCTACCATTGCTACATGAAGGCAGCTGACATACAAAAGTAACTTGTACATGACGCTGTCAAATGAGATGTTCCATGAGTAGTTCTGTTAATGGCCAGGCAACCAAACCTGTTCAGAAGCTCAAAGTGTGGAATCTTCTAAACAGAATAGTGTCACTCATTACTTACCACTGCCTGTAGGTACCTTGTGCCAGAGTGCTAGGAAAGGTTTGAGCACAGACTAGCCCATTCAAGCTGAGTCAGCATAACTGATGTTACAACAGTGATTGACTTCAGGGTTCATATTGCTGTGAATCGTCTTCTGCAAAGCACACAAAGGTACAAGTATCCTTTGGGCTAAAGACGTAACTCACATGCTGACATTTGTATATTAATAAGGTCTAAATGGTTAATGGATGTACACCCCCACGCTAGACATTAACTACTTTTATAGCTTTTTTGTACCGTTTTTATTTCATTTATGCCTTTTGTTTTTGCATATTTGTGAGTCTTCTGCTATTAACTGTAAACAACACTGCTGTCTTGAGTAGACGCTAAAAATGAATATGACCCCTTTTGAATGGATGGGTGCATTTGCTAATGTATAATGACAGAACAACTGCAGATGGTGAAGCACATAATGTCCTTGAGCTGAGTAGAAATACTACCTCTCAAAATTAATTTGTTCACTAAAGCTTATACCAGCCACACCTGTGATTTAAACTAAGGCATTATATGTTGCATAATTCACTATATTATGCTCCTACAGCTGTAATCCTTTGTAAAGTAGTATAGCATTTATAGCTCAAACGACTTCACACGGTCACTGACAAGAGCATAGTACACTAATCCTGTAATAAAATCAGCTGGTTAAATATTCACTGACGTAACAAAATAGGTGGGCAGTGCTTCTCCTGACTGTCATTTCACAAGAAATGAATTTTGTTCTAAGGTAAAGCAGCGAACAATGCGTGCATTGAACTGAAAGTACAGTCATGCCCTAATGGTTTTTAAATAAAGCTCTTGTGAAACTATTCTTTAAGACTGCCTAGTCTCATGATTCGTGCTTATATTTACATGTAAATCATTGGCAGAAAATTGCTTGCAGTGTTTACATAATTTTATTTTAGACAAGGGCAGTAACTTTATCAGAGAGTTTGATTTTTATAGTCCAATTTAAAGACCAGAAAGCACTAAATTCTGATACCCTAGGCCTAATATGACCTTCCTTAAAGATAAGGACTTAATAGTTCCAGAAAATGCCTTCTGAGAAAGGGCAGTTAACCATTGTCTAATGCAGTTTAAAGGCATGTAATTTGCAAATGGTAGTCATAGCACATGTATTTATTAAAACGAGGTTGCAAATACTGTCAGCAGGCTAATGCTATACAGCTGCATTCTAAAAATATCTACTGCTCTTCAACTGAATAAAACTTACCTAAGCTTTTGCTTAAATTGACACACTTTCAAAAATGTTACCTTGGATAACACTTATGTCTTTGTTCGGTCACTGACAAGATCACCATTTTAATAAAGACTGTCTGAGCATAGAAGTATAGGACTGTTCTGCAAATAAACTTCATTCTGTAGCCATGAGTTTGACTCCCCCAGTTTATGCTTACATGCTGGATGGACATTTCTTGAATATGACACTCTTGTCGAGCAGTTCTTTCAGATAATTGCTATAAAAAGTCATCTGTACCTATTGGGCTTTCCCAGTTAACAAATGATTAAAATAAGTAATGTGTTCCTGTCCTATGATGTAGCAAACTACTAAACTCTGGTTTATTAGTTATAGCAAACTTCATGCAGTCTTTGGAATACAGAATTATACGTATCAGTCTTCACCGCGTCTTTTCATCATTTATATTGTAATACCTCCAAAATACCGGTGATAAATCACTCATCCTTAGAAAACTGTCAATATGTTGTTAGTAGTCTCTTATGTTAACAGTTCTTTGATATTCACACTGTTATGGGCTGGCTTTTGCTGTGCCATCAGCCCCCCCCCCCACACACACACACATGAATCATGCGGCAAAAGGAGCTATCCTTTTTCTGATTGTATCCCAAGCTTCTCTCTGCAGGCTGTACTAAACAACATGAAACTGTAATAATATGTACCTCAGTATCACCTGCATTGAAAACATCTATACACTGATGGCACGCATTCTTAGTTAGACTAGTCCTCTGCTCAGTGAACTCCTACATCCGTCATGTTACTGCTCAAAATAGCATTGTCCTGGCAGACTCCGTCATCATGCCTGTCAATTTTTATAACCTGTTGTCTGAGCCACAAGTTCTCATCCCCAACCTACACAAATCTTTCACACAGCTTCTGCTACTGCTGTAGCAGTTTATAATTGACCCCCAGTTGCAACTAACTGCGTATTACCTCATCTTCTCATTTATACACTTTTGTTACACTAGTTATATTCTTTTAGCTTAAGGATTCTGTTATAGTCCTTTTTGCTTTGTGCTGATGTGGAGCCCTTTTTGCTATGCTTAAAGCTTTCCTGGCAGAAACAATATAGACAAATGCCACCTGTAGTCATAAGGGAACAGCAGATAGTTCACTAGAACCAAGTCATCATTGCAAGTTGGAATGAAGAAATTCTCATGTACCTCAGCCAATTTTGGTTTAATATTTAAACTACATTTGTTAGTTTTTCAGATTAATGCACAAAGGTCAAGATTTGATTTTTCTTTCGAAAACTGCGTTCCCCTTTTCACGCCCGATTTGATCATTGTCCCTGCTGTATAAAGAACACCTTCCCAGGTTAACCACAAACTACAAGCATCATATTCCCACAGAATTTTCATGACTATTTTTCTTGGTAGTGTACACAGTAATGGTGAAAGATCTGCTTGTTATTGAATTTAAACAAATGATAGAAATATATGTGCTTTGCAGTGCAATATTTTATAAGGCTGTGTTTTTCAAGTGTTATGTAGGAAAATACAATAGACTGTACACACTCTTAAATTATACTATATGTGTGTATGTTGACAGATATATGACCAGAGTGCCACACGGAATGTCTTGTTAACAGATTACAAATAAAGACACACAGAATATTACTTGCCCTCTGATTTCTAACAATCTAAAACTTAACATTTTTGTAGGCCCTTTCTACCGGTGAAAGGGAATGATAATGCCCTGACTAAACCCCAGGTAACCAGGATTCAATTAGCAGCTTAAGTGACTGTCAGAGTTGGTGTAGGAGAAGAGGAATAACAAGGCTCTGCCTGCTTGCGTCATTCTGAAGGAAGGTGTTGTGATCTGCTCTAGGCACTGGTTAAGAGCATCAGTCTTGGGGGTGACACTGGAATAGGCGTTCAGTATGTCTTTGGCAACAGAAGGGGTGTGCTGCCACATAAGTGCGATTGTATCCCTCATGATGCTATGAGCTCAGCCCAGCACATCATCAGGAAGTAGGATAAAATACAGAGCCTGCAAGCTGCACTACTACTCATTTGTTCCTTTGCATTGCCCCATGTCACTAGTGAATATGATGTGATGAGAACTTAAAGAGCCTATGTGTGGGAAGTGGATCTCCTGTGTATGGGTGTCTCTGTAGTGAGAGCCTTCCTTGGTATAGATCAAAATGGGGTGCTCTCACTGCATAGGAACCATTGAGGATTGGAATGTCAAGTAACCTGCTATGAATGAAGCCTGAAGTCAATGGTAGCAATTAAGAAAAATAAGGCAGAAAAGTAAACAAATAGATAAAGAAATAGATCGGTAATAACATTTTTTGGTACAGTAGATGCAGTACACAGCACTGTACTATGTTGTTGACAGGTATGATTTCACTAGGATTTTAAATTATAAATGAGATATTTCAAATAAGAAAGAGTGTTAGTAATGCAGTTGCTGCATCTGCAGAATCATTTTGTTCATGTATAAATTGTCAGTGAAATATTTCTGTTATCTGTTGGGACAGAATTCCACAGTCTACCAACATATGTAGGTTATAGGCAAACAGCACTATGATTTTTAGATTTCTGATGGAGTACTAAGTGTTGGCTCAGTAATGCAGTTCTCTGTGGGGTGAGTACCAGTTTAATAACTGACTGTTGGCAGGGCCTTTATCTGGGCTATACAGGATGTTGTGGGCAGTCTTGATGCAGGTGTTGGCTAATACATTAGCTAGCTGCAGCCAGTTTAAGAGACTGAAGTAGAACACAGTGATGTTTTTGTAAGTGTGGTTTCTTGCTAAATTTGCAGTTTTATTATAAGTTTGTTCAAGTCTGGCTATCTGAGAAGGCTGTAGGCTAGTCAAATTAATGAGGCATATAGGATACTGGGGAGCTGAAAGGTCTGAGCTATGGTCTTGTGTGCATGCTCTAATATAAAAAGATTGACTTTGTATGTGCTGATCGACTCTTGATCTATGGGTCAGTTATTATTTCCAAAAGTTTTTATTTTGCACTAGCGCACTTCCAGTATTATTGATGGATAATATATAAAATCACAGTAGTTTAATTGCTGGGTTGGTGATGAAAATGTCACTTGTTTAGTTTTATTTGACTTTAGGAATATTTTAAATTGCTCTATCTGGTTTCAGTTTTTATAAAGGAATGCTGTATGTCATCTTGCAGCTGGTTGATTTAAGAGGCTACATATATTAGTGTTGACTCATCTACATATTGGATTAGATTTGCTGGTTGAGAAGCTGTATGCCCTTAATTTATGAATGCATTAAAGAGTAAAGGTCTTAATAACAATCCTTGTGAGACATCTTATGTTATCTGCTTGGAGTTGACAACTCATCAGCACAGTGTACACAGTTTTCAGGGGTTAAAGTAATTTTTTTAATCCACGTGATTGTACTGTTTGTAATGCCTATTTATTTGAGTCTCCTTAATAGTATGAGATGTGAGACTGTATCAAATGTTTTCAATAGGGTTAAAAACAGGGATACAGCCATTAAACATTGAATTTATATTTCTTGAATACAGCTTTTGAAAGTTAGTAATGCTGTTTCTGTGCTGTGGTCTGGCCTAAATTCAGGAGTTGATCCAGTGTAGATGAACACATTTTTCAGTATTTCAGATGGTATAAGATGGCTATAGGTATGTAGTTTCGAGTACAAGATATTTGCAACCATTATAAAGAGGTTTCAAGGAACATTATAAAGGGGGTTTCTCTAGCACTTTTATGATTAATGGCCTACAGTATTGTTTGAGTGCGGCCTACCACACACTTGAGTAAATGTTAATGTCTCTAATCACAGATAAACCAAAGTGACTACAAGAGATGTAAGAGTAATTATAGCTAGTGTGAGACACAATCCCTATAACTTGCATTTGGTACATTTGGGTAACAGCAGGGCGATATCCAGTGTGCACAAACAAAATATTCCTAAAGACAAAAATGAACTGCAATAAGCTGATATAGTTCTACGTATTTATATTCTTTGTCAGCCTGAGTGGAACACTTCCCAAAATGGACCCTTTTCAGACTTGGCCTGTGGAGACATTTGAACAAATGAATATTCAAGTTGTTTCTACAGAAGTAGAAATCACAGTAGCAGTTTAAAAAAATGCACAAGTTGCCAGTCAATCGATACACCACATATTGAAAAACACACACACATTAAAATTAGTACAATCATTGCAGCTATTCACAGTATAAACAAATGTATGTATGTGTGTGTTGGTCTACATATATATGGTTTACTATCAAAATTCTGAAGCTCACTCGGTCGAGTAATGACTTACTTGAAAAAAGTGAAAATAAAAACATTGGCTACACAAAATAACGAAAAAGGTAATGTCGACAAATCGATATTTAACATTATTGACATTACCCAGCTTACCTTGCCTTCCAGTGATTTCTAACTAACATTTTGTAGGATGGGGCTGCTCTCCCCATGTAGGGGGCTGTGCCCCCCCACACCCCTTGCTACTTATATATACAAACTCCAAGATCACCCTACAGTGAGGAAAAGGGTACATTTTTCGATCCCCACTGTAGTGCGATCTCCAAGCAGAACGTCGACCTCACAACACACTGGCATTTGCTGTTGTGAAGTTGAGCATATTTGGTTCGGCATTACGAGAACTGGAAAGCAGCCTTTCGACCATTCCAGTTCAAGTGACTGCCATCCGAAATTTTGATAGCAAACTCTATATATATATATATATATATATATATATATATATATATATATCTATATATATATATATATATATATATATATATATATATATATATATATACATATATATATATATATGTTTTTAGGTTCATAGGTTCATAGGAGGGTACTAGGCTGTTGGCCCTAGGGCCTATATAAGTCTAGCCAAAAATGTACCCTGGCTTTCGTCACCCAAAAAAATTATTTTCCTGTGCCCCTGTCGAGCAGAGCCACATAAGTGATCCCTGGGGTGAATTTGCTATATCCCATCCAGTCATCAAGATTTTTCTTGAAGAGTGCTAATGAGGAGCTCTGTTTGACATAGATAGGTAGTCTGTTCCAGCGTATGGGAAGTCTCTGGGACAGGAATCTATCCCTCCAGTATGTTCTGTTTATTGTGGTGATAAGGTTTAGTTCCCTAGAGCATGTAGCTCAGAGGGATTGGGATTTCTTTAAGTGGACCATGTCCAACAGTTCTGGGTTTGACATAGCTTTGTATGTTAGGCAGAGATCGCCTCTGAGTAGGCAATATGCGACGGAGTAAAGCTGGAGTTTTTTGAGATGGTCTGCATAGGGCATCTGTTTGAGACCAGTAATCCTCTTTGTGAGGTATTTCTGTGGCCTTTCCAGTTGTCGTAGATGTCTTGTGAGATACATACCAAAAGGAGTGTTGTACTCTATAATGGGTCTAATGAGTGATGAGTAGAGGGGAACAATGACCTCTTTTTTTCTGGATGAGAAACCTTTTGTGATGAGGTGAGCCACGTAGAAGGATTTCCTGACCACTGTGGCGATGTGATTATCAAAGGAGAGACTACTGTCCACCTGTGTCCCAAGGTCTCTTATCACATTTTCGGCATTAAGTAGACCACCAGCTATGTGGTAGTTCATGGGTACAGAGTTTTTACCAAAGGGGATGACAATACACTTTTTGGCATTGAGCTTTAGGCCATGGCTTTGACACCAGGCATCTGTCTCAGTGAGGCCCTTTTGTAGTATGTCCACATTGTTAGGAGTTTGGATTATGGCTCCTAGTTTGCAGTCATCTGCAAACTTTGTTAGCCAAAGACCTTCTGTGTTAGCCTGTACTTCAGAGAAGTAGATACCAAACAGGAGAAGACCCAGGACTGAATCCTGTGGTACTCCATTTGTCACTGGTCTGAAGTCGGATTTAGAGTCTGCTACTTTCACAGTGTGGGTTCTGTCCGTGAACCAGTTGGCAACCCATCTTGTGACATAGGGATTTATACCTAGTTTAGTGAGCTTATCTATAATTCCAGAGTGGGGGATGGTGTTGAAAGCCTTGGCGAGATCTAGATAAGCTGTGTGAACCACCTTACCCTCATCTATGGCTTTGATGACTGCTTCAAAGAAGTCAATCAGGTTTAGGAGACATGATCTGCCTTTTACAAATCCAAACTGGGTAGGGTCCAGAGTTTGGAGATTACCAATGTCTTTGTTTATGAGTTCCATGGTGATACATTCCGTGGCCTTGCAGACCAGGCTCGTCAGGCTAATTGGGCGGTAGTTCCCGGGGTCCATTGTGGCTCCCCCTTTGTGGAGTGGGATAACCGTCCTGGTGCGCCATTCAGTGGGCACAAAGCCTGAGGTGAGGCTATGACTGAACATGGTACTTAGGTAGAGTGCCAGTTTTATATATATATACATATATATATATATATATATATATATATATTATATATATATATATATATATTATATATATATATATATATATATATATATATATATATATATATATATATATATATATATATATATATATATATATATATATATGTGTGTGTGTGTGTGTGTGTGTGTGTGCATATTCACACACACACACACACACACACACACACACATATATATATATATATATATATATATATATATATATATATATATATATATATATATATAGAGTGAGAAGGGTATAGGAGGTGAGGAATAAATCCTCAATGATTGTGGAATCGGTAATGTTAAAGGGTGGTGAACAGAGAGGGTAGAAGCTGACTCCAAGAGACAGTACTTCATGGAGGTGTGAGCTGTTATCTGGACAAGTTCTTGAGAGTGGAGAAATAGGTCTAGGGAACTTATAATGTGGATTGTATTTAGGTAATATCCTCGCTTAGAAAGCATTTGCACTGCACATGCATAAAGATATATTTGTAGTTGCATATGGAATTTTAGGCACTACTATATGAATGTTATATGTGAATGACAGGCTGGAAAAGAGTAAGAGCTGTCTGTGGATCACATGTTATTTTGGAGGCTTGGAGATTGGAGGATTAACCGTGCAAGGAATCTCACTTGTAAGAGGTGGCTGTCAAACATATCTTGCCTGCAGAGAAGTTGGGCAAAACTAAATTAGATAAGTTTAAGGACCAGAAGCTCAGGAAGTGGTGCAGCCATTTAGCCTTTGACAGTAAGGAGTGGTGGTGCTCTTGCAGCAGAGAAATGAGCCTGCAAATATTATTTTATGTAGAATGTTGGAAGAAAAACAGGCTGCTGCAATGAGTGGCGTTTTTATTCAAATTAGGGAAACAGGGCCCCTTTTCATATGGCTAGTCTTCTTGCTGGGGAGAGGAAGTAGGGTATATTTTTAACACAGAAAAGGAGTTTGCTGACTTTGGACTTAGTAACTTGGACATGGCATTGGAAATTGAGAGTTTGGTCTAACTAGATTCCTAGGCACCTGTACTGCTGACCAATTTTGAAGGACTTGCTGTTAGATGCAGGAAGGTGGGTTAGGTCTGCTGGAGGTTTATTAATGAATAAAGAGAATGGTATGGGAGAAACATTGAGACTTGTGGGACCCCTGTGAGTAGAGGGGTTGAGAGAGAGGTGAAATTGTTCCTATTTTTTCTTGGAAGTGTCTAAGAGGAGGAAAATATATTCTAAGGCCAGTGGGATTATTCCTGACCTAAAGAGGGAGTTTGGGAGCAAGAGGTGTGATCGACTAGATCAAAATTCATTGTGAGGTCAGTAAAAAAGGAATCTTTCAGCAAGCCTTTATTTGTGTTTTGGAGTATATCATCTGTAATGGTTTACAGGGTGATCATGGACTTCTCTCAGACTAGAAGTTGTATTGATGTTGTGAGAGAATCCTGCAGGTTTGAATATACTCTGAAAGCTGGTTGCACGCTAGTATTCCCAATAACTTACCCAGGGCTGGCAATTTAAAGATAGGTCAGAAATCATTGTCACTACATGGATTGGTCTCTTTATTATTGGTTAATTGATTCCTATTTATTATTATGTGGACATAACATTTTAGTGAGGCATCATTTATACATGTGCTTAAGTGAATGAAAGATATAATATTTACAAAGTATAATAAAACAAGGGAGACTTGTATAGTATATGGGCAACTTGTTTGGCAACAGAGTTGCAATTGTTTTTGTAGTAATTATTTATAAATAAGAGGGAGAATGCATAGCAAAGGCTGACTTGATATGTTAGTAGAGTTTTGGGACGTTGAGATGCTGGGTTGTAGTAAGGAGAACAATTTCAGGAAAAATAAAGTGGGGATAAAGATCCAGATTGTCACAGGAAGAGTCTTTGTCAGCTGGATCTCTAGGTGAGTGATCTGATTTACTTGCTTTCAGAATTTATTTTGGTTATTTTGGAAAGAGATTTGAAAAGCTTGTCGATCATTGGCTGTTTATGACCTTGTCACTTTCTTTGTTAAATTTCAAAGCAGGTTGAACTTCTATTTTCTGTTGAGAGTGAGTTTTTCTGCTATCCTCATGCTTTGGCTCTTATATTATAATGTTTTTTTTTAGCTCTTTACTAAAACATTGTTTTTGTAAAGTTTTCAGGAGTTTGGATACTTTTGGGTAGCATTTTCTTGAAGACAGAGTACTTTAGTAGCAAATGCTTTAAATAGAATAATAATGGGTT
This sequence comes from Protopterus annectens, assembly GCF_019279795.1. NCBI lineage: Eukaryota > Metazoa > Chordata > Ceratodontiformes > Protopteridae > Protopterus > Protopterus annectens. The sequence continues at coordinate 269,900,494 of NC_056736.1, read as the reverse complement.
TAGCTTGGCTAAAAAGTGGTTTGATTTTATTTGAACAATCTCATTCTATCAAATAATCTATGATAATAAAAAGGCTTTGTGGATGTTCCCAGTTATGTTACTATGACAAAAAGAAACTCCTTCCACTGCACAGCAGGGGTCTGAGGAATGATCTCCCATACATGGATGGTGCAGTGGTGCAGCATGGTCACCTCACAGCAAGAGGTTCTCTGGTTCAATTCTCAGCTGGGGTGCCTTCTGTGTGGAGTCTGCATGTCCTCTCTGCATTTGTGTGGGTTTCCTCCAGGTGCTCCGGTTTCCTCCCACATTATAAAGACATACGTCTGGAGCATTTCTTCCCGGGCCTCCTCTGAAAATTGGCTTTGTTCCAAGTTGGACTTTCCCAGTAAGCAAATGTTAAATAAATAAACAAATAAATACAGAATAAAAAAAAAACAGATGGTTTGAAGTCTTTTAAGTGTGGACTTCACAGTTGGTCATATAATATGATTTTGGATCCTACACTTATAAAAAGCAAGCTCATAAAAGGCCTAAACTAAGACTTTGAGTTTGATTAAAGATAAATACTGAAATAGTGAATCCATTGAGGCTTTGTCCCTAGGGAATGGAGGACTGTAACAGTTATTCCTCTATACAAAAAGGGACCATCAACAGACCTAGATAACTACAGGCCCATACGTTTGACTAACCCTATATGAAAGTCCAGGAAAATAATATTGTGGACCTGATAAAAGAAAGGGGACATAGAAAATCTTCAAGCACTGGACGCATCCCTTTAGTTCTGGGCAGGTCATGCCTATTAAACCTGGTGAACTTCTTCAAGAAAGTCACTAGTGCAAGGACGAGGGCAAAATGGTGCATACCTCCTACCTCAACCTGGCAAAGGCATTTGACATAATATCTCACTCTAGTATTATAGACAAACTTCCAACTTTAGGCATAAATGCCCATGTCACCCGATGGAAAACTAAATGGTTCATGGATAGGACACATGAAGTTAAAGTGGGGGAATACAACTCCTCTAAGAGGCCTGATACTAGTGGTGTCCCACAAGGCTTGGTACTGGACTGCTCCTTGTTCATAACGTACTTCTCTGAAATTGAAGCAAATATAGAGGGTCTTTGACTGACCAGATTTACTGACACTACAAGCTGTGTACAAACACTGAATCCCTCAAACATGTAGATATGTTCCAGGAAGATCTGACACAGACAAATAACTGATGCCAGAGCCATGGCCCAAGTCTCAATACAAAAAAATGCACAACTATACCTTTTAGGAATATGACCATCCTGAAAATTACAACATTGGTAACATTCCCCTAGGACTAGACCCAGTGATAAGGGATTTGGGAACTCAGGTTGACAGTAACTTTGATCACTATGTGTTGATGTCTGAGAGAAAATCCTTCTACAATACACAACTTCTAAGTAAGAGAATACAGGATGTAAACAACATGTCCTAGTGGACAGCCTTAAAACCCTGTCTCTGTACTTGGTCTCCTACAGACTACCGATGGGTGATCTATACCTTACCTACGTGGCATTCTTTGATCCAGCCCTGATGAATCTGCAACACATTTGCAAAATAAACAGCACTAGAATTAACTTATCTAAGGGTCTAAACCTAGTTTGTGACATAAACAAAACATGCTGGAAGGACAGGTATGTATTTCAGAGATTACCCCTTCTCCGGAACAGACTTTCCATTAATGTGAAGCAGAGCTCTTCCCAAAGCCTATTCAAAAGCAGCTTGAACCAATGGATGAGAAATCATAATTTTACCCTGGCTTGAAACCTATGTCCCTTATTGATAGGGGCAGCTTGTAGATGCTCTAAGGCATAGATATATAGCAAAGCTATTCTAGTCTTTGGGCATTGATAACTGGGAAAACTGGGGCATGAATGGCTAGGGTCTATATTACATTATCGAAGTTTCAAAACTTCAAATCTGATATGGTCAACACCATATAATCGAAGTCTTGAAACATTGAAAATGTAATAAAACACAACAACATACAAAAGCAAAACATTTAAAGGCTCTAAGCAGGAGGGCAAGTACCCCTGCACCCCCCATACCCCCCACTACTTAAATATACCAACTCCGAGATTGCACTACAGTGCAGAAAAGGGAAATCTTCCCTTTCTGGGCTGTATGGAGATCTCCGTTAAAAGATTCAAAGTTTCAAGACTTCGATCATATAGTGTCGACCATATCAGATTCAAAGTTTTGAAACCTCTATCTTCTGATATAGACCCGAATGGCTAGGCTTAAGAAAGCATGAGGGCCATTAGCCCTATGAACCTATGAACTTATGATCCCAAGTATGTAAATCAGTTCACATACTGCAATGTTTGTAGCTATTGTGGAATGTTTAATGTTATTTAAATGTATTTCATGAATATACAGTAGTTTAAATATTAGTGTGATGGGAACATATGGAGTGGGGAAATGGCCTTTAGGGGATAAGAGATACGAAGTGGGTAAAGTTACATTATTCAGATTAAAATCATAGCAGAAATGTAAACTGTGACTTCTTGCATTATGGGCATTTAGGAAATGAAGTTTAAGATATGTATTTTATAGGATAGTAGGGATGAAACAGTTGACAGACATTTTGAAGTTCTTAACAAGTTAAGTAGAGTTGGTAGATGAATACGATGAAGTAGATTAATGGTTAACTGTGTATGTGAAAGGAAAAGGTCTACTGCAACACTCTTTATTTGACTTGATCTTGAATTTGTTAGAGCAGAATGCTTTTGATAAAAGCGAATTTCTGAATGCAGAAGTATTGCAGATTTAATCCATGTTCGGTAAGCAGTGTTTAAGGTGAGCAGTATAATGTATGCAGAGTTTTATGAAATTAAAGTAGAAGTTTTAGGAGAGGTTAGAAATTTTATTTTAAAGGGAGAGTATGGAGAGGAGTTAGAAGGAGTGATTGTAAACCTATAAAGGTAATGAGAGGCAGGATGGCTAGAGATTAGGGTGGGAGAGCAACAATGTGGGTCACACCCTCCTAATTAGCAGGACTCAATCAGCCTGTGAAAGCAGTTTAAGATAATCCCAAAAACTTCAGTGAAACAGGAACCAACCTAGTAAAGGTCAAAAGATTTTTAATTTTTTTAATCCAAATCTTAAGTGCCTTTGTCCTGAAACACACAGGACATCATCATTCAGAGCAATTTGATACTAGGTCCAAAACACAGCATGGGATGAAAAACTGGCAGAATAAAAAATGTATTCAGACCTCTAGCATCAGTAATGGGCAGTAAGCTATTATTTTGGAGTACTGAATATTGGCTTTTTATTTATGGTATTATAATTCAGCTATTTGTTTAATATCACAGTTCTGGATACAGGATGGATGAATGCATTTCAGAACTTAGTTTGCAATGCACCCTCTCTCCCTGGAGCTTAAAAGCCAATAGACTGAGAAAACATGAACTGAATTAGGTCATTTACCTTATTACAGCATTTTACATAGACTGTTAAATACTTTCAGCTCTTAGATACCACTTCACATTTTAATTCACCCTGAAAGGATGGGTGATTTGTTGCAAAATGGGAATACATTTGAAAAGTGCCAGGAACACACCAGAAAATTCTAGATGCTGCCATGGTAGGGATGAATGGAAGGAAACTCTCTGAAAATGATATGGCTCAGAGGTAAGATTTTCTTATTTTTCACATCAAACAGCTCATTCATCATTGTAGCTGCAGGAAAGTATTTTTTAAATCTTTTTCTTCCTGTACCTTCCAACCATCAAACCTAGTGCAATCAACCTGCTCCATCTTACCTTGGTGGGGCAATTGACAGTCATGGTCGACCATTATCCAGGCAGATTTTTGTGTTATGACTCTAACCCTGCTCTTCCTTTGTAGCCAAATGTGCACTCAGAGATGTGAAGGCATGCAAAGCCATCCCATGAGGGCATATATGCTCTGTCATATGCCCCATGAAGACTACCACATATATTTATTGTCAGGGACCAGGTGCATGTCCTGACTTGCTAGCTACAAGGTTCCTTCCCCTATAGCATTGAGTAAGACCACAACCCACCCCCCTAGGATGGATGAAATGACATTGTCCACTTACTCCTATGCAACACTGACAACCTTTCCCAGTGTCAGAGCTGCTAATCATACTTGAGGCAACTGGGTCATAGGTAAGACTTTATCCCCCTATTACCTTAGAGTCTGTATTTATGGCAACTATGTTTTTTAAAATACTCAAAGCATGCTAGGTCACAGCCTTTTCAGGAAATTGAACTTGCTACAGAAACTTGCCACTTTCAACAGAAAGTTCACTCCAGGGATCATTCTAATTGCCCTATTGGATAGGAACACCGTGAACTAACATTGGGTGGCATGGTGCCTTGGCAATTTTTTTGGGCTAGGCTTGAAAAGGCTTCAGGGCTATTAGGCTAGTACACACCTATGAGCCTATGAAAATGGCTGGTTGTTGAATGCACGAGTTAGCAGATAATCTAATGAAAACTCTTTCAGGTACAAAGTGTTTTGCAGTGCAGCCACAACCAGCTCCCTATTTATTTATTGACATTTGATTAATGGAAAAGTCAGACTAGTTAAAAGCCATTTTCAGCGGAGGCCCAGGGAGAAAAGCTCAAAAGTATTACAAAACATTTTAAGAGCAATAATTTTATAATCTTCAAAAATAATACAAAAACATCTACAGTTTAAGTAATTATACCAAATTAGACATAACATGAAAACATTGGTTAAGACTAGATATGCCAGTGATTTAATATTTTAAGAAATGTTAGACACTATATAGAGAAATTAAATGTGAGTTAATATAATACAAACAGAAATTGCAATAAGCAGGCTTATGGTATATTTAGAGAGAAAGCCAGGGGAAAGAAACTGATAGAAGTGAGGAAGTGATTGGAGAAGGGAGATTAAGGAGGTGTAAGGTATGAATAATTAGTTGTTCACATTTAGGGATATATGGTATCCTGGTGTTGAGCAAGAACAGAGCCAACTTTTGGATAGAAAGTCTTTCAGAATAGTTTTGAAGGATGGAGGGAGGGTATAGACCCAATGGATACAGGTAAGGAATTCCAAGCCTTAGCAACATGGTACAACTATAGACAATGCCCAACAGATTTGAAAGGGTTGTGGACAAGCAGGAGTTGTTGGTCACTGAATCATAATGACCCACTGGGAACATAGTTGTGTAAAATGTTATTTAGTGCTGGACAAGCAGATGGATGCTGGATAATTTTATGGATGGTAAGAAGCTGTGAATATATTAGTTGATGGGGTAATTCTGACCAGTTTAGGTTTTTTAGTGCTATACACTGGTAGGTTCTGAAAGGGATATTTGCTGCAAATTTAGCAATTTTCTTATAACATTGTTCAAGTTTTGATTTTTGTGATGCATGGAGGTTAGTATGGATGGGAGGACCAAGAAGAAGTGTGGGAAAGAGATAAGTAGTGGCAAGTATAGTTTTAGTTGCACTGGTGAGAAAGATTTTGGCTCTGTAAAACAGCCCTAGTTTTTGATGAGTTTTTCTTATGCAATTTTGTATATGCAGGTCAAATTTAAGATTATCATCCACTATCATTCTTACTAATTTGTAATGAGAACTGACTTTAGTGGTTGTATTATCAAGAGAGATCTCTAAATTTAGTTTTTTCATGAGTTAGGGATTTGAGGAGAAAAAGTCATAGTTTGTTTTTTACTGTTGAGTATGAGTTGTGAGTTACAAATCCATGTTTCAGTTGCTGTTAAAGCTTCCTGAGTAATTTTTTGAGGTGTGTCATGTTGTCAGATGTGCAAATGAGTGTGGAGTCATCTGCATACTGTATTAGGTACTGTAGTGTGGATGTATGGAAGGTGTTGGTGAGAATGTTAAAGAGGAAAGATAGAACCTTGTGGTACACCAGTGTAAACTGGGAGGTATGCCATTTTATTAATACCTGTTGAACCATAGAAGGTTGGGCTGATAGAGACCTAATGAGGACATTTAGAGTACAGGTTTGCTGTGACAAACTGTGTCGGATGCTTTAGAGAAGTTTAGATATAAGGAGGAGACTAGTATGCTGTTGTCAAGCTTTATTGACAGTGCCTATATAGGTTAGAAGTGCAGTGTTAGTACTATGGAAGGATGTAAACCATGTTTTGTGGGGGTAAGAGTTCTTCCTGCAGGAGATGGTTTAGCCATTGTTTTTGAATACATTTATCAAGTATTTTGTAGAGAGGGGATAAGATTGCTATAGGTCTAAAGTTAGTAATGTCTGTTGAATTTCCTCCTTTGTTCATAAGGATATTGTAAGGCTTTTTCCAGAGAGAGGGAACATGGAATTCCTGGACTGACCTATTTCTAAGGATTGAGACATAATAGGCAATGCTGTTGGCTGCTATTTTAAGGTACTTAATGGGAAGGTCATCAGTTGAAGTAGAGCATGATTTGAGTTTGTTTAAAAGTATTTTTATGCAGGATGTGGGCACAGGTTTGAACGTGAAAGTGAATGTGGTGATTCATGGCTATTGGGCAGGATTAGGATTAGATGTTGGGGAAATCTTGGTTAGAGATGCTAAATTATCTATGAAATAAGAATTGGATTGTATTCAGTTTTGAGTGTTAAGTTATTGGGAGAGAGGGTTAGGGTAACATTTTTGGCTGGATGCAAGATTTCTTTAATGGCTGTTAGAATTTTTTACAGTTGTGTTTACTATTATTCTGAAAGTTACTAAATTATAGTTTTTTTGTCTTCGCTTACTTGCTTTGCAGTACAATGACAATGCATTCTGAAGTTTTCAAGATATTGAGGTGTTTATATTTTTGTCTTTCTTTCCATGCTTTTGTCTAACCTGCATTAGCATTCTACTCTTTTTGCATTATTTGTTTTCAGTCTCATCCTTCTGGGAGATGCAAGGCTAGTTAGGATACTCAGGAAAGTTGTATAGAATTCATTTACAGCACCATCTAAGGGGAGGATTTTGGGGAAATTCCAGTTAATAGATGATAGGGTAGGAATGAAAATTTCTGTGTTAAACTTGGAAAAGTTGCATTGCATGTTGTTTTATAAACATGCTGTTTAAGTGGATGTGTGAGATGTCTGGTTGTATAGATTGGGAGATGATCACAGATAGAGTCTGACGTTGTACCTGTGGTGGTATATTTGCTAGGGTCTGATACAAGAATCCATTCTAATAGGGAATTTGATGTCTTACTATAATGTGTGTAGCTCTTAATTAGTTGAGTGAAACCATATAAGTTTATGCCAGATGTAGGGGCGTTAGAGGTTATGTCCAACCAACTGACATTCACATAACCTAGTAGTATTTTTTTTTGTGGAATTATTATGGATTGCCAGTATACCTGACCTGTATTGTCATCAGGAGAGGTGTAAAGGACAATAATACAGATTTGTTTATTTACTTTTTTATTTATTTTCAGCTGAGGCCTGGGGACAAAAGTTCCACGTTTATGTTACACAGTTACACATGTGATACTTTTATAATTGCAGGGTAAACACATTCATACATGAGCTTATTTACATGATTTTCAAATATTTTTAAATATTTCTTACATGAACATAACATTTTAACACAAAAAAGAGAGAAATTAACATACATTGGCTAAATATCAAATAGACAATTAACATAAAGTAACAATGAATGTTTTTATAGAATGATAGTTACAGAAAAAGATCAAATTGGGGTGTCTTTGAGTTTAGTAATGACTTACAGACAAACAAGTAGACTGTAGCTTAAAATGATGAGAGATATAAAAGGAGAAGTTATGGAAATGAGCAGGAAGATAAATGGACAGAGAAAGAATTGCAGAGAATACAACAGATTGTGGGCAATGATTACTTGTGAATATGTCAAATGATTTGGGAGTTCAAGCCAGTTTAAGTGTTTTAATGCAAGGCAGTGGTGTGTTGTATAAGATAGGCTGGTTGCAAATTTACATACTTTGTAATAGCAGGAAGCTATTTTAGTTTTATATGTAGTGTCGATATTTGTAAGAATAGAGGAAGCATATAATAGAGAAGGAAGGCACTATGTTACTGTTAAAGTAATCCTTGCTTGATCTGTCAGGTAGTGTTTAGTCCTATAGTGGGATCTGAGTTTTTGGTGAGTTTTCTTGATGGAATAAAGTATGTGGTGATCAAATATGAGGTTGTCATCTATTATGACTCTGAGTAGTTTAGTTTGGTTTATGGTTTCTATTTTTGTGTTATTACTTGAGGTAATAAGAAATTTGTATTTCTGGTTAAGATGTTGTTTTGGAGTAAATAGCATTTTTTTGCGTTAAGCAGCAAGTTAGAAATTTTTAGCCATATTTCAATTTCAGTGAATGATGTTTGAGTGATTTCCTGTAATTTTGTTATTTATGGGGCAGAGAAGATAAAGGTTTAATCTTTGGCATATTGTACGACAGTCTATTTATGAAAATATTAAATAAAAGGGCCAAGTACTGACCCTTGGGGAACACCAACAGAGACTGTTTGAAATGCTGAAAGGATTTGTTGCCATTTAATTGTCTGTTGATGACTGCATAAGTAATTGTGAATCCAGGAGAGGGAGGGGTAAGTGAGACCAAGTGTTGCAAGTTCAGAGAGGAGCTTTTGGTGGGACACTGCATCAAATGTTTTGGAAAGGTCAACAAAAAGAGAAGAAACAAAGTTTCCCTCATTTCTGTATCATTTACTATGTTGGTGAAGTTGAGGATGGCAGTATAGCATATACCAACAGAGACTGTTTGAAATGCTGAAAGGATTTGTTGCCATTTAATTGTCTGTTGATGACTGCATAAGTAATTGTCAATCCAGGAGAGGGTGGGGTAAGTGAGACCAAGTGTTGCAAGTTCAGAGAGGAGCTTTTGGTGGGACACTGTATCAAATGTTTTGGACAGGTTAACAAAAAGAGAAGAAACAAAGTTTCCCTCATTTCTGTATCATTTACTATGTTGATGAAGTTGAGGATGGCAGTAATAGTAAGGTGGTTGGGCCTAAAACTGTGCTGGGTGTTGGAGTTGTGTTTGGTTGGATGTTTCATAAGCTGAGAGTGAATATATTTTTCAAGGATTTTAGAGAGGAGTGATAGGGTCGCAATAGGTCTATAGTGTGTTACTCTGTTGAAATACCTCCTTAGTATATGGGTACAATAATGGATTTTTTCCAGATGGATGGTGTGAAGACTGGTAGAGAAGTGTGAAGGCTGCCAGCCTAGCCAAATAGAATTTGATAGATAATTCTGGCATTTGTAAATATAAATGTAAAATACAGGCTTGTTTCTTAAATGAAAGAAAATACTGTAAAATGTTGAACTTCAAGATTGTAGCAACATTGCCATCTGCTGTAAGGAAAACTAAGTCAAGCATTTCAAATCTTTCTTTTGAAGTTAAAATTATTTCAAATCTAGCCTTTGATCTCTAGAGCTTGGAGTCAGTCTGTCTGGGTTAGCACATTCTTTCTATTGTTTTAACTTAAGGAATAATTACCAGAGTGTACATGTAAAATGTTTTTTATTGTTGTAGCTTCCTGAGCAGGTGGTAGCTTGCTAAATAATGTAGCCTGTTGGCCTGGGAACCCCAGGCTAAATGTCAAAAATGATGTAATCTGAGAGGGTCAACAGAAATGTTTGTTAGTGAACTATTGCTCAGAGAGAGAGACTGCAAGCATTTTTGTCTGACTAGCCAACTCAGCACTGCCTTATGCTCTATGTAAGTAAGTTACTTTAGAAGTATTTTTTCTTGTAGCCATAGCTAGGAATTAGAAAAGATTAGACTAAGTGATTTTCTGTTATGTCAGAACTGTACTACTGAAATATTATAAGTTTCTATGTGATCTCTGAACTCCTGAATAGCACTGTGGTGTAGTAGTATTGTCTTGTGTTTTTAGTATTTATTATTAAATATTTCTAAACCCTTTTCAACTGTGGCTCGTTTGTGTAGAGATAAGTTAAGCTCTAGAGTACATTGCATATTTATAGAGTTTATTGTACATAGACACTCTAATAAGCCTTGACTGTAATCATACTACCAATTGGATAATAATATTGTACAGTAATAAGTGGACACCCTTTTAAGGGCCTTTGGGTAGCTGATAATTATTAGCTGGTGATGGCAGGAATTACTACCGTATAGTCTGGGCATAGGGGCACAACTGAAGAATCTGTGTCAGCCTTTCCCAGGAGTGTCTGTGAAGTTGTATAAACACTTAGAGCATGTGTGTGTGTGTGTGTGTGTGTGTGTGTGTGTGTGTGTGTGTGTGTGTGTGTGTGTGTGTGTGTCAGCTACTTGGGTAGGGACACGAAGCACTGGTTGGACACAGAGGGTACTGGAGGTTAGCTTGCCAGCTAGGCTGAGATCTAGACCTATAGCTGGGCCAGTAGGGAGTCTTATTGGGGAACTGGAGAGCAAGGGAGCAACCAGCCCCAGACTGACTGTGATCTCTGTGTGTTCTTAAGGGAAATTGCACTTCACTGTGTGTATTTGTTATCCTTTCCTCATATATGAGACACCCTATCTGGTGTTAGTGGTGAGGATTGAGGCTCCTTGATTGCTGGGCCAGGGCACAGGTGTTACATTTGTGTTTGGCAGTGGGGGGATATCCACATCACATATTAATTAGTTGGCAAATACTAATTGCTTGTAGTAGTGTGGGTAGAGTGAATCCTGTAGCTTATGTACAGTGATCTCTGAAGGTGTTTTGTACTCTAAAACAGCCAAGCAGTGAATACTCAGAGTTCAGATCACAATTGTTTTATTTCTTTTGTTAGCTTGGTTAGTCAAGGTGAGCAGGCAGCATGTCAGCAGAGGAGTATGGAAAGCTGACAAGGAGTCAGCTAGTGGAGATGTGCCAGGCTAAGGGACTGGGGCATGGAAACCTGACTAAGGCAGACCTGATTGTAGCCTTGGTTACAGCTGCATCAGAAAAAAAGCATCTAGTAGGACAATCAGACTGGCAGTGGAGATACAATATCCTCGGAGAATGGGCAGCTCAACCTTTCTGTGAAGGACAATCAGACTGGCAGTGGAGATACAATATCCTTGGAGAATGGACAGCTCAACCTTTCTGCAGTGGACTTAAAAATCCAGCTGGAGCTAAAAGGCCAGGCATTTGGAGATAGAAGCAGAAGAAAAGGAGCATCAGAGGAGGCATGAGAGGGAAATGCTGACTTTTTGCCAGAGTCATGGAGGTAATGGGGAAGGGAGTAACTAGACCCCAGAAGCACAACAGGTCAGTAAATTTCTTCCACAATTTAAAGAGGAGTATAATTTTGATAGTTTCCTTCATATGTTTGAGAGGGTATGCAAACAGTATAGTGTTGACCAAAGGTTCTGTGTACGGTTCCTGACCCCCTTACTCCATCGAAAAGCTGTAACTTTTTTGTCAAAAATGCCTGATGCTCTCTGTCTTGATTATACTGCTGTAAAAAAATGTCTTTTAGAATGTTTTAAGCTAACACCTGAAATGTATAGGAAAAAGTTTCCTGACCATAGACACAAGGCAGATGAACGTGTATGAATATGTTGCTGAACTGAGCACTTATTTTCATAGCTGGGTGAGTGGATGTCAGGTCACCACTTTTGAAGGGCTGACAGACCTTTTGGTGAGGGAACAAGCCCTTACTATTTTGCCAGAGGACATGAGGATCTGGTTAACTGATAGATAATGTGCTACTTTAGATGAGTTGGGGAAGAAGGGATACCTATACCTGGCAAGCAGGGCAGCCCTGCATAGAAAGGGGACCCCCCAGTACTGCTCATGGGTCTAAAGGAACCCATGGTGGGCAGCACAAACTGCCACAACAGAATCTGCCAGTAGCAGGGGAAGCCACTAGTCCAGGTACATGTCCAGTAGCTAGGGTTAAAAGTTTTGAATACAACCAGTGGGGCCATGTGGCATACAGCTGTCCATGGAGGCAAGGTGGGGAACCAAAGGTGAGGGAGCCAGTAAGTGGGAAAGACAAAATGCCAATAGTAAGTTGTCTTGAGACAACAAGGAAAGGGGGAATCTGTATACTTGGACAAAGGGTTACCATACAGAGAGTAGACCCCTGAGAGAGGGCTAGAAGGTGAGAGAGTACAGCAGTTGGTAGTGCCTAGAGCCTACCAGCTGGCACTTCTAGCCATAGCCCATGATATTCCCTTTGCAGGTCATATGGGCATAAAATATAAAAAGAGGCATATTATGCAGAACTTCTATTGGCCTGAAATTTTCAGAGATGTAACAGGATACTACAGGACCTGTGAGCAGTGCCAAAAGGTAGGCAAGGCAGGAGACAAGGTGAGAGCTCCTTTGATACCTTTGCCTGTGATTGAGGATCCATTTCAGAGGGTATCTATGGATATTGTGGGTCCTCTGAGTACCCCACGTTCCACAAGGAAAAGGTATATCATAGTAGTAGTGGATTATGCTACATGATACCCTGAGGTGGTGGCTTTTTCCTCCATTGAGGCACAGAAGGTGGCAAATGCTTTGTTAAAGACTTTCAGCAGGGTAGGTTTCCCAAAAGAAATACTGACTGACAGAGGTGCCAATTTCATGTCAGACCTGCTGGCTTGTTTGTGAAAGTCTGTTAGGGTGAAGCACATGAAGACCACCCCCTCCCATCCCCAGACTAATGGTCTTGTTGACAGGTTAAACACTACAATCAAGTCCATGCTACTGGCATTTGCAGATCAGTTTAAGAGGGAGTGGGACAAATATTTGCCTCACCTGTTATTTGCTTACAGAGAGGTTCCCCAGGAGTCCACATGTTTTTCAGCCTTTGAGTTGCTGTATGGGCATGGGGTGAGTGGACCTCTAGATTTAATTAGAGATGAGTGGGAAGGTAAGTGTGAACCTCACAAGTAGTCTGTTGTGACATACATCCTAAACCTCAGGACAAGGCTCAGGGAACTGAGGAGAACCTGGCAGAAGCCCAACAACAGAAAAAGGTGTGGTATGACAGGAATGGTCGAGCTAGAGAGTATACTGTGAGGCAGCAGGTAATGGTTCTCATTCCTGTCAGACACAACAAACTGCAAGCAACTTTGGAGGGTCCCTACAAGGTGGTAAGGAAGGTAAGTGATGTTAACTACATGGTGGAACTGCTAGGCAGATGGCAGGGGCACAGATTGTACCATGTTAACATGACAAAACCTTACCATGATAGGGAGGCCCTTGTGCTGAGCATTTGCAGTGGATTGCAGGAGGAGTCTGAGGGAGATCTGGGGACTGATCTCCTGAGTGAGGCTCAGGCTGACACCTCAGTGGAAGGGGTAGCAATGTCCTAGCAACTATCTCCTACCCAGGTTTGAGAAATCCGAGCAGTGTTGCAGGAATTTGGGGACATGTTCACTGGGAAACCAGGGTGTACCCACCTGGTGCAGCACCAGGTAGATACAGGACCCCAAAGGCCTATTAGGCAGGCCCCTTATAGGGTGCCTGAGAGTGTCAGACAGACTATGATGGGAGAGGTACAGGAGATGTTGGAACTAGGGGTGATTCAAGAGTCCAACAGTCCCTGAGCCTCCCCAGTGGTGCTTGTGCCAAAGAAGGATGGCAGCACCAGGTTCTGTGTGGACTACAGGAAATTAAATAGTCAAGCAGAGTTGGATGCTTACCCCATGCCTAGGACAGATGAGGCCCTTGAGCAGCTGGGTGGGGCTAAGTATCTTACAACCATTGATCTTACCAAGGGTTACTGGCAGGTACCCTTGACTCACAGTGCTAGAGAGAAGTCAGCCTTTTGACTCCTTTTAGCTTGTATGAGTTCACAAAGATGCACTTTGGGATGAAGAATGCCACAGCGACTTTCCAGAGGCTGGTAGATAATATCCTAGCAAGAGTAGGATGGTTTGCCCTTGCTTACCTAGATGATATTGCCATCTACAGCCATTCCTGGCCAGAACACCTTCAGCATGTCAGGGAGGTGTTGGGCAGACTACAGAGGGCAGGGTTGACCATTAAGCTGAGCAAATGTCAGGTGGGTATGGCAGAGGCCTCCTACCCAGGACATAAAGTGGGGAGTGGTAAGATAAGGCCAGAACCTGCCAAAGTGGAAGGCATTCAGGCATGGCCTGCACCTGTTACTAAAAAGCAGGTGTGGGCATTTTTAGGGACAGCAGGGTAATACAGAAAGTTTGTCCCCAGTTATAGTATCATAGCTGCTCTCCTCACAGACCTGACAAAGAAGAACAGGCCAGATAAGGTAGTGTGGAGCCCACCTCCTGTGTTAGTGAGTCCAGATTACAGCAAATAATTTATTGTGCAAGTGGATGCTTCAAACCATGGGGTGGGGGCTGTACTTAGCCAGATTTCTTCAGAGGGGGAAGAGCACAGAATGGTTTATCTCAGTCATAGACTCCAACCCAGGGAGGAATGCTATGCAGCTGTAGAAAAGGAATGTCTAGCCATAGTGTGGGCACTGCAGAAACTTCAGCCTTATCTGTATGGAAGGAAATTCACTGTAATGACAGATCACAACCCCCTAATATGATTAAACAGAGCCAGCCAGCAAAATGCCAAGTTGCTAAGATGGAGCCTGGGGTTGCAAGCATATGATATGTCAATGCAGCACCGAAGTGGGAGTAGCAATGCCGATGCAGATGGGCTCTCAAGACAGGGAATGGGGTGAGGTACACTCTAGACCTAACCCTTGAAAACCTAGCTTGAGTTCTCCAGGGGGGGAGAAATGTGAAGACTGGTAGAGAAGGGTGAAGGCTGCCAGCCTAGCCAAATAGAATCTGATACATAATTTTATCATTTGTAAATATAAATGTAAAACACAGGCTTGTTGCTTAAATGAAAGAAAATACTGCAAAATGTTGAACTTCAAGATTGTAACAACATTGTCATCTTCTGTAAGGAAAACTAAGTCAAGCATTTCAAATCTTTATTTTGAAGTTAAAATTATTTCAAATCTATCCTTTGATCTCTAGAGCTTGGAGTCAGTATGTCTGGGCTGGCACATTCTTTTTATTGTTTTAACTTAAGGAATGATTACTAGAGTGTACATGTGAAATGTCTTTTATTGTTGTAGCTTCCTAACAGGTGTTATCTTGAAAAATAATGTAGCCTGTTGGCCTGGGAACCTCAGACTAAGTGTCAAAAATGATGTAATCTGGGAGGGCCCAGCAAAAATGTTTGTTAGTGATTTTAAAAACTATTGCTCAGAGAGAGACTGTAAGCATTATTGTCTGACTATCCAATTCAGCGCTACCTTATGATCTATGTAAGTAAGTTACTTTAGAAGTATGTTTTCTTGTAGCCATAGCTAGGAATTAGAAAAGATTAGACTAAGTGATTTTCTGTTATGTCAGAACTGTACTACTGAATTATTATAAGTTTCTGTGTGATCTCTGAACTCTTGAATAGCACTGTGGTGTAGTAGTATTGTCTTGTGTTTTTAGTATTTATTATTAAATATTTTAAACCCTTTTCAACTGTAGCTGGTTTGTATAGGGATGAGTTAAGCTCTAGAGTACATTGCATATTTATAGAGTTTATTGTACATAGGCACTCTAATAAGCCTCGACTGTAGTCATACTACCAACTGGATAATAATATTGCACAGCAATAATTGGACACCCTTTTAAGGCCCTTTGGGGTAGCTGATAATTATTAGCTGATGGTGGCAGGAATTACTACCATATAGTCTGGGCATAGGGGCACAGCTGGAGAATCTGTGTCAGCCATTCCCAGGAGTGTCTGTGAAGTTGTATAAGTGCTTATCTCAGAGTGTATGTGTGTGTCAGCTACTTGGGCAGGGACACGAAGCACTGGTTGGACAGAGAGGGTACTGGAGGTTTGCTTGCCAGCTAAGCTGAGATCTGGACCCTATAGTTGTGCCAGAGGGGAGTCTTATTGGGGACCTGGAGAGCAAGGGAGCAACCAGCCCCAGACTGACTGCTATCTCTGTGTGCTCTTAAGGGGAAATTGCACTTTACTGTGTGCATTTGTTATCCTTTTTCCTTAATGAGATGCCCTCTCTGGTGTTAGTGGTGAGGATTGAGGCTCCTTGATTACTGGGCTGGGGCAGGGGCATCACAGATGGGACATAGATTTCAGTTACTAACCAGTTATAGGTGCTGGAGCTGTTGAAGACTGGTGGGGTTGGAGTGTGAGAGGGGCACTTAGTGATCTAAAAAGGGCAATTTTTTTAAAAAAACATTTACTACCACGACATAGGTTCACTTAGAATAGATTTTAAGCTTAGCCACTTTTCCTTTTGGTGCTTGAATTAACATTTCCTGATTGGTGTTATCTATCCTGTGGCTGATGATTGTACATTAGCCCTAGTGAGAATAACTGTGATCATACTATAGATAATTTAAGGGGACCCATGTAAGGGATGCAGCATTTAGGAACTGCCTCTATCCATTAGTGGCATGATGGGCATTCCTGGAGTACATTTTCTATTACCTATCCTTATATCTAAGTTTCATATGAATATGGACAGGGATGAGTTTTGTTTTACTTGAATGGATAGTCTGTAACCCCCTGCTGGTCCAGCAGCAGCCCCCTTCCCATCCACTCCAGTGTTCCATTACTTGGCTATTTCTCCTCAGTTACCATAAACACTGTTCAAACCTGTTAGCATGCATACTGCTTTCTTTTTTACTTCTACAATGATTATAGAAATTGAAATAAAATAGCACGAACACTGAGCCATTTGCTAAATAAACAATACAGTCTCTCAATGAAAACAGACTTAGCATGAGCAGTAAACCTCTCTGCCCTTGAAACTCACATTCATTGAAAGGGTATGAAAACCCACATTCATTTTGCATCTAGCCAGTGGAGGACTAAGTTACCTCTGGGTTGTTTTTAAACTATAGGCTCCTTATACATTTTTAGGGCCATGCATACTTATATACATTCTTTGATTCACCTTCCTCATTGTATTAAATTATATTCCTTGTATAATGCAGCACCACTTATTAGAATGCATTTTAAATTTGTAGTTTTGAACAGTCTTCTAGTAAGCAATGAAACAAAATGTATGAACCAATAATGACAAAACTACTAGTTTCAGAAAGTTTCAACCATAAAAGGCAACTCAAACGTCTGTCCTTACAATCCACCAATATCAGTAAATATGCAAAATCTCTGCAGAAGTAAAGTCATCTAAATAATTCCACATTAAAGGGATCTGTAACTAATGAAGAGGTTGCTGCTAGCAAACAACTTTATATTTCATTGTTTCATCTACAAAAAAGTGCCTGTTGCCCTTGAAGAATAAATTGCCTATGTTACATTAAAAAATGATAAGCTAGTAATATTGTAATAGGGAATGGATGGTAAACTGATAACAGGTTCATACTTACTAGGTAACTCCTCTAGAGGAGGATATTCTCAGGACTGCAACATCCAGTCCCTTAAAGTACAACACAGTACACTATCAGTGATCCATCAGCATACTATGGGAGTAGAACCCACAGCCTTCTGCATCAAAAGCAAGTATACCATCTGTTGTGCTACTAACAATGCAAGCAGACTTGGTATAAGCAGCACTAAACGTCTCTTCTCGTGAAGCTCTCAGGTCCTTGTAAAATCCTCACTCAACTCCTTTAATCAAAAGTGGTGGTATAGGTAGAGAATTCAGGCTGTTGCTTCTTGTACGTAAGGTACAGGGTTTGAGCCTGAATAACATGAACCACCAAGTATACCTAACTTGGGGGCACATACACACACACACACACACAAACACACACACAAAATCCAGCAGCAGCATATATATCAATCAAAATCCAGTAGCAGCATATATTAATCCCCCCCAGCCAAAAATCTCCTTAAGAGCTGTATGGGCAAAAAGATGTTTTAACATTCATGCTGCTGTATGGGCAAATGGCATTTAAAATTTTGCACCTAGGACTGTGCTTATGTTTGCCGTAAATCCACAGTGCAATTGCACCATGCATGGGTCCTCCAATCCACACCACCACAGAGTTTGTTTTTTTCGCTACCACGGGGGCACAAGACAAGGTGGTCTTGTAAAAGTGGGGGAAGCACTCCCTCCCCCTCACTCAGTGGTTCTGGTGCCTTTGTGACCAGTTGATTAGAATGGAGACAGGGAAGGCTTGTACTTCTGCACCAGTTTTGAGGAACTCAGTGGGAAGGTTATCGGCAGCTGAGGTTGTTGCTTTTAACTTGGTTATTAATTTCATTAGGGTTGATGCTGGGAAAGGCTGAAAACTAAAAGACTTTGTGTTGATTTTGAAAACAGATGGAAGATGGAGGGGTGAAGTGAGGAGGTCATTGAATAATGATAGAACTGACTGGTTAAAATGAGTGTTTTTAATTTTGTTTATAATTTTTTTATTTTCAGGAAAGTAATAAGAAGCTCTGCTGAATTGAATTTTGGTATTTGTTATAAGGAGAAATGTGGTAGTTGTTGGGAAATATTAAAGCAATACCATCATCTTTCCTCTTTATGCAGTCATTACAGATGATATTATAGCTGGGAGTTGTAATTTCAGAGTTGTTAATGCTGTGTTTAAGCCAAGTTTCAGTTACAGCGAGAATATCAGACTTTGATGGGTAATCCAGTTATGTAGTTCAGCAGTTTTATTTCTTATGATTCTAACATTTACGACAGCAAAAGTTAGGGGTTAGAGTAGTGCGTGGAAGAGAATAGAGAATTGTCTTGATGTTCATTGTGATACGTGAGGCCAGGATTAGTTGAAAGTTTCTAGATCTATTTCAGTTCATTGAATCGCTTATTGGCGAACCCCTATTCATCGAGTAACTATTTATCGAAGCTGCAAATTGACAAATGGACTTTTCAGTGAAACTTGTCCTACAGCAAACCAACAGTAGGTCACCCTATCGACAGAGAACAAAATAATAAAACTTAACACCTATCCTAGTGGGGGGGCTATGCCCCCCACACCTCTAATGCGGGGGATGTACCCCCCCCACCCCCCTAACTAAATATGCCAACTCTGAGATTGCACTACAGTGGGTAAAAGGGAAAATGTTAGATGGCTGACAGCTGTTGTTTTGCCCTGGGAAAATTTTCACTGAAAACTCCATTTGACGATCTATAGCTTTGCTAAATAGGTGTTCAATGAACATGTGTTCGCTACTTCGTGATTCAACAAAATGTCAGAGAACTAAATGTCTCTTTCTAGAAGGATTTTATTATATTGAGGAATTATTGAAATTTGTCTTTTTTGGAGATTATATTGATACTGCTAATTGATACTATATTGCTAAGACCCCAAATCCTACTATACACAAAAGAGGGAATTTTTTAAATATTATTTTTGTACCACCCTGAGTCCCCCAATGTGAGGTTTTTGCCTCTTTGCCCCTATTTCTATGCAATATATGTCTGAGATCACTACGTCTTGGGAATGGGGCAGACATAAAAGATTAAAATCATTGATTTTTGCAAGTAGTTTGAATCAAAATTTGGGCTCTGAGTATCTCATGTTATCCAACACAAGCACTTAATATTTGGAAGTATAACACTCATGTTGAGGTAATAAAGAAATCATTACTTACATTCTCTGCACACACCATTAACAATTTTTAGCCTCCTAGATATACTTCTTTTACTACACATGCAACTGCATCAACCTCATGTACTTCCATGAAAAGCCAACATGTCTGCAAGCCTACTCCTCTAAAGACCTCAAAGCCTGCAGCTGTCAATGGAAATGTCTCAGTTATTGACAACTCAATAATTAAACACACAGACCATGTACTTCCCAAGCTAGAGAAGGACAGAGTAAATGTGAGATGTATTTCATTTCTCTAGTGTCAGGATTTGTGACATCTCTGTCTTTTAGATCCCTCCACTCCTGGAAATATGACTATGATCTTGTGGTTACCCACATGGGAATGAAGTAACTTAGCACTCAACTGTAAGGGGAGGATGCAGAGAGACATGACTGAGTGATCTCTATGCATTTCTGAGGCAATCAAGGCCCTAATTTTAAACTGTATTTGCTATGTCCAAAACATATGCCTCAGTTCAAAGACAAAATTAGTGGCATTAACAACTGGCTGGTTAAATGGTGTCATTCTCAGGGGATTCAGAGTGTGTGTGTGTGTGTGTGTGTGTGTGTGTGTGTGTGTGTGTGTGTGTGTGTGTGTGTGCGTGTGTGTGTGTGTTTTACCATTAGGAATGATGGTAGACAGGCCAGATCTACATCACCATGGATGTTCTGCACCTCTCCATCCATAGCTTTTACATTCTTGCTCTCATAGTACAATTTTTAGGCAGATTCCCATAATCACATATTCAAATTTGGTCAACAGTAAGGTGGTACTGCTTAATGCCAGTAGTTAAAAAGAAAAAAAATCCTGAGCTTGAATTCTTTCTGACAGTTGAATGCATCCATATAGAAGCAGTTACTGACACGTGGTTTCATTGTATTGGCAGCTCTCCCTCAATACATACGTTCAGCATTTATCAGGTGTTCAGGTCATCTGAGAGCCTTGGGCACATTCCATATTTATTTGCAACCATATCATCTCACATCAGATACCACAGGACACTAGCCTAGAACTACTGGGAG
Organism: Protopterus annectens; assembly: GCF_019279795.1. Taxonomy (NCBI): domain Eukaryota; kingdom Metazoa; phylum Chordata; order Ceratodontiformes; family Protopteridae; genus Protopterus; species Protopterus annectens. Next base: position 269,879,996 of record NC_056736.1, on the reverse strand, counting down.
TCCTTATGAGACTCAACAAAATCACCTGTCTTTGTGCAGCACAAAAGACACCAAACTCAGATGGATAACAGAGCTATTAAGTCAAACATGCTGCTCGTGTCTGACATTAACTACCTGTCTTTTACCTGGAAAATGTACACAACCAACAATAAATGGGTAAAGAGATTCCTACATTTTGTTAATTTTAACTCTCTAGACTAAATACCCTCCTCCATACCAGTGGCGCAGATCATCTAGAACTCCCCCTTTTCATCTCTTTCTGATTGAAAAAGTCCAGCCATCAGGATACCTCCACCATTAGAACAAGACACTGTAGACCCCATGAATTCTATTTTATTTAGGGGATATTCTAAGGACAAACTTATATAATTTACTTTCAACATGAAGAAATTCCCTAATGTCCCAATGACCCCAAAGCCAATGCTGTGGTATGTGCCTTAAAATTCTACTCCCACCCAAATGACTGTATGAAGACACCAGTTCTCATCATTGATAAGTACACTGAGAATTTAAAGAACAGGTCCATGTGGCAGAATTCTCACATAAACAAATTGTGCATTAAGAGGAAAAGCTACATGCTGTATATAATATACCCACCCAAGCATAAAACAAACCTAGACTTAGCTAGCAAAAATCCTCATTATAACAAAAAAAATGTAAGGCTTGTTTTGAACTGAAGGTTAGCAACTCCATCAAAGAGAACCAGAAACCCTTCTTTAGTTATATCAGGAAATACCAAAGTATTACTTTGTACTACTCTGTGCTGCTATCTTATGGTAACACTTCTTTCCCAAAACTTTTCTAACATCCAGGTTGACTGTTTCAGCTTTAACTTCTTCCTGGCCGCTTACCTTACTTTAGCTCCCTATTGTCCCTCAATCTCTCTCTCCTTCTAAAATCATCTTAGTCAGATCTTATCAGCATTGCCTAAAACTGAAAACATTAATTCCATGGGTCTTGATAACGTACTCAGATTTCTCCTGGCTAAAGAAAATCATAGTTTACCCAAGCAACTTCTTAACATTTTCATCCTAAGTCTATGCCAGATCTTGGTAATTACTGACCTATAAGTCTCACTAATACCATTTGTAAGGTCATAGAACACATCATTACTGAATTATTAACTGGACTTTGCTGACATAAAATCCATTTAGCCATAGAAACGTGTTTTTTTTTAATGAGAAAATCTGCTTATTCAATCTCATTGATTAGTCTGAAAGGGCTACTGAGGCCCTGGATAAAAGACAATCCAGCCATACTGACTGCCATGATCTGGCTAAAGTATTTAGTACTAAATGTCATGCAGGTATTCCTGACAAGCTCATTAAATTAAGCATAAATTATTTGCTGTCCATTTGATAGACAACTGGCTCACTAGTAGATCCCGTACAATATATATTTTTTTGGCAGTGCATCCTCCAAAAAAAAAAAAAAAAAAAAAAACAAAACAAATGTTAGCAGTGCTGTGCCTCAGGGCTCAGTCCTGAACTCCTCCTCTTTGGTATCCACTTCTCTGATCTAAAAGCAGAATTAAGTGGGCTATGGCTAACCCAGTTGCTAATGGCCATAAAATGGGTGCTGCTGTGAACTCCCTACTGACTCCCTGAGACTCATATATTTCCACAAGGACTGGACCTGGCCAACTCCTGTTACAGTAACCATGATCTCAGACTCAGTATGAAAAAATGTAGTAATCTTATTTAGGAAGTAGAACTTCCAAAGTTCATATTGTATAAAGGATATGCCCATAAAATGGACACAG
>NC_056736.1:269870734-269875734 GCF_019279795.1 Protopterus annectens | reverse complement strand
TATGGACCACACATGATTGGCATTCTGTTTAGTTTACGGGTAAAGTCTGTAGAGATGACTGGAAGTCTCCAACAAGTGTAATGAGCTTTTAAAATAATGGAATCCTGTCCTTTAATACCCAAGGCTTATACATTATCTAGTCAAGTATTCTCTGCATGGCAACAACAGAAAGGCTTTCAATGTTGGCAATTCTTTAACATTATGCTTATTAAAGCTTACTTGCATCTTACGATGTCAGACAAGCTTACCTTATGGTCATTAAAGCATTGCTACTTAAACACAGAGCAACAGGCACTGAGTAATAAGCATAAATCAACAGTACAAAATATGACAGAAACCAGACCATTCTGCAAAATCAAGGACAGATGAAAAGCCACTGTAGTACTTATGCAGTGTGTCCTCCCCATCCAAGGTAGATACAACTACTCCTTGCCTTGCTTGGACACATCCAGAGTCACTACATGGGGAGTGGGGTGCAACAAGCATGTCACAATTTGAAATCTCTCTGGCTGACTGTGATGGCCCTGACACATTTCATTTGTCATACCTCTCAACCTCAAGAGCAAGAAATCTGGACAAAGCCATACACAGAAGTGGGACAAAGGCCCAACAATAAGGACAATTTTTAAATATTGCTCTAATAAACTTAGAAAGATAATAGAATAGGTCTTGCATTAGTATGAATTTTCTGAAGGGTATAAAATCTGAAACTCAAATGTCTGTCATTTTCTAACTTCAGTCTTTAGTGATTTGTCACTAATTTGCCAAAAAACACAATTTTATGAAAAATGGACCAAAAATGTGATGCAAAAATATAAAATAGACACACAATACAGCTGCTACCTGTCAAAGAAGGGACACTTTAATATTAGTACTGCTACCTTGAGCAGCTGACAAAATGAAAGAATCTACATGCATTTCAAGTAATTGAAAACTTTGATTATTACAGTTATTTCTTAATTGTAAACCCTCCATGTTTTCTTCCAAAATTGCTATTTTACGGAGGGATTATTAGGAGGAAGAGCAACATTTTGAGCCAAAAATTGGGGACAGTTGAGAGGTTGGCTATGCCTAATTCTATAAAGCAATTTATTTGCACGTACCTCTCAACCTGTTAATGCAGTAAATCTGAACAAGGCCAAATATATTAGGGGCACATATAAACAGTACTAAAAATTGCTCTTGTATAAATTGAGACAGTTGATAGAACAGCTCTTACTTTAACATGCATTTTTCTGAAGGTTATGAAGTCTGAAACTTTATTTAGTGACTTCTGGCAAATCATTTAGGAATTAAAACTACAAATGTTATGAACAAACTAAAAATAAGAAGCAAAAATCTATTCATTCTTTGAAAATCTGGACAGTTGGGAGGTATAGTTCAGCTGGGCCTGTCTGAGTTTGCTGCCCTTCCCCCCTGACAAAATAATGGTTGAATGGAGCCTCTGCAGCCATTCCAATGAACCATTACTTGGCTATTTCACTCCATTTACCATAAACACTAATGTGCATACTGCTTTACTTCTATGATAAGTTGGACTTCATTTTGAAAGTTTTATTTTGTATTTTACAGCACAAACACCAAGTCATCTGTTAAACAAAGCAATGCAGTCTCACAATGAAAACTTAGCATTAAAACTTCTCTGCCCTTGAAACTCACATTCATTGAAACAGCATTGAAACCCACATTCAAAGAAAATACATTTTGCCAGTGGCAGATAAAGATTAATTTTGGGCTGTTTTCGAATCATAGGCCCCTTGCATATGAAACATACATGTGCTCTTTGATACCCCTTCCTCATTGTACTAAAATTATATTCCTTGTACAATACAGTACACTTGTTAGAGGGTGTTTTAAATTTGTTTTGAACATTTTTCCAGTAAGCAATGAAACAAACCATATGCACCCATAATGGCAAAACTGCCCAGTTGAGAACATTTATCATAAAAAGTCTACTCAGACTTCCACAGTCCACCATTATTAGTAAATATGCACAATTCCACAGTCCACCATTATCAGTAAATATGCACAATTCTACAGTTCACCTTTATCAGTAAATATGCACAATTCTACAGTCCATTATCAGTAAATATGCACAATCTCTGAAGTAAGTCATCTAAATTCCACATTAAAGAAATATGTAACTAATGAAGCGGTTGCTGCTAGCAATCATTTTTATATTTCATGGTTTCATCGAAAAATAAAGTGTCTGTTGCCCCTCAGGAATAAATTGCCTATATTACATTAAAAAAATGATAAGCTAGTAATAATATTGCAAGAGGAAATGGATGGCAAACTGATAACGAACTCATAGTTAGCATCTTCACCAAGGAGAACATTCTGAGTATGGCAGCATCCACCCCTTGTGGGAGTAGAACCCACAGCCTTCTGCATCAAAAGCAAGTACACAACCTGTTGTGCTATAGTATTAACTAGGCATAGCAGTAAACTTCTATTCCCCTGCAGCTCTCAGCTCCTTGTAAAATCTACTCAATACTCAACTGCATGGGGGGGGGGGTCAAAAGCCCAAAAACCAGGGACACATTAAACATTGCTTGTATAATCTTGGAAAGTTGTGTTGCCACCATATATTTTACTGCCAAGGTCCCTGAGCAAAAAACAGTCAGAGTAACATACCACTACGCCACATCAGCTGCTTTGTAAAAGAGAGGAAGACTGAAACTTAAATGGCTATCATTTAGTGAATTCAATTCTCACCATAGCTGTCAACCTCTTAGTACAAAACACCTGGACAAACCCAGTAATGAGGGAATACAGCCCTCAAACATATTCAGTGAATTCAGTTCTTGCCATAGCTGTCAACCTTAGCACAAAAACCTGGACAAAGCCAATAATGGGGGAATATAGTCCCAAAAATAGGGACAAATTTAAAATATTAATCTTATAAACTTAGAAAATTGCTAGAAAAAAAGGTTGTGCTACTATGTATTCTGAAGAACATGAAGTTTGAAATTCAAATGCCGGTCAATTTTACTGCGGACAGAACAAAACCAATTTTCAGCAGAGACGCAGGGATTAATACTGCAGACACGTCTTTGTAAAATGGCAGGGCACCAGAGCAAATCCACACAAACACAGGGAGGAGATGCAGACTCCACACAGAAGCCACCCCAACCAAGAATCAAACCAGAAAACCTATAGCTGTGAGGCAACAATACTACCATTGCACCATCAATTATGCAAGGAATTAAACATTCAGAAACCTGAAGTCTGAAATTCAAATGCCTGTCAATTTTATTTAACATTTGTTAATCAGGACAGTCTGACTTGGAACAAAAACAATTTTCAGCAGAGGCCCAGGAAGAAATAATGCAGACATGTCTTTGTAACATGGGAGGACACAAAAGCAAACCCACACAAACACAGGGAGAAGATACAGACCCCACAAAGAAGGAACCCCAGCCAAGAATCAAACCTGAGAACCTGCAGCAGTGAGGCAACAATGCTACTACTACACCATAAAATATCAAGCATTAAAACATTTACAAACCACAGATATTATGAGGAACAGATCAGATCAAATATGAGGCAAAAATCTGCAATTTTTACAAATGGTGGTGGGTAGGGAACTCAAGTCTTTAACACCTGCATACAGGGTACAGGGTTCAAGCCTGAGGTATTCCCTACCACACCACCATGAGCACCTGGGGCATTTTCTCACACACACACACACACACACACACACACCAGGCCATTCATTCAAATATTCATTCACACACTTCCCTACTAAACAGTAAACACACACACCAAGCCATTCATTCAAATATTCATTCACACACTTCCCTACTAAACAGTAAACACACACACCAGGCCATTCATTCAAATATTCATTCACACACTTCCCTACTAAACAGTAAACACACACACCAGGCCATTCATTCAAATATTCATTCACACACTTCCCTACTAAACAGTAAACACACACACCAGGCCATTCATTCAAATATTCATTCACACACTTCCCTACTAAACAGTAAACACACACACCAGGCCATTCATTCAAATATTCATTCACACACTTCCCTACTAAACAGTAAACACACACACCAGGCCATTCATTCAAATATTCATTCACACACTTCCCTACTAAACAGTAAACACACACACCAGGCCATTCATTCAAATATTCATTCACACACTTCCCTACTAAACAGTAAACACACACACCAGGCCATTCAAATATTCATTCACACACTTCCCTACTAAACAGTAAACACACACACACCAGGCCATTCAGATATTCATTCACACACTTCCCTAGTAAACACACACACCAGGCCATTCAAATATTCATTCACACACTTCCCTACCATTCTAGACTAAAATAAATAACACACTTACCTGTCCTTGCTGCCCATTCCCCATAACGTTAATCCAAATGCCTGCGCAATACTCCATAGTCCCGCGAGATTCCCGCGATCCAAACCCTACTCCACAGTCCCGACGCTGACTGCTGCTGTTGCAGTCCGGTCCCGACGCGTTTTCCCAGCGAGTCTGTGCACTTTAAAAGTGCACAGACATCTCCTATGTTCCCCTACCTGGATTGCCGGACTGCCGCGAACATGCGCAGTAGACTCGCAGTAGTCTGGACTACTGCGCATGCGCGGAGTCCGCGAATTTTAAAAATATTTTTTTTCTTTTTTCTTTCTTTTTTTTCTTTCTTTTTTTTTTGGTTGAGGGGGCTGCAGCCTGGCAGCCCGATAGCACGGGCCGCCCCTGAGTTTTGTCATGATTGGTTCATACATTTTGTTTCATTGCACACAAGAAGACTATTCCAAACTACACATTTAAAACACATTCTAACAAATGGTGCTGTATAATACAAGGAATATAATTTAATACAATTAGGTTAATCCAATCAGGAAGGTGAATCAAAGAAAGTATACATGTATACTTGCTCAAAGGATGCAGGAGATCATAATAGGGGAAGAGACCATTCACCAATGGTATCCCCCAGGGTTCGGTGCTGACAGTCTTTC
>NC_056736.1:269818234-269865734 GCF_019279795.1 Protopterus annectens | reverse complement strand
GGTAAACAACAAACTAAAACCCAATTCCTTACAACAGAAATTCCATTTTTTTTGCAATAGCTTTAGTAAGAACAGCTCATTACTATAAAAGTTATTCACAGAGGATCTTAAAACAAATTACATACAGCCATTTATAGTTTTTGTCACACAGAGAGGTTTAAACAAAGTCCACTTAATAGTTTCCTTCCATTTTCATCCTTCTGGAATATCTTCTTCACTCCATACTGCAGGGTAACAGGTTTCAGTCTGTTTCATCCCTTCAGGTACAACTTCCTTGGAGACTCCTTGATGTAATCCTTTCTTAACCCAGCAATCAGGAAAACAAGAATCAAGCATCTACCTGTTCCCCTGTCACTTTTATTGCCAAAAGGCACCTATTTGCTGTTGAGGCTTGCCTGCCTGCCTACTGTGCCTTGACAGTATAGTGCTGTCTGGGTTTAGCAGCCTTGGCAGCCACCTCTATGCCATACATATATTGTGGATGCATAGATGATTTACAGTTGGTGTGTCAAAGGGACCACTAAAAAGATTTTTTGTGGCCCTTAAGAAAAAATAGATTTGGTATAATATTCATTCTAAATTATATCCTCCAAAAACACAGTAATTAGATTTAGAATTATGCAGGAAAGGTAATACCATATACACCAGACATTTCAAGAAGGATAATGCTTCTTACCATTTTTATATGCTGAGAGCTGTCATCCTCTGCATATTGTTTCTTTATTTCCCCTAGGTGAGTTCCTCCAGATTAATGTTTCTGCAAAACAAAATGTTTGATTTCTTTATCCCTAGAAATGAGAAAGGGAAACATGTCCTAGATCTAGAGATGATATCTTGTTTCCTCCATTTATTTAAAATCTATCAGAAAGAACATTCTGTTAAGTACAATAGTATAAAACTGGGAAAAGAAGTGACAAAGGTAAGGATGGAAAAAGTGAAACGCTCAGTAGTGAAACTTTTCTCATGGCTTTGACATGATAAAATTAACGCTAAACTGAACCACAAAGTCATGGAAAAAAGGAAATGTTCATTGGAAGTGTTCAATGAAGAAGAATCTTTAAGCCATGTCATTATACTGTACTATAGGATAGTGGGTTTTATATGGTAGTGAATTTTTGGAAGAAATTATCAAAAAGGATGAAGATGAAATTTCAGAGATTAATGACGACAATATTTGTTATGGACATTATAAAAAATGTGCTAGAGGCAGTTGGCAAGAAATTGATGATGTGGTAATATTAACCATTTAGACAATTTGGAGGGAAGACGTGTGGGTGGGATATGGATAAAGTTATAGAGAAGAAATTTGCTTTTTTCTTTCTGAGCAAGGGAATTGCATCACAGCATGAATATGTAATAGAAAAGTAGCAGGTATTGTTTGTTATACTCCAAATGCTTTCTTGTTTGAATAGTTATTTCTTTTAATTTACTAATTTGTTTAAGGTTTTATCTTACAGGAAAATAAATGATTGTAAAAAGCAAAAATGTTTAATAATGTCACCCATCCTTTTTTGATAAGTGCTGCCAGAGTTTTACATCCAACTAAGCTACCATAAGGTTGATGCAACCTCAGGTCAGGTCATCATCAGCTCCAAAGGACTGCAGCACTCTCCTTTATGCTGCAGTATTGTCACTAATGGAAAATACATACAAGTACCTGTTGTGGAAATAGAACCCAGAATCTCTGCTCTTCCAACATCAATGTCAGGTGTGCTACTCACTCAGCCATTGTTTTCTGTACGTTTGTGAGTATCACCATTTTTTGAATTTGTAAATTCACTGATCAATGGCTGAAGCATTGGTTATATTATTTTTTTCTTGCTGCCATTTTGTGGTGAATTATTATGATGATAGTTCTGAGATAGTTAAAAAGTTGAGCATGCCCCAAAGATGGCAGGTTTAAGACTGCATTAATTAATTTAGTCTGTCCTAAGAGGTACGGCATGTCATGGGAAACTTAAGCAAATTGATACTGTGGTAAACAGTACACAAGGACTAGAGAGTTTTGCTGCGGCCCAGTTAAAACCATTTAATACTACTAGTGGGATAGGTAACAGCAGTATAACTGTACCTTTATACTATCCAGATTTTTTGCAGAACACCCAGATTTTTGCCTCATATTTTCATTTCCTCATAAAATTTGTGGTTTTCTAACAAATCAAAGAGGATTGAAGCCACTAACTACTTCAGAAGGGTTGACTACTACTAGAATACTCAACAAGATCAGTTTAAGTATGAAAAGTCTGAGCAATAAAGTGTATCAGTAATGGTCAAATATGATGATTATTAATGTGATGAGTAAAAAACAATGTTTGTGTGTGCGTGCGTGTGTGTGTGTGTGTGTGTGTGTGTGTGTGTGTGTGTGTGTGTGTGTGTATGTGTTATTCAGCTATGTAGGTGTACATGCATATGCATGCACATGTGTGTCTATGTATATACTTGTGTGTGTGGTGTATGATTATATATTGAAGAATGTCAGGATGTTTGGTATGGTCTGAACATCAATGGGGGGAGAATAGTTTATGCAACTGTGACTCTTAAGGGGCTATACCAATAAAGCTTGCAACCTTCACTGGCTATACCACTGTGGTCTGAAACACTGAATTTATAAAGGTATTCATATAATTGCTCATCATCACAACTGCCTGATGGATGTAGTGGAACTGCAAATGCCCTTAATGGTTGTTATCAGTCTGACTGTCACCAAGGACAGAGTTGGTTTAATTCTATCTAAGAGCAAAGCCAACAATCTGCCATGTACCTCTCAGTGTACATGTTTTAAAAGTAATTCACTTATTCCATTTAGTGATATATGCTAGAATTTAAATTTAAAAAGTCACTGTGAATTTACTATGATTTTATTTTATTAATCTATAGATTTTAAAAAATGGCTATGGATTTTTTCAGACTCCTTCCATGACTATTTTTTTTTGCTTATGTCTATTATTTTAGGATTTTTTCGGTACTTCTAGGATGTACACATTGATATACACTGAAAACTTAAACCTAATAGTTCTTTCTGAGCTTCTATCCAATGATTCCCTTTTACACCTGTTTATTCTTTCTTAGCTTCTCCAGTGGGTAGATTCCTGAGACCTGGGGGACAGCTATCGTGGTACATTTAAACAAGGGAGGCCCTACCAACAACTTAGGGAAATATAAGCCAAATAGCTTTACTAGTATCATTAATAAAGTAAAGGAATGCATCAGGGAGATCATAAACAACGATGCCTGTAGCTTACAAGCTCACAATCCTAATTAGTCTAGATATGTGAAATGTAGGTCCTGCCTACTAAATTTGGTAAATTTCATTGAGAAAATCACTGAAGCAAAGGATGACAACAAATCACTGCAACTTGCCTACCTGAATTTAACCAAGGCCTTCGATACTATCCCACAAGTCCAGGAATATTGAAAAACTGATCAAATTAAATATTAATCCATGTGTAACTCACTGGGTAGCAAATTGGTTCTCAGACACAACCCACACTTTTAGGGTTGGTGACACATGGTCTTCAAAAAGGAGCACACCAATGGGTTATATGTTGAGGTCATACCTATTTGATATATACTTTGTTGATGTCCAAGTCAATACCAAGGGTCTCTGAATGACTAAGTTTGCTAATGACTTTCCAATTTGAGCTGTCATTGACTCCTATCCTAAAATAGGGCATAATCCACACAAACTATTGGTTTTGGGCCACAGTGTTACGCTCAGTGCAAAGAAATGGAACATTGCTATCTTTTGGAAACAAGTGATATCTCTGCTCCTATTTCATAAATTATATCCCCTTAAAATAAATATTGTCATAATTGTTACAGGTCAATTTCTGTTCAGCCTCTTTTAACTAACACATGCCAACTATCATTAGGAAATCCTTCTACCTTGTCAAAATTAATAATGAAGGGCATATTCTCCAAGGTAATGGAAGTTATTGCCCCTGTTTACTCCTTCTTTGGCATACCCATAATAGAATATAATGCCTGTTTGATGTGTATCTGCCTAGGAAGATGCACAATGATGTCTCACCAAAACAAAAGCTTTGGCGTGAGCTCCCTAAACTATACAGCATCTGAAACAGTTCTATCACCCAATTCCATCTCCTACACACTATTACATTGCAAATTTTGCTTAGCTTACAGGACTGTAAATAACCCTGTCCTGCTTGACCTTTTTCATGTTTTTAAGACAGTCTGCACCATCAATACCTGATCTTGAGATCTAAGTCTTCAGTGTAATATTAATAGAACCTATTGGCAGGATAAGTGCTTTTCCCAAAGGAACCTTGCCTACTGAATAGGTGCCCTTTCCATATCGAAGTAGCTCCAGAACTCTTTTTAAATCCAGACAGGATGAGTGCATGGAGTTCCGTAAACTCACTCCTGGTCTAACTCTCCAGAGCTTTATGGATAGAGAGAGCAAATAATGGGAAAGTACAGTTGTGTAAATAAACAGTAAAAGTAGATGTTCAAATGATCACTGCTGCAGTAGCATTAGCTATATGGGTTATATCCTGCCAAGGATATAACAGCCAACCAACATCCAAAGCTTCAGGTCATGTTCCACACACCCAAATTGTCAGGCAGCTTGAGCTGAACTAACTAAATGACACGTTTGGGTGCCAAGCCATTCAGAGCTTTCCTGTCAACACAGAGAGAATCTGAGCACTGAAAGGACAACACTAGAAAGAACAAAAAATAAATAAGCATGCCCTGACATAAACAACATACCAAAAAAACAAGGGGGATGGAGAGAGGGAGAGGCTATTGCACCAGTGATCATTCAAACATCTACTTTTATAGTAAGTTTACTTACACAGCCATACTATGTCTATCATATTGATAACTGCAGCAGTAGTCTTAGCTACTGCAGCAATGATCAGTACCATGCAGTAGCCCTAGCTATATGGTTTGCTTACATTAGATTACAATTGGGAGTTGGAAGGAGAAGACTCCAGGAGCCTCTGAAGAATGGTCCTTGCAAAGGTTGATCTAGACTTAGCGAAGGAATCAATCTGATAAAGCTTTGTAAAAGTATGTACAGAAGACCAAGTTGCTGCTTCTAGAATACTTCTAGAATCCAGCCCTTTCTATAAAGCCATAGAGGAAGTCAAGGCTCTGGTAGAGTGGACCTTGACCCTACCTTTAATAGTTTTGTTGTAGTGAATATAACAAAAAGTAATAGCCTTAGGCATCTATTCTGAAACAGACTGTTTTGACACTGGTTCTTCCTTCTTCTTACCTTCACAAGAAATGAACAAGTGATCTGAAGATTTGAAAGATTTAGTTTTGTCAAGATTGTACCTGAGTTGTGTATGGACATCCAAGGTATGGGGTATCCTTTCTCCCTCGTTTTTGGGTTCAGGAAAGAAAAACACGGAGATAGATAGTTTGGCTTAAAGTAAATGTGGATATCCCTTTAGGCCTAAAAGAAGGATTACTTCTCAAAGACTCACCATAAGATATTGCAACTCAGTCACTCTTCTTGTAGCAGTCAGAGCAATAAGGAAAACTGTTTTCCATGTTAAGAATGTTAAATTATCCAAGTTAGCTGGTTCAAATGGAGCGAGTGTTAGCTTCTCTAACACAAAATTAATCTCAAGTTGGGGCCACCATTTTTCTTGGAGGCCAGTAATGCAAAAACCCCTTTCAAAAACATTTTGACACAAGACAGGATTAAAAGAGAAGGATCCATGGGTAAACATGCTGAAATGGCTGATAAATTAACCTTGACAGAGCGGTAAGGAAGGTCATAGGATAGTAACTCACATCAATATTGTAAATCCAGAGAACAACTAGCCCTGAATGGGTGACGGTTATTTTGCTGACACCATTTGCTAGTATATGATTTTCTAGTAGCAGGTTTTCTTGTCTCCGTTAGTACTTGCTGCACGTCCTCAATAAAGAGGTGCCTATATGTTATTAAAAGTCTATCATCCAGGTAGCCAATTAAAATTGACTGGTGTTGGGATGTATCAAACATCCTTGTTCTTGTGTGAGTAGATCAAGTCTGTGAGGAAGCTTGTGGTAATTGCCCCTACTCATTTCCAAAAGAAGGGAGAACCACAATTGCCTGGGCAGAAAGGAGTCACCACAATGATTTTAGGATATTCCTTCTGAATCTTCAGATGTACCTTGTGTGACAGAGATACTTCTAGCACAGCTATCTGGAATTTTGTGAATAATTATATGTCTTTTGTAAATATCAACATGATTCATATAAGATACCTGTGTTACAAGTTTATTAGAACTGTATGCCAGGTGTATATCAAACTGCACATACAGAAGTGTGTTGAAAAGGTTTTTGCAAAGTGCTTAAAATGTAACCACAGCATGCCCTACTGGAATAGAACAGAAATGTACCTGCACTGTTGTAACTGTTTAGATGTATATATTTTAACAATGGAAACTGGAACACATAGGTTCATAGGTTCATAGGTTCGTACTAGGCTATCTGCCCTAGAGCATTTATAAGCCTAGCCAGAGTGTGTGTGGCTTTCACCACCCCTTAGGATGAGAATACTATGCCCTTTTAGGGTTTAGTTTACTGTGCCTCTGTCTAGTAGTGACACATTGATGACCCCCAGGGTAAACCTACGATCTCCCATCCACTCGTCAAGATTTCTCTTGAATAGAGTTAGTGAGGGGCTCTGCCTAACATGGATTGGGATTCTGTTCCAGAGTGTAGGGAGCCTCTGTGTTATGAATCTGTCCCTCCAGCACGTCCTATTTATTTCTGTGTTGAGGTTTAAGTCTCTTGCTCTCGTGGCTCTGATGGATTTGGATTTTCTGAGGTGGAGCATGTCCATTAATTCCAGATTGGACATGGCCTTGTACGTCAGGCACAGATCACCTCTGAGTAGGCGGTATGCGACTGAATAGAGCTGGAGTTTTTTCAGTCGGGCAGCATATGACATATGTTTAAGACCCTTTATCCTCTTGGTGAGGAACTTTTGGGGTCTTTCCAACTGCTGCAGGTGTCGGGTAAGATACATCCCAAATGGGGCATTGTACTCAATCATTGGCCTGATAAGAGAAGAGTACAGGGGCACAATGACCTCTCTTGATCTAGATGTGAAACCCTTCATGATAAGGTGGGCAATATAGAAGGTCTTCCTAACCACTTTGGCAATGTGAGTGTCAAATGACAGGTTACTGTCAACCTGGGTCCCTAGGTCCCTGATTACCTCTTCCGTACTTAATGGATTACCACCTATGTGGTAATTTATGGATACCTTGTTTTTCCCAAAGGGTATGACTATACATTTTTTGGCATTCAGCTTAAGGCCATGGCTCTGGCACCAATTATCCATTTCTATGAGGCCTCTCTGAAGGATGTTTGTGTCCGCTGGAGTATCAATTATGGCGCCCAGTTTGCAGTCATCTGCGAACTTTGTCAGCCACAATCCTCCTATGTTTGCCTGTACCTCGGAAAAATAAATGCCGAACAAGAGGGGTCCCAGGACTGAGCCCTGGGGGACACCGCTTCTGACTGGCTTAGAGTCTGACATAGCTCCAGCAACTCTGACCCTGTGGGTTCTGTCCTTGAGCCAGTTTGCAACCCATCTTGTGACATATGGGTTTACATTTAAGCTGGTGAGTTTGTCTATGATGCCCGAGTGGGGTATTGTGTCAAAGGCTTTTGCAAGGTCAAGGTAGGCTGTGTGAACTGCCTTACCCTCATCAATGGCCTTAGTGACTGTTTCAAAAAAGTCGACCAAGTTCAAAAGGCAGGATCTGCCCTTGACAAAGCCAAACTGGATAGGATCCAATGTCTGTAGGTCCCCAATGTCTTTGTTTATGAGTTCCATAATGATCCTCTCCATAGCTTTGCAGACCAGGCTCGTCAAGCTTATGGGGCGGTAATTTCCAGGGTCCGTAGAAGCACCGCCTTTGTGAAGTGGGACCACTGTTGCCGTACGCCACTCTTTGGGTACGTATCCTGTAGTAAGGCTAAGATTAAACAGCAGCCTTATGTGTGGGTTTAGTTCCTCTTGGAGTTCATGTAGCACACAGCCGGGACACCGTCCGGTCCCATTGATGCTGTGTTTTTAGCTTTAGAGAGGGCGGCTCTCACCTGGGCATCTGAGATGTTAGGGAGGCTACACTCTGCTGGGATAGTTATTTCTCCTTTTGGGGAGGGAGGAGAAATTTGCACTGAACCTGTCTGCCAGAATGTTGGCAATGTCAGTGGGTTCAGTGTATTTTGTGTCATTTTGGACTAACTCTGAACATATCTGGGAGTTTCCACCCATGTTTCTAACATAGCTAAAGAAGGCCTTGTGATTGTCTTTTGTGTCTTTTGCGATTTTTCTCTCAAAGTTGGCCTTGGATGATTTTATGAGTGATCGTAGTTTTTTGCTAGTACTGATCAGAGATGCCTTTCCTTTTAGGGATTTTGCTCTGTCATGTAGTAGCTTCCTCCTCCTGTTGTAAAGTTTGTTTATGGCTGGGGTCCACCAGACTGGGCGCCTGCCTTTGGGGGAATGAGTCTTGGTTTTATTTGGGATTGCATGATCCATGCATTCTTGAAAGTGCCCGTAGAAGGCATTTGCAAAGGATTCAGCAGTGTGGGTTGTGGTTTCCACTGGCCCAGGGGCCTTGAAGGATACCACTTCAGTCTTAAGAAGTGTGAAGTTGGCTTTTGAGAAGTTCTTCACTTTTGTGCAGGGGGTGGGGGCGGGATGTGGATTTCCAGTGAGATTAATTTATGGTCTGATCTTACCAAAGAGGGCTATACTTCCGGTGTGGAGCATTTTGTCCCCATGTTTGTGATGATCAGGTCTAGTATATTGTCTCCTCTTGTGAGAATGGTGACTAGTTGTTCCATTGCATTTGAGTTTATGAATTCTAGGAACCTTTGAGCTAGGGTGTTTGGGCTTGAGTAATGTTCCCAGTCTATGTTTGGGTAGTTGAAGTCTCCCAATATGATGATATTTGGAGAGACATTCATACTCTCCAGTGTCTTCAGGAAGGCTGTGCGGGGTTCCTGAGTTTGAGAGGGTGGTCTGTAGCATGCTACAAACTGTAAGGCAGTTTTGCCTATGGTTAGTTGCACCTGGATGGTCTCCGATGCTTCGTGCGTTGCCACTAACCTGGAGGTGTGGGTATCTTTGATGAATATGGATACCCCCCCTCCTTTTGTGGTTCAGTCCAAGTTTTGGGGCCGGAAAGCATGATATGAGGTAAAACCTGACAGTGCTGGGGTGCTCTCAGGAGCCTTGAACCAGGTTTCAGTCACTGCACAGACATGGATGTTCTCCATACTGAGGAGGGCTTCGAGGGCGTGCATCATGAGGTTTAGACTTCTGGCATTGAGCAGCATTACCCTTAGTTTTTTTCCACTTGTGTTTTCTAGGGAGGTAGGTTTGTCATTTGAGCCTTGCCTAAAAAGGCACTATTGGGGTGGCAAGAGCCTTGGCCAATATCCGGAAGCCCAGGGGTGACAGGTGCAAGCCATCCCTTGCAAAGCAGCGTGGCTTGTCAAGCATGTCATCCCAAGCAGACAGACATTGGATCCCCTTAGAATGACACCAGTAATTAAGCCAATTGTTAAAACTGATCATTTTGTCTTTGTACTGTGGCATCATTCTTGGTGAGGGTAAGATGCTGCTCAGGGTCAGGGTCATACCGGCCTGGGCTACATAATCAGAGAGCTCCTCTATGTCTCTTTTCATGTAGTCCAGGGAGGTGCCTCAGGTCGTTCACACCGGCATGTACAATGACTGAGTCATATTTGTACTTGCTGTGGAGTGACCTGAGTGCTTGTGTTATGTGGCGGATTCTAGCTCCCGACAGGCAGCTTACTGTGACCTTTTCCTTGTTCAGTCTGGTGAGCGGGACGTCAGTGTGTCTGACTATGGAGTCACCTATTACAAGTGTGTCTGGCATGTTGTTTGGCCTTAAGGGCTGTGACTGTTTAGCACACTGACTTTGTGAACTATGTGTTGTATGTGCTATGTCTTGAGGTGGCGGTTGCTTGGGTGTCTGCTTTGGAGGCCTCTGTTGTTTTGGTAGATTTTTAATCAGCGCCTCCGAGTATGTTTTGGTGTGTTTATGTGTTTGGTTTGCAGTTGTGATAGTTCTATGTGAGACTGGGTTTGTGGTGTGCGTGGTTACCTTCTCCTCCTGACTGGTCTTGCCAGTACTGAATTGAGAGAGCTCAGCCTCCAGTTTGGCTATATAGTTGCATCTCTCGCATATATTTGTATTTGTTGGGAGGAGGAGAGGGTTGTCTGTGTACATGAGGCAATTGTAACATTGCCTCAAGATTCCCATATTCACCAGCTGAATAGGAGAGGACGCTAGCAACCGACCCTTCGACATGCTAGAAATAGTGAAAAAGATTGCTGTGTAACTGAGTCAGAAAGGACCTATAGGGAAATGGGTACTCAAGGGAATTTAGGTGAATGAAGTACTTTCTTTTGTTTAAGAGTGCTTTACCTGTATAAAAAATGCTTTAGGAGCAAGTGCTGACCTTTTCAGATAGAGTATAGGCTGTTTAGATTGCAAGTAGAACAGTTCTAAGGGAAAAATTGAAGAGCAGACTTTACGGAACCAGAAATAGTTTAAACTTGATTAACCGGCGCTGCCCTATGCTGCTCTATGAGCAACTTCGCGCTAATAGCAGGGGGTTGAAAAGAGCCAGGAATTGACCCAAAATGGCCAATAAACTACAAGTTGCTGGGCTGGAACCAATCCTCTAGGGACAAATAGGTTGCTCAGTGCTCCCCACTCCCACTGGTGAACAAAGAAGCTTCCTCTTATCCAAATAAGGATATGGATAGCACAGGAACTAAAACAAAGCCCAGAGATCAGCAAAATCTGAAGACTGGACTATTCTAGTTCAGAAAAGCGGGAAAACAAGGATATTTTTTTTTTTTTCTTTTTTTACAGAGAAAGGAGAAAAAGATACCGTAACAAACAGTAAATGCTATAAAACGGCTAGCGCACTTGAGTGTGTTAGCCTAACAATTAAATTAAACAAAAATAACTTTTTAAAGTGCTAACAGTATAAATTCAACACAAGTACAGTAAAAATAATATGCAGAGCTGTTTTTTAAGCGAAATGCAGTCGAGATGCAGTAATTTAAGCGAAAGCCAGAAAAAATACTTATAAATCCAGGAAAGTCACTCTTTCACTCTCTGCTGCTTGTAGAACTCTGCAGGACACCACGAGGAGCTGTGCTGAGTCTTTTACAAGTGAAAAAAGCACGCAAAAGCGGGTTTTATAGCAGGAGGTTAACTTCAGGAAAAAATAGCTGAATTTAATTACTTTATGGCCACAGAATAAAAACATGTTATCTTTCAGGTTCAGTGCATCAGGAGACATAATGTCTGTAATAGAGAATTTTTCTGTATTGTGTTGGAAGTGTTTTATTGTTTTATGACTTGCAGGATCTGCATAGATCTGAGGAAAAGCCCTTGTCCATGTATTTTCACAGGTGGACGCTAAATACTGCTAGCTTTCAGCAGTGAGGGGTTTACCTGGAATAGAGTCAGATTACAAGAAATTATGTCATTCTGCAAGCTATCCCAGCAGTAATATTTGAGATATTAATTTAAGAACTCTCTGAGAGAGATAGCATTCTGTATTCTGTCTTTGACCTGACAACATCAGCTAGAGGATCTATTCACATCTGCCTTGCTGCTCTAATTAAGTAAGTAAGTCTAGGGAACAGTACAGTATAATTCTTTTAGCTATAGTCAGAAATATAGCAAAGCTTAATTTATATGTTTTTCTTTATTTATTTGAGACTGTCCTGCAATGTTGTTTTAACTATTTCCAGTAATTTTGAACTCTGATGTTGCTGTAAATTTATGTTTACTGTAAATATATGTTTAGTATTATCTGGTTCTTTTATTATTTATTATTAACTATATTTAAACCTTTCATTGAGGCTGGTCTGTCTAGACATATTTAAGCTCTGAGAGTACTTACATATTTATTTGGTGACACTGTGTAGACCACTCCTAATAGTCTTGGTCTTGGTCAAACTACCATTTGTATTGATAGCATTATTGCACAGTAAGATAGGACACCCTTTGTTAAGGACCTAAAAGTAACTGATAAAGAGTTGGCTGGTGGCAGTAATAAATATCTTATAGTCTGGTGGAAAAGGGGCATAGCTAGTAAACCTGTGCCAGTCTTTCCCAGGTGTGTGTGTGTGTGTGTGTGTGTGTGTGTGTGTGTGTGTGTGTGTGTGTGTGTGTGTGTGTGTGTGTGTGTGTGTGTGTGTGTGTGTGTGTGTGTGTGTGTGTGTGTGTGTGTGTGTGTGTGTGTGTAAAACAAATCTCCACAAGTGTGTGTGTGTCAGCTACTTGGGCAGGGACATGAAGCACTGGTTGGAGGTCTTGGCTTGGCCACTCAGGAGAGATCTCAACTCTATAGCTGTGCCAGTGGGGAGTCTTATTAGGGATCTGGAGAAAGAGGGAGAAACCAACGCTCAGACTGAATGTGGTCTCTGTGTGCTCTTAAGGGAATCTGCACTTGATGGAGAGAGCTGCATCTGGAAATACTGTGTGCGTACCTGTTATTCTCCCAATGTACGTTCACCACTGTTGCCACTGGTGAAGATTGAGGCTCCTTGATTACTGGCCAGTGGTGGGGCATCACAACCTAGATATTAGTAGAAAGGGTGGAAAAGCGTGCTGAAAAATTCCTGTCCAAGGAAAAGAAAAGGCATCTGTCTTCCAGGCTTTCTTGCATGAAGTCTTGGATCAGAATTTTGCCAGCTTACTGTTTGGAGAGGAGGCTAAGACGTCTACCTGAGGAACTCCCTAAAGATAGATCAAATCATGGACTACCCCCTGATCTAGTTTCCTTTTGTGAGGGTCTGCCCTTGTCCTGCTCAGCTTGTCTGCTACACAGTTTTGCTCTGATGGAATCTAGGATGCCTGTAGAAAGATTGTGCTCTGAAGCTATAGCCAAAGCTAACATGGCTAGCCTGCAAAGGGGGTAGCTCTAGGTTCCCCCTTGCTTGTTGATGCACCACATGTCTATGGTATTGTCTGTAACAACTTGAAGAGATCCTGGGGATCAAAAATTATTCATATAGTTGAGTGCCTTGGACAGGGAAAGCATCTATTTTATATTTATGTGTTTGTATCTGTCTTTGGTGCCCCACACAGCTTGCACTTTTGAACCTCCTGAAATTGGTCCCCAAGCAAAGTTTGAGTCATTTGTGGTGACTGCTGTGGAATAGGAAGGGAGAAGGGGAGACCTGGATTTAGGGATATCTGTTGTCTCCACTAAGTGATTTTTCTTACAACAAACCTAATACTGGGATTTGAAAAGACAAAGGGTGTTGGTGCGGGGACCAAAGGATCTCCAAATACCACTGTATCTTTCTGATATGGAGTCTTTCTAGTGGTATCATGAAAATCATAGAAGCTATGATACCTAAAATCCAGAGGTGTTGCCTCACAGTGACTGAAGTCTGAATGGAAAACACTATAAATATATCTAGGAATAGATCTATTTTTTCTTGTGGAAGAAAAACTCTTTGAACTTTGGTGTCTGTTGACATCACAGAAACACAATCCTGTGAGAAGGAGTCAAGAAAAACTTTTGAATGTTCTCTTAAAATCGTAGCTTGTATAAGAGATCTCTCATCCCAAAGAGAGATTTCTGACACTTTGAAAAAGACTCATCAAAGATAAGCAGTCATCTAAATGTGGAAAATGTGGATACCCTATAGTCTGAAATTATCTACAACTGGAGCTAGACACATTAGGAACACTCTTGGTGCAATAGATAGTACAAAGGGTAAGACATAAAACTAATATTTACTAATATAAGATATTTACTAATATTTAACTAATTGTCTGTTTATACTGGCATATGTGATGTATCTGATGATTGTATTGTTACAATGTAATCCTTTCATTAGTTTTGAACAAATCACTTTAATCATGTTTTTCTTGCATGTAATATCTTGTATTGTAAATAATATCTATTATTGCATATATTATCACTGAACATATAGTATAATAGTGGAGCTTTTCTCCCCGGGACTCCGCTGTAAATGGACCTCGCTCCAGTCGGACTTTCCCGGTCAACAAATGTAAAATAAAAAAAAAAATAAAAAATAAATAAATAAATAAATATTGAGAGCCAGACACACAAAACCTTATGAAACACCTGAAGTCTAAATGAATAGGTATGTGATGCTAAACATCTGTTAAATTTAGTGTTACCAGGAAATTTGAATGAGGAAGAAGAGGTAACAGATTGTGAAGTGACACCATTTTGAATATGGTTACTATCATAAGTAGGTCTAGGAAAGAAATACCTAGAACTTGGCTCCAAGCATTTTCTTTCTTTTGCTCTAAAAACATTCTTGAATAAAACCCCTTTCTCACCTGAGAAGGGGGGAACTGGTTCTATCACATCCTAGAGCAGCATGTAATGAAGAAGATGTGGAAATAAATGAGTCTGGTCTGGAGGATGAAGAACTGCCCCCCTGGAAGGGAGGAATTTACTCCTATCATTATCTTTATCCTTGATGAATGATCTACAGAACCTATTGGTCTGAAACTATCTGTTGCCAAAAAGAAAAGCAGCGATTCAGAATTTCTGGAAGACAAAAGGGGTGCCATGGTGGGAGGGGGAACAAAGTCTCTTAAATAGTCATTCTGACTTATATGACTGTCCTTGGCTTTGTGAGTTTCTAGAATTCTTCTTGGAATCCTCTTGCCATTTCTCCTTAAATGTTTGTCTATCTGCATTTTGTTGAGTCTACTTATTTTGTTTCTTACCAAAACTGGATGAAGAGTTAGAGAATCCCTTGGAAAATCTGAAAAAGGAGGGCTGAAAAATCTTAGATATATCTATGTATCAGTGTATTGCTTTCATCACACATTGTGATCTTCTGCAGCATAGGCACCAAAAACTAAACTCTATCCAAAGTAGAATTTAAAATCTCATTTGTAACATTATCTGAGAGGGTCTGAGAATGCTGTCATGCAAATTTCCTCAGAACAGTACCAGTAACCGTACCCCTTGGAGAAGTATCAACAGAGTCATACACACAGTCTGTATACGACGAATAGTAACTTGAACAACAGATTAAATTAAATTATTTAAAGCAGATTTTTCCTCACAAGAAGAAACTACATACAAACATTCCTCATACTTTCACAATTAGTCAGGATAAATCTTAACATATGACCCCGACAATTTACATTTTTGAAAATCAAGGTTACAGAAGTATACAGTTTTTCCCATACTTATCAATAATCTTCCCATCAGAAATAGTAGGATTATAATTAATTAAGTGTTTAGCAGTAGAAGGATTAACTAAAGCTGTAGGTGCTGGATCAGGTTTGGAAAATGTGAATACAAACTTAAAAGATTAGGGAACTTTCTACATCACATCTGCTTTTTTAAGAGCTGACTGTCAGGCAAATTGCAAGCGGTAACACGGACGTCATCCATTGCAGATAAAACTGGAGGAATGGGTGCAGGTTCTGGAAATTGCTTCTGTAACAGCTCACAGCATTTTATGAAGGACTGAGAAACCTCAGTGTTCTCCCACTGAAAACATTGGCACATTCTAGAAGTAGTCACACAGACAGAGACACCCACAAAGGAAGAATCAGAAACTGAGCTATCTGCTGAGTCTGAATCAGAAATCTGAGGAGAAAACTGTGTCTCTGTCCCTTCACCCCTTGTCCAGATTCAGAATCTTGAATCTCTTTGGGAGAGAAAGTGTCACTCTTTCTTTTACCAGAAACTACCTTAGAACAAGGATCAATAGCCTAAATTAAACCCTGAGCCAAACCCTGTAAACTACTCCTGCCTCAGGAAATTTGAGGAGGAGTAGATACATGTTTAATTTTCTGCTTCTTTTTGACAGAAAATGGGGAAAACAGTGTTATAGTGGCAGCAGCAGCTTCCCAAGGAATGAACACTACACTCTGAGAAAACAGGACCGACAAGAGTGGCTCTCCCTTGCCCAGAGAATCATGAATTCTTTTCACTGCTTCATCCAAAGCAAATGACCTAGTAATGTGGGAATTATTATTCTAGCAAACTGGAAATTAATATTGTATATCTTATATTTATATCTGTATCTAATCTATATCATCTAATATATATATATATATATATATATATATATATATATATATATATATATATATACAAATATATAGATATATGAAAGTACAGTTTTGTACCTACCATAAATGTAGATGTTCGAAGATCCACATTGCTGCAGTCCTTACACTTGGGTAGTCCGCTGTCCTCGGTCGGCCCGAATATCAAAGTATAAGGCTGACGTCGATCAAGGCGCATTAGACTGACATCAGGACGTCAGGGTACAAATGCGCATGACCGACGTCATATCCTCAGTCTTTTCTTGCCCCAGATGTCAGAAGACCCTAAAAAGAAAGGCCAAAACCAAAAGACAGCAAACAACCAACCAACCATCCTTGCACTAATAATATGTACAATATATACAATATACACAATATTTACAACCCAACCCACACAACCGCCTCTAACTACAGAGGGAAGGAGGGAGTAAATTGGACTGCAGCAATGTGGATCTTCGAACATCTACATTTATGGTAGGTACAAAACTGTACTATGTTCTTCATCTCACATTGCTGCAGTCCTTACACTTGGGTAGAATCCCAAAGCAGAGGTAAGGGAGGATGGCAAAACTATAAAGAAGCAGGAGCTGCCAAAATGCCCTGTAAAATAGCAGTGGCAAAACCAGCCCTAGATTTAGAGTAAAGTGGAAGGTGATAATGCTTAGAGAAAGTATGCACTGAACTCCAAGTAGCTGCCTCCAAAATATCTTTAGTTGCCACCCCCCTTAAAAAAGCTGTTGAAGTGGCAGTAGCCCTAGTGGAATGAGGCCTAATCCCAGCTGGAATCTCCTTACCATGATGGGAATAACAGAAAGCAATGCAAAACCCAATCCACTTAGAAATAGTTTGTTTTGACACAGGCTTGCCCTGAGAACTCAAAGTAAAAGAAACAAATAACTGCTGAGACTGCCTGAACCCTTTAGTTCTGCTCAAATAATATCGCAACTGCCTGTGTACATCTAAAGTGTGCAAAATCTTTTCCCCTTTATTTTGGGGATTTGCATAAAAAGTAGGCAAATGAATAGTTTGGTTTAAAGCCACACTAGAAACCACTTTAGGCATAAAGGAAGGATTAGTACGCAAAGATACCCTATCCTTATGGAAAATTAAGAAAGGCTCAACCGCCATAAGGGCCTGCAATTCAGAAACCCTTCTTGCAGAGGTAATGGCCAACAAAAAAGCAGTCTTCCATGATAAATATTTCAACTCGGTAGTAGCTGCAGGCTCAAAAGGTCGTAGAGTGAGTTTCTCCAACACAAAATTGAGATCCCAAGCAGGAGTAGGAGCTCTACGTGGGGGTCTTATATTCTTTGGCCCTCTAAGAAATTGCTTGAACAAAGGATGAGAAAACAATGGTGGGTCACAGTCATAGTGAGCCGAAATTGCTGCAGCATGAACCTTAATAGAAGAGAAGGACAAACCTTTGTCCAGTAACTCAGTAAGATATTGAAGAGCCACACTTAAATTAGGCTCAGAAACATCAAAATCCTTTGCTGCACTCCAAAATAAAAATCTCTTCCATTTATCTGCATACACTTTCCTTGTACTAGGCCTTCTAGCTTCCAAAATAACATTCAAAACTTGCTGTGGAAGTTGAGACCCTCTATGGTTCAAAACAGAATATGCCAGGCTGTTAGGTGAAGAGAGTGAAGCTTGACATTGAGTAAATGACTGTTCTCCTGAGACAACAGGTGTGGAATCGAAGGCAAAGGCCATGGAGGCTCCCGCACCAGACTTCTCAGTAATGGGTACCAGTGCTGTCGAGGCCAATCTGGAGCTATTAAAATCATCTTTGGCTTGTCCTGTCTGACCTTTAGGAGTACCTTTGGGAGGAGAGGCAGAGGTGGAAAGGCATACACATGAAGATTGCTCCAATTGAAAGAAAGAGCATCCACTTTCCAAGCTGTGGGATGAAACCTGTTTGTGGAAGACTTTGGCAGCTGGTGGTTTAGTGGAGAAGCGAACAGATCTATGTCTGGAGTTCCCCATGACACTGTCAATTTCTGAAATACATGAGGATCCAATTTCCACTCTTGGGGATCCATAATTCGTCTGCTCAACACATCTGCTAAGGAGTTCTGTGCTCCCGGCAGAAACCTTGCCTGAAGATTTAGCTGTAAACTGAGAGCAGTCTCCCACAAAATCATTGCTTGCCTGCATAGAGGATAAGAATGTGTTCCCCCTTGCTTGTTGATGTACCACATGACAGTTGTGTTGTCTGTTAGAATCAACACCTGCCCTGGAAGAAGTAAATCCTTGAAAGCTATTAATGCAAACTGGACTGCTAACATCTCCTTCAAGTTGATATGTAGATGTTGTAGTCTGGCAGGCCACGTGTCTTGTATCCACTTTCCATTTAGATGAGCTCCCCAAGCTTTGTCTGAGGCATCTGTCGTTAGAATCTGACTCGCCTCTGGCCGGGTCACAGAGAGTCCCTTGTTTAGGTGACATTCCTGAGCCCACCACAAAATTCCTTTTGAATGCAAGGTATTATCTGAATGACAGTGTCCAGATCCTGGCAGTGCTGTGTCCATACATTTTGAGATACCATTGTAGCTTCCTCATATGCAGTTTGGCATTGGGAAGCACCAGAATACAAGATGCCATGAACCCCAAGGCTTGAAGGACTGTCCTTGCAGTCAGCCTGGACTGATGAGACAATTGATGAAAGTAAAGGGAAAGATTCTTTTGTTTGTCCGGGGTCAAAAGGCCATCTGGGATGCTGTATTCAGTCTTACACCCAGAAAGCACATGTCCTGAGAGGGTACTAGACTGGACTTTATTTCGTTCACAGAATACCCCAGGCATCTTAGCACTGCTATCACATATTGCAAATGATGAAGAAGCTCGTCCCTTCCTTGAGCCAGAATCAGGCAATCGTCCAAATAAGGATAGATCTGTATTCCTTTTAGCCTGAAGAAAGCTACCACTGGAGCCAGAACTTTCGTGAACACTCTGGGCGCAGTAGATAAGCCAAAGGGCAATGCAGAGAACTGATAATGAGAAGTCCCAGCCCAAAAATGCAGATACTTCCTGCAACTCAGTCTGATAGGAACATGAAGGTAAGCCTCCTTGAGATCCAAAGTTACCATCCAATGATCTTTGCCCAGCAGAGGTAAAAGCTGTTGTAACGTCAACATTTTGAACTTGGGAATGTCCAGATAAGTGTTGAGGATAGATAAATCCAAAATTGGTCTCCACGTGTTCCCCTTCTTTGGTACTAGGAACAGGCGAGAATAAAATCCTAGGCCCACTTCTGGCATAGGGACCGGCTGTATGGCCCCTATTTGAAGTAGCAGAGAAATTTGTTTGTGAGCCTCTATTCTTTGCTGAGGAGGAACGTCTGGCATGCCTTTGAAAGGAGGCAAGGTATGGAAATAAAACCTGTAACCTTGGTGTATGATATCCAATACCCATCTGTCTTGGGTAATTAAACTCCAGTTTTCCTTGAAAAGTGCCAACCTTCCTCCCAAAGGTGCTGCCAGACGAGAAGGCTCTGGCAGCTGAAAAGGTAGGTCATTGGGTCTGTTTACGAAAGGACTGACCCCTGCCCTCACCCGAAGACTGTGCAGGTGAACTACCTGTTCTAGGCCTGAAAGAGCCCTGAGCTCTGCCCCTACCACGTCTAGATCTACCCCTAGACTGGGAATCATAAGAAGGATACGTCCACCCCTTGGTAGGCCAATTCCTACTAAACTTCAGAGGCTGAACCTGCAAAAAATCTTTAACAGTCTGCATAGACTTAGCCTTGTCTTCCATTTTCTTTAAGACTGCCTCAACAGGTGAACCAAACAACACATCAGACTGTAAAGGAGCATCTAAAATCCTTGTCTTAACATGGTCAGATAAATTCTGATCCCTCAGCCAGGCATGCCTGTGAAGAACTGACCCAGTGGCAGCCACCCTAGACGAGGCCTGCACAGCATCAAAACCACATTGCAAAGAATGCTTACCCACCTGTTCAGAAACATGTACCAAATCTTGTAACTCTTTACACTCAATACCTTCCGCCAGAGCATCTACCTTAGACTTCAATTGAGAAAGTAGATAGTTTTGGTATTTCAACATGTGAAACTGGCAATTCAAAGCCCTCATAGCTAGGGTGGAAGAAGTATAGACTTTCTTTCCCCATCTATCCAAAGCCCTGGCCTCTTTATCTGGAGGAACCGGATTTTTAACAACAGAAGCCTTAACACCCTTAGGCCCCTGACTAACAGTTTCTGGGTCCGCCCTAGGACTCTTAAAAAGATATTTATGAGCTTCAGGCACCCTGTAATACCTATCCGGTTTAACAGGAGCAGGAGGCAAAGAATCAGGATTAAGAGAAGCCTCTGCAAACACATCTTCCACAACATCCAGAACAGGAGGTATAGCCAAAGGCCTATGCTGGGGTAAAAACAAAAATTCCCTAAGCCTTTTCCTGGAATCAGAGAAGTCCTGACCTTCCCACTTAAAATGCTCCCTCATGGAATGAAGAGTCTCTGAAAAAGAAAAAACCTCAGGAGGAGAAGCAGAAGGAGTAGAACCATCCACATCAGAATCAGAATAAGGAGAATACTCCTGCAAGTCTTCAGCCAAAGACTCTGAAACATCCGAAGCCTGCTCAAAACTCCCCAACTCAGGTTCCACCCTAGGTCTCTTATCAGGAGGGGGCAAAGAACCTCTAATCAAAGTAATCAAATCTTCTGCCATTTTAAGCATATGCTTCTTGGGCACAGATCCTGAAGAACTAGGAGTGACACCAACTGAAGCTAAACCTGGCCTGCCTCTGGGAGAAGCCTTGGAAACAGAAGGAGAGGGCCTAACCACCCTAGGAAGGGAGGGGAGTACAGTAACCTGAGAAGCCCCTTCAGCCTGACCTGCCTCCTGAGAGGCCACATCCTGCAATAACTGAGTCTCCCCCTGGGACTCCAGAGAAACCTCCGGTGGAACCCCTGGCTCCACCGACACCTCTAAAGAACTGGCGTCCGGTACGGACGGCTCTTCTTGCCTGGGCTTAGCTGCTTTGTCCTTGCGCTTCTTCGAAGAAGTGGACGCCGGAGCATCCGACGGCATATTATAATTGCACCGCTTCCCGAAGACTAACCTGGCACAATCTAACCTTCTCTTAATAGTGCGCTTATTGAACCTAGCACAAAAGCGACACCCAACAACGTCGTGCTCAGGCCCTAAACAAGGAATACACAAAGTATGATAATCTCTATGCGGTATCTGTTTCCCACAAGAAATACAGTTATTCACTTTTTCTGACATCCGGTAAACCACTGAGGCAAGAAAAAACTAAAATATTCCCCAACGGGGTACTTAGCCAACTTTGACTCGGTCTGAAACTCCAAATTCGAAAAATTTCAGAACGCCGAACGGCACTTGCAACGCTGCTTCTGCATCGGACCATGCAGCAAAAAAGACTGAGGATATGACGTCGGTCATGCGCATTTGTACCCTGATGTCCTGATGTCAGTCTAATGCGCCTTGATCGACGTCAGCCTTATACTTTGATATTCGGGCCGACCGAGGACAGCGGACTACCCAAGTGTAAGGACTGCAGCAATGTGAGATGAAGAACATCTTAAGCAATTTCTGTCCTATTGTAAATAAAATCTACCTGAATAAGTAAGCAGCTTGTGTGTGGGAGTCTTTTCTAAATCAGCATTTTGAATGCTTGTGTAGACATCACATTTTATTCTGCCCTAGTTTTGAATTTAAACACCATGATCTGATTATTTATTTTGAAATTCTCTTTAAGTATCTCTGACTAATCCCCTTGGTTCAACAAATTATCTATTTCTTAATCGTGTACACTATGCACTCTTTAAATTCCCACTGCATATTGTAGTAAATTGTTTTTATGGCTCTGGTCCACCACATGCATTTTCTGGTTGCAAACATTTTTCTCATTTTAGACACTAGAGCAAAATTATTTAATTTGCCACAGCTTTTTCACAGCTGACCCAGTGAAGAAGAGTGCCTTTCATTTTGCTTATAACAATATTTCATGCACAACTTATCAAATAATTCTTTTCATAGTTCATTTTGTTTCTCTTTGCCCCAAATGACTTTGCTTGCTTTCAAATGTAATTTTGCATACTATTAATGCTTCTTTTAGCTGTTTTGAGCCAAAATCATTTCCCATCGAATTGAGTAACACACTAAACATAGTATTTGCCTCCATTCTGTAATTCAATAACATAGGCATCACAACTGTTGATGGGACATTGTGCCCTCAAGAACAAATGACAGATGCATGTCAGATTTTTTTCATGAATTCTAGTAATTCTGAAACTTCCATTAATCACAACAATATTGCCCCTTTCAAAACACAAAAGTATTATACATTTTAATCACTTCTCATATAACATACTTAAATTTGGCACATAAACACTTCAGATATTTCAGCTATTCTACTCACAGTCAACAAGAATTTAAATGTACAGAATTATTAGGATTAGCTTTACTCACATCTTATAAGTGCTCATATATCCTTTCCTCTCTGTCTTCCTTACATAAAATGAAAGACACTGGTTACACAGTGTAATATGCACCAAACCAGCTGGGCTGCAATCACCTCTCCTAAATGTAAGAGTTGTTTGATTAGCATTGTTTAAGGTCACTCCTTTCTTGTCAACAATGTATTGAGAATAGTTACACCTTCCACATTTGGTGGTACCTAACATCACCTCAAATGCACCTCTCTCCAACCTTTCCCTAATGTTATTAGGGTCTATATTAAATCACTGAATGCTTAAAAAAGCAAACGGTGTTTAATCGACCCTATGTAAGTGAAAGGGTACAATGTCGAAGTGTCAGAACAGCTTTTTTTTTTTCCCTTGGAAAAAAATCGCTGTTCCAACAAAAATAAATAAATAAAAATCAATTACAAACATTACATTAAGTGGGAGGCTTTACCCTCCACACCCTCCTACTTAAATATACCAATTCCAAGACCGCACTACAGTGCCGAAAATGGCAAAGTACCGAAGAGGCCAAGTGAATTCTTTCCCAGGGAAAGAATTCGCTTAACAGCCGCTTCGATATTTTGCATTTTCAGCCTTTTCAGTACGACCAATACGCATTCGAAAGAATGCGTCTTCGGTCTTCTAATATAGACCCTGTTATTATGTACTTTATATATAAAGGTGGGTTTATCTCCCAAGTGCCGGTGTAATATTAAAAACGGGTGAGGAATTATAGCAACAGATGGCTGAGAAAGTAAATTGGAATATAAAGAACTCCTTTGGCAACTAAGATTGAAAGCTACATTGAAACTAGGTCTTAATGATCGTATTTCTATTATTCTATTATTTCTATTAACTTGGTGCTTAAGATGAGAGCAGCAAAATTATGAATTTTGTTCTGCTTTCTAATTTGGTTTTAACTAAGGTTGTTTATAAAGAATGTTATTACTTTTTTATTACTATTTTTATCATTAATGTTCCTGGCTTGATTATGTCATGTTTAATTAAGTTAGGTTACTGATCGGTGTAGGATTTTAATTGAATGATTGTTTTTTAACTGCTGATTCTATATAATTAGTAAAGGACATAACAAAAAATTCTAGTTCTGAAGAAGTCCCAGTGTAGGATGAAAGCACTTAACTATATGGGGATTTGTTTTATCCAAATAAATTTAGTACTTCTTATTCCACAAGCTGGTGTTTGGGTCAATGTGTACTTTTTACTATTTCTTTGGTTTGCTGTGTAGTTGCGCATGTTGCACTACTTTTTCCTAGTTATTGTAATTGTTGTAGTGATTAAGCTCTGATAACCATTTAACATCTTGATTTGCTTTGTTACTGTTACCTCATACACATTTTACTCTGCAAGTTCTATCAAGTACTTTCAGTTTATGTTTGTTGTGGTGCCAAGGTAGAAAATTTGGTTTAACATGTAATGCAGCTTTTTCTTTCTTATTTCAGAATGCTGGGACATTTACAAAGCCATATATAAAATCTCTGCAAACTCTGCAATATGTGTGTTTCCTGTGACATAAATATGTGTGCAATCTTTTGACCTTTCTCTGTAAATGTAAAAAGGGACATGAAACTGGGCGCTATAATCGACTCTCCAGCTTACACAAGCATCCTCCAAAAGGGCCTCATAGAAACAGACAACTGGTGCCAGAGCCATGGCCTCAAGCTAAACGCCAAAAAGTGTATAGTCATCCCCTTTGGCAAAAACAAAGTGCCCACAAATTACCACATAGGTGGTAATCCATTAAGTACAGAAGAAGTAATTAGGGACCTGGGGACCCACGTTGATAGCAATCTCTCATTTGACAACCATGTGGCCAAAGTGGTTAGAAAAACATTTTATATAGCCCACCTAATCATGAAGGGATTCACATCTAGATCAGGGGAGGTCATTGTGCCTCTTTACTCATCCCTCATCAGGCCCATAATTGAGTACAATGCCTCTTTTGGGATGTACCTTACCAGACACCTGCAGCAACTGGAAAGACCCCAAAAGTACCTCACCAAGAGGATCAAAGGGCTCAAACAGATGCCATATGCTGCCCGGTTAAAGAAATTCCAGCTCTACTCAGTGGCATACCGCCTGCTCAGAGACGATCTGTGCCTGATGTATAAAGCCATGTCCAACCCGGAATTAATGGACATGCTGCATCTCAGAAAATCCAAATCCCATCGAGCTACGCACTTGAGAGACTTGAACCTCAGCACTGAAATAAATAGGACATGCTGGAGAGACAGATTCATAACCCAGAGGCTCCCTTCTCTCTGGAATAAAATCCCAGTCCAGGTTAGGCAGAGTCCTTCATTGACTCTCTTCAAGAGGAATCTTGATGAGTGGATGGGGGATCGTAAGTTTACCCCGGGTATCACTTCTGTGTCACTGTTATACAGAAGCACAGTATACTAACCTCGAAAAAGGGCATAACAAAATTAATTTAAAATGGGTGGCAAAAGCCAAACACACTCTGGCTAGGCTTATAAATGCCCTAGGGCAGATAGCCTAGTATGAACCTATGAACATATGAACCTAAAGGAAAGCAAATTTATGAAACTTGCAATTGAGATGTAAAGTGAAACTTTCTGCAGTTTCTTAGAAAGAAAGTAATTGCTTCATGGCTTGGGTAAAGGGAGTTAAATGCACTTCAAATGTTCTTCAAACTGGTAGCTTGGCAAGCTTGGAAACATTCATTACTATTCAGATTCATTAGGTTTTGTAGAAGGAAGAATTTGCTTAATTTGAAAAAGAAGTGATGTAATCTGTTTGTAATCCCTATTTTACTGTGGGAGCAGAAAGGATGAGAAAAATACATATATTTGGAGTTGACACTAATGTAGAACTAGTAAGTCTTGTTTGGATGACTATTGTCAACTTATCTGTGCATGTTGCTTTAAAACCTGCATGTGTTTTTGTGAAGATATGTGAAGGCTGCCAGCCTAGCTAGATAGGATTTTGCAGATAATTCTGTCATTTGTAAATATTAATGTAAGCCACATGCTTATTCTCTTTGTTAAATGTTGAACTTCAAAAATGTAACCACATTGCATTCTGCTGGAGGAAAACTAATAAGTCAAGCATTGTATAATTGTTTGTTCTCAAAACTTGGAACCAAGATGTCTGGATGAAGGAATTCTTGCTATTGTTTTAAGACCAGAGTTAATTTCAAGAATTTGCATTTATAATGTCTTTTATTGCTGTAGCTTCCTGACCAGGTGCAAGATCAAAAGGGCTGCTAAACTCTGAGTTTCTGTTAGCCTGGAAACCAGAGAAAAATGATGTAATCTGAAATGAGTCAATAGTACTTTGTTATCAATTTAAGGACAGAGAGACTCAGAGCATGTTTGTGTTTGTCTTGGGAACGTCCAACTCACCAGCACTCTGCCTGTGCTCTGGATGTAAGTAGGATTTTAAGCTTTAGTGTCTCTCTTAGAAACAGCTAGCAAATAGAAAGATTAAACTAGTTGTTTTCTGTATTGATGTCAGAAACTATTCTACTGTGTTATTTTAAGCATTTTCCTGTGATCTCTGAACTCTTGATTAGCACTGTGTAGTAAGAAGTATTGTCTTGTGCTTTTATTATTTATTATTAAATATTTTCAAACCTTTCAACTGTGGCTGTTTTGTGTAGAGATAATTTAAGCTCTAGAGTACATTGCATGTATATAGTGCTACTGTACAAAGCCACTCCAATAGTCTTGCTGCTCAGTCACACTTACCATTTGGGTAATAATATTGCACAGTAATAATTGGATACCCTTTGATAAGGGCCTTATTAGTAGCTGATATTAGTGATTGTTGGTGGTGATTACTACCTTATAGCCTGGCAGGAAGGGGCATGGGTGGAGAACCTATGCCAGCCTTCCCCAGGAGTGACTGTGTGCTTGTATATAACTCATATCTTAAAGTGTGTGTCAGCTACTTGGGCAGAGACATGAAGCACTGGTTGGACAGAGAGGGTGCTGGAGGTTTTAGCTTGACCACTAGGCTGAGATATGGACCATATAGCTGTGCCAGTGGGGAGTCTTATCGGGGATCTGGAGAGAAATTGAGGAAACCAGCCCCAGACTGACTGTGATCTCTGTGTGGTCTTAAGGAAAATTGTACTTTACTGTGTGTGTATTTGTTATTCTTCCCAATGTGGACGCCCCTCACTGGTGTTAGTGATGAGGATTGAGGTTCCTTGATTGCTGAGCCAGTGCACGGGCATCACATATTAATTGTTGGGCAGTGGTGGGAAATCCACACCATATATTAATTGGTTGGCAGTTAGCTTGTGGTGGTGTGGATAGTGAATTCCTGTAGCTTGTGTACAGTGATCACTGAAGGTGTTTTTGTACTCTAAATCAGCCACACAGTGAATATTCAGAGTTCAGATTGCAATTGTTTTATTTATTTTGTGAGCTAAGTTAGTCAGGGCAAGCAGGCAAGCATGTCAGCAGAGGAGTATGGAAAGCTGACAAGGAGCCAGTTGGCTGAGATGTCCAAGGGTAATAGACTGGTGCAGGGAAACCTGACTAAGGCAGACATGACTGCAGTTTTGGTCACAGCTGCATCAGAAAACAGCAACCAGGAGGATGATCAGACTGGCCATGGAGATGTACAACACTCAGGGAATGGACAGCTCAACCTTTGTGCAGAGGACTTAAAAATCCATCTGGAGCTAAAGAGACTTGAGTTGGAGGCCAGGCATTTGGAAATGGAAACTGTAGAAAAAGAGCGGCAGAGGCAGCATGAAAAGGAGATGCTGACTCTTTGCCAGAGTCATGGAGGTAATGGAGAAGGGAGTAACTGGACCCCAGAAGCACAAAAGGTCAGTAAATTTCTTCCGCAGTTTACAGAGGGGGGATAATTTTGATAGCTTCATTCATATGTTTGAAAGGGTATGTAAATAGTAAGATGTTGACCAAAGGCTCTGGGTACAGTTCCTGACCCCCTTACTCCATGATAAAGCTATAACTATTTTGTCTAAAATGTCTGATGTTGACTGTTTTAATTATACTGCTGATAAGAATTGGTTAGAATTCTTTAAGCTAACACGTGAAACTTATAGGAAAAGTTATAGTTTTGTGAGCATAGATGCAAGGCAGATGAAAGTGTGTGTGAATATATTGCTGAACTAAGCACTTATTTTTCATAGGTGGGTTAGAGGATGTCAGGTCACCACTTTTGAAAGGCTGGCAGACATTTTGGTGAGGGAACAAGCCCTTAGCACTCTGCCTGAAGACATGAGGATCTGGTTAGCTGATAGACAATGTACTACTTCAGAGGATTTGGGGAAGAAGGGAGACCTATACCTAGCAAGCAGGGCACCCCTGCACAGAAAAGGGACCCCCCTCTACTGCTCATGGGTCTAAAGGAACCCATAGAGGGCAGCCCAGACTGCCCGAACAAAATCTGCCAGTAGCAGGGGAAGACAATAGTCCAGGTACACGTCCAGGACCTAGGGTTAAATGTTTTTAATGCAACCAGTGGGGCCATGTGGCATACAGATGTCCACGGAGGCAAGGTGGGGAACAAAAGGTGAGAGAGCCAGTAAGTGGAAAAGACAAAATGCCAATAGTAGGTTGCCTTTAGATAACAGGGATAGCAAACTACCATCCTGCAATTGTCCTGATGGGGAAGGATTTTGATGAGGCAGAACCATGTATTTACCATGAATTTATGCAGTTACACACAGTCAAGCTTAGAGACAAGCATGTGGTTCTGGTAGCCTGGGGGAGACCCAGACAGACCACATACTTACAGCCAGCACTGGTGAGGTGGTTATTTCAGGGAGAGAGCTACTCTGTAGCAGTGAGACTGAAGGTGAGCCATAGCTGCTTGTGGGTACTGATGTTCCCTTGGACAGAGTGATTACCAAGGTAAAGGTGAGTAGTAGTACCCAGGCTGACAGTGAGGCACCACTGTCAGAGGATGCCAAACTTCCTACATAGCAAGGCCTGAGGCAGGTAGCTAGTTAGGCACCTGATTCTAAGGAAAGGGGAAATCTGTATACTGGGACAACAGGTTACTGTATAGAGAGTGGACTCCTGAGGGAGGGCTAGAAGGTGAGAGAATACAGCAGTTGGTAGTACCTAGAGCCTACCATCTGGCACTTCTAGCCACAGCCCATGAAATTCCCTTTGCAGGTCATATGGGCATAAAACATACAAAGAGACGTATTATGCAGAATGTCTACTGCCCTGGAATTTCCAGAGATGTAACGGGGTACTGCAGGACCTGTGAGCAGTGCCAAAAGGTAGGCAAGGCAGGAGACAAGGTGAGAGCTCCTTTGATGCCTTTGCCTGTGATTGAGGAGCCATTTCAAAGGGTAGCTATGGATATTGTGGGGCCTCTGAGTACCCCAAGTTCCACAGGGAAAAAGTATATCTTAGTGGCAGTAGATTATGCTACAAGATACCCTGAGGCAGTGGCTTTGAGGCAGAAAAGGTGGCAAATGCTTTGTTAGAGATTTTCAGCAGGGTAGGTTTCCCAAAAGAAATACTGACTGACAGAGGTGCCAATTTAATGTCAGACCTGCTGGCATGTCTGTGGAAGTACTGCAGGGTGAAGCACTTGAAGACCACCCCCTATCATCCCCAGACTAATGGTCTTGTTGAGAGGTTAAACTCTACAATCAAGTCCATGCTACGGGCATTTGCAATCCAGTTTAAGAGGGAGGGGGACAAATATCTGCCCCATTTGTTGTTTGCTTACAGAAGAGGTTCCCCAGGAATCCACAGGTTTTTCACCTTTTGAGTTGCTGTATGAGCATAGGGTAAGAAGACCTCTAGATTTAATTTGTGATGAGTGGGAAGGTGACTGTGACTCTCACAAGGAGTCGGTTGTGGCACATGACCTAAACCTCAGGACAAAGCCCAAAAAACTCATGGGCTAGGCCCAGAAGAACCTGGCAGAAGCCCCACAACAGAAAAAGGTATGGTATGACAGGAATGCTCGAGCTAGAGAGTATGCTATAGGGCAGCAGGTAATGGTTCTCATTCCTGTCAGACACAACAAGCTTGGGAGGGACCCTACCAGGTGGTAAGAAAGGTATGTGATGTTAACTACATGGTGGAACAGCTAGGCAGGGGCACAAATTGTACCATGTTAACATGATGAAACCTTACCATGATAGGGAGGTTCTTGTGCTGAGTATTTGCAGTGGATTGCAGAAGGAATCTGTGGGAGATCTGGTGACTGATCTCCTCAGTGAAGCTCAGACTGCCACCTCAGTGGAAGGGGTAGCAATGTCCCAGCAGCTATCTCCTACCCAGGTTCGAGAAATCTGAGCAGTGTTTCAGGAATTTGGGGAGGATGTACCCACCTGGTGCAGCACCAGGTGGATACAGGACCCCAAAGGCCTATTAGGCAGGCCCCTTACTGGGTACCTGAGAGAGTCAAACAGACTCTGAAGGAGGAGATACAGGAGATGTTGGAACTAGGGGTAATTCAAAAGTCCAACAGTCCCTGGGCATCCCCAGTGGTGCCGGTGCCAAAGAAGGAAGGCAGCACTAGGCTATGCGTGGACTACAGGGAATTAAATAGTTACACAGAGTCAGATACTAACCCCATGCCTAGGACAGATGAGGCCCTAGAGCAGCTGGGTGGGGCTAAGTATCTTACAACCATTGATCTTACCAAGGATCACTGGCAGGTGCCCTTGACTCCCAGTACTAGAGAGACGTCAGCCTTATTGACTGTATGAGTTCACAAAGATGCCCTTTGGGATGAAAAATGCCCCAGAAACTTTTCAGACGCTGGTAGCAGGAGCATGAGGGTTTGCCCTTGGTTACCTAGATGATATTGCCATCTACAGCCATTCCTGGCAAGGTATTCTTGCTATTGTTTTGAGACCAGAGTTAATTGCTAGAATTTGCATGTATAATATCTTTTATTGCCATAGCTTCCTGACCAGGTGCAAGATCAAAAGGCCAACTAAACTCTAAGTTTCTGCTAGCCTGGGAACCAGAGGAAAAAATTATGTCAGTAGTACTATGTTATCAATTTAATTTTGCTGTGAAGGAAAGGTTAGTTTGCTGTATTTTTTCCCGCCCTCCTACCCATTTAAGTTGTCTTGTTAAATACCACTGTCTTTCTAGTTGCCCACCTCTTATGTTAATCTGACCATATATCTCATTTCTCTCTACTTTCACTGGCTTATGTGAGTAATCACAAAATCATCATTTT
The DNA here is from genome assembly GCF_019279795.1 of Protopterus annectens. NCBI lineage: Eukaryota > Metazoa > Chordata > Ceratodontiformes > Protopteridae > Protopterus > Protopterus annectens. Next base: position 269,834,997 of record NC_056736.1, on the reverse strand, counting down.
TGAAATCCCACCCCTTCAATTATTTAAATTTATCGGCCATCCTACAGTATTTCATAGTACCAAAATACAAAAGTGACCACCCCTTTCAATCCATCTTGCTGTTTTAAAAATAATAACTCTCCACTAAACCTTAACTTTTTAAACAGGTAAAACTCAAGTTACCTACTTTCACATTTAACTTCTCTAGTGCACACTGCAGAGTGCATTCTTTTCAGTCTTACCTTTAAGCATCCCTGTGACTAGCACTTTCTCTAATACCTGCTGGAAAGCCCTAGGAAGCCTTAAACTCATACAAACACTGGACTCTCCTTGTTAACAAGGAGAAATTAATAGTAGGCACTAAACAGCCTATAATTGCAAAGTACCTTGCTAAGGAAACAGCTCCTATACTTTACAAAGAAAAAAAGCCCCAAACCAAGCATGTCCAAGGGTCAGCTTCCGGTGATTTCTCCTGTCCACCTGGTGAATCTGGGCATACTGGGGCAATGCAGCAATTGCCTCATGTACACAGACAACCCTCTCCTCCTACCACCTAACACTACAACCTGTGAGAGATGCACTTACATAGCCAAAATGGAAGCAAAGCTCTCTCCACCCAAGATTGTGCTAAACAGTCAAGAGGAGAAGGTTAACACCCACACTACATCTCAAGCAACACATAGCCCTTCTAAACCCGCACCACCAACACCCACATATAGCAACACTAAATCCACATATGCAGAGGCCCTTAACTGTAACCTGCCCAAGCAACAAAGACCTCTGAAGCTGAAACGCAAACAAACACCAATCACAACCAATGTGTCACATAGTTCACAACACCAGTGTGCCACCCAGCAACAGCCCCTAAGGCAAGACAATGTACCTAACACTTTAGTCATAGGTGACTCTATAGTCCGGCACACTGATGTCCCTCTCCCCTGGTTGAATAAGGAGAAAATTACAGTCAGCTGCCTGTCGGGTGCCAGGATCCGCCACATAACGCATGCACTCAAGTCACTCCACAACAAGTACAAATATGACTCTGTCATTGTCCATGTTGGAGTGAATGACTTGAGACGTACCTCCCTGGACTACATGAAAAGAGACATGGAAGAGCTCTCAGATCATGTGGCCCAGGCAGGTATGACCCTAGCACTGAGTAGCATCCTGCCTTCGCCCAGAATGATACCACAATATAAGGATAAAATGATTGACTTCAACAATTGGCTAAGCTTATGGTGTCATTCAAAGGGGATCCAGTATCTGTCTGCCTGGGATGACATGATTGACAGACCACGATGCTTTGCCAGAGATGGTCTGCACCTGTCGCCCCTGGGATTCAGGTTACTGGCTAAGGCTCTTGCCACCCCTATAGTGCCTTTTTAGGCAAACTTCAAAGGACAAAACCACCACCGTAACAGGTACAAGCATGCAAAATCTGAAGGTAATGCTACTCAATGCTAGAAGTCTAAACCTCAAAATGCACTCTCTCGAGGCACTCCTAAAAATGGAGAACATCGATATCTGTGCAGTAACTGAGACCTGGATCAAGGCTCCAGAGAGCACCCCTGCAATACCAGGTTACAACTCTTACCACACTTTTCGGCCACCAAACCAGGACCGAAACACTAAAGGTGGAGGAGTGTCAATATTCACCAAGGATATTCACACCACCAGGCTAGTTGGCCAACACAATGTGTCTGAAATTCTCCAAGTGCAACTAACACTAGGTAAGACTGCAATCCAAATTATAGCTTGCTACAGATCCCCACCATACCCCAAGATTCTCACTACACCTTTCTAAACATACTGGAAAATATTAAGATAGAACCAAACACCCTAATACTGGGTGATTTTAACTGCCCTGCCATTAACTGGGAAAACTACTCATGTCCCAACACCTTTGCAACGGTTCTTGGAATTCATAAATTCCAATGCCCTGGATCAACTAATCCATAGTCCCACCAGGGGCTCCAATATCCTAGACCTGGTCATTACCAACATGGGAAATCAATGCTCCATACCTATGGTCACCCCCTCGTTAGTCAGGTCTGACCATAAGCTAATCACCCTTAACATCCACATCCCACCCCCACCCCCCAGTAAAGAAACCACCATAAAAAACTTCTCCAAAGCCAACTTTATGCTACTCAAGTCAGAAGTGACAAACTTCATAACACCCATGCAGACGGGAACTGAAAGTTCAACTGCTGAATCCTACACTAAGGCACTGTACGAGCACATCCACTCATGCATGAATCGAGCCATCCCAAATAGAACCAAAATGCTCTCATCCAAAAAAAGGAAGCCAATCTGGTGGTCCCCTGCCATAAACAAACTTTACAACAAAAGGAAGAAACTTTTGCTGAAAAGAGGAAAATCCCAGGATGCAAAAACCCCTTACTAGCCTCAGTAAGAAACTGAGATGCCTTATAAAATCCTCCAAAGCTAGTTACGAAAATAAAATTGCCAAAGATTCCAAAGACAACCACAAAGCATTCTATAACTATGTCAAGAATCTAAATGGCAATGCTCAGATCTGCTCTGAGCTAAAACAGAATGGCATTAAATATACTGATCCAAAGGATATTGCCAATATCCTGGCAGATCGATTCAGTGCCAACTTCGCCCCCTCTCACCCCCTAAATGGCCCATCTCAATACCGGAAGATTGCCAAATTCCAGTAATAACAGCCACACAGGTACAAAACGCACTCTCTAAAGCCAAGAATACAGCATCCATGGGACCAGATGACATCCTGGGCTGTGTACTACATGAACTACAATATGAACTGGCACCTCACCTAAGTGTCATGTTTAATCATAGCCTCACCTCAGGTTTCGTGCCCACTGAGTGGCAAAGCTACAGTTATCCCAATCCACAAGGGGGATCCACCTTGGATCCCGGAAACTACCGTCCCATCAGTCTGACAAGCCTTATCTGCAAGGCCATGGAGCGTATTATCATGGAACTTATAAACAAAGACATTGGCAACCTTCAAACACTGGACCCCACCCAGTTTGGGTTTGTGAAGGGCCGATCTTGTCTCCTGAACCTGATTGACTTCTTTGAATCAGTCTCCAGAGCCATGGACAAGGGTAAGGTGGTCCACACAGCCTATCTAGACCTTGCCAAGGCCTTTGACACCATCCCCACTCTGGAATCATAGATAAACATACTAAGTTGGGCATTAATCCCTATGTCACCCAATGGGTTGCTAAATGGCTTACTGATAGAACCCACACTGTAAAAGTAGCCGACTCCAAATCCAGCTCCAGACAAGTGACAAGTGGAGTACCTCAGGGTTCAGTCCTGGGGCGCTCTTGTTTGGCATCTACTTCTCTGAAGTACAGGTCAACACTAAGGGACTCTGGCTAACAAAGTTTGCAGATGACTGCAAACTGGGAGCCATTATTGAATCCCCAAATGATGTGGATACTCTACAAAAGGGCCTTACAGAAACAGATGCTTGGTGCCAGAGCCATGGGCTCAAGCTCAATGCCAAGAAATGTATTGTTATCCCCTTTGGGAAAAAACATGTATCCATGAATTACCATATAGGTGGCAGTACACTAAACACAGAAAGTGTGATAAGAGACTTAGGGACACAGGTGGACAGTGGTCTCACCTTCGATAACCACATCGCCACAACAGTCAGGAAATCCTTCTATGTGGCACACCTCATCACGAAGGGCTTTTCATCCAGAAAAAGGAGGTCATTGTCCCACTGTACTCATCCCTCATTAGACCCATTATAGAATACAACGCCCCATTTGGTATGTACCTCTCAAGACATCTGCAACAACTGGAAAGGCCTCAGAAATACCTCACTAAAAGAATCACAGGCCTAAAGCAGATGCCCTACGCTGACCACCTTAAAAACTCCAGCTATACTCTGTCGCATATCGTCTACTCAGAGGCGATCTCTGCTTAACATACAAGGCCATGTCAAACCCAGAGCTGTTGGACATGCTACACTTAAAGAAATCCCAATCCCTCAGAGCTACACGCTCCAGGGATCTAAACCTTGTCATCACAATAAACAAAACATGCTGGAGGGATAGGTTCCTGACCCAGAGACTCCCCAGACTCTGGAATAGATTGCCCATACATGTCAAGCAGAGTGCCTCTTTGGACCTCTTCAAGAGGAACCTTGATGATTGGATGGGAGAAAGGAAATTCACCCCAGGGATCACGTCAGTCGCCCTGCTAGACAGGGGTCCAGGAAAGTAAATAATGTGGGAAGAAATAGCCAGGGAATTGTTATGGCTAGGCTTGTATAGGCCCTAGGGCTGATAGCCTAGTACCAACCTATGAACCTATGAACCTATGAACATCCAGCAGTACTCTGCCTGTGCTCTGTATGTAAGTAGGATCTTAGACTTTAGTGTCTCTCTTAGAAATAGCTAGGAAATAGGAAGATTAGACTAGTTGTTTTCTGTATTGATGTTAGAACTATTCTACTATATTATTTTAAGCATTTTCCTGTTATCTCTGAACTCTTGACTAGCACTGTGTAGTAACAAGTATTGTCTTGGGTTTTTATTATTTATTATTAAATATTTTCAAAACGTTCAACTGTGGCTGTTTTGTGTAAAGATAATTTAAGCTCTAGAGTACATTGCATGTATATAGTGCTACTGTACAAAGCTACTCCAATAGTCTTGCTGCTCAGTCACACTTACCATTTGGATAATAATATTGCATAGTAATAATTGGGCACCCTTTGATAACGGCCTTATTAGTAGCTGATATTAGTGGTTGGTGGTGGTGATTACTACCCTATAGTCTGGCAGGAAGGAGCATAGCTGGAGAACCTGTGCCAGCCTTCCCCAGAAGTGTCTGCGTGTTTGTATATAACTCATATCTTAAAGTGTGTGTGTGTGTGTGTGTGTGTGTGTGTGTGTGTGTGTGTGTGTGTGTGTGTGTGTGTGTGTGTGTGTGTGTGTGTGTGTGTGTGTGTGTGTGTGTGTGTGTGTGTGTGTGTGTGTGTGTGTGTGTGTGTGTCAGCTACTTGGGCAGGGACACAAAGCACTGGTTGAACAAAGAGGGTGCTGCAATTTTTAGCTTGACCACTAGGCTGAGATCTGAACCCTATAGCTGTGCCAGTGGGGAGTCTTATTGGGGATCTGGAGAGAAAGGGAGAAAACAGCCCCAGACTGACTGTGATCTCTGTGTGCTCTTAAGAGAAATTGTACTTTACTGTGTGTGTATTTGTTATCCTTCCCAATCTGGATGCCCCTCACAGGTGTTAGTGGTGAGGATTGAGGGTCCTTGATTGCTGGGCCAGTGCACGGGTGTCACAGTTTGATTTATATTTTTTTCTACCTTTAGTCAGTTAAAGACGCTATTTCTTTTAGGCAGAGTCAGGTTAAGTAGCTATTAGTCTGAATCTTTAAGTTTTCCTGCCTGAGTGGTTATGTTTCTGTCCTTGTGCATCATTTCTCTCTGCATATTTAATGTGTTTCAATGCTGTCTTATTCATTTGTTTAAATAAAATTTTATGTGTTTACATTTAAGATCTTGAAGCTGGTCTTTATTATTTAACAATGCATTGTAATCCGTTATCTGAAAATAGACTATTATTTAGAAGTATAGGTTGACAGGCTATGGCAGCTGCCTCTAATTAGCCAGATTATTTGAGAATACTACTAGTGAAATATCAGTTTTATCATCCATATTTGACTAAATCAAGTGTGACAGGTAAGTGGAATTTATTGTTCTTAAACATACCTGCAGTGGTGACAGTACTGCCCTTCATGATGAAAGTTGTGCTGAATTGATGAATTCTGCCAGACTTCTCAGAGAACTGAGTGTGTGTTTGTGTAAGTAATACTTTGGAAAGCAATTCCCATATATGAGGGACACTGGAAGGTAATGTTACTCACAGATAGTGGTGAGAAAGGGGCCTGAGATTGCTTGGCTAATGTCTCAGCTCTGTAAGTTGTCTGTCTGTGGTCCTAGTCTATGAGCCGATGTTACAAGCTTATACCCTGAACAACAATGTATATGCTCTTGGGGCCAGTTGCATTTGTCAGACTGGTTACTGATTTATATTTGTGTGCACTTTTCTATTTTACTTTAACCTGTTAGGTGTCAGTGGTATGATTTGAGAGGATATCTGTCTGGTAACCCTTAAACTCATTTGAGGCATCGGTGCAGATTCAAGGACCACAGCTCTTGTCCCTCACATACTTGGGTAGTGCATGGTTTGGCAGTAGTGAGATTCAAATCCCTACAGATCTTCACATTTGGTGGCAAGTGCTGCCATTGATGGCACAGTAGTGGCAGTAGTGAGGATACTGGAATTAAACTTATTCAACCAGTAAGCAGATTTGTAGCTAAAGGTCTGTATGTGCCCTCCCTCTCACCTGCAAAGAAAAATATACAGAGGTTTAGTTTTGTACAGCAGTTATTGTTTTAGTTATGCCAGTTTAGGAACAAGTAGAAATTAATTAGCTATTCTTAAAAGTATGCTAAAATGTCAGTGTTCCCGATGAAACTGGAACACAACCAAGTGACAGCCTGGCAGGTGCTTTGGGTATGCAAGAAACAGACAAAAGACATTCTGTTCCATCAAAGCTCAGCTGGATTTACAGATACTGGCATTTGAGATTTGAGATGAAGTGTTTGAAACTTGAATCAGCTTAGGGAATGCAACTGTTGAAGGTCGAGCAGGCACAAGATGAGAAGAGAGACAGAGATAGAAACAGAGAGTGAGGCAGTGCCAGAATGAGAGAGAGAGAGAGAGAGAGAGAGAGAGAGAGAGATGATCATCTTTCATCAGCGCATCTGAGCTATAGGAAGGAGGAATACAAGCCTTAGGTGTCCAGGACAGTAAAAAATGTTTCCTTAGTATAAAGAGGGATGATTTTGATAGTTTAATGTGGGAATTTGAAAAGACATAGGAGAACCAATTCAGATGGTAGATGGTAACTACAGATATTGTGTAACCTCTGAATACCACCACAGTTAAGATATATATCCTGGTGGTGATGGAATATGCCACTAGGCACTCAGAGGCAGTTGCTCTGTCTTCCATTGAAGCAGAAAAAGTAGTAAATGCTGTGCTAGACATTTTCAGAAAGATAGGCTTTCCTAGAGAAATACAGACAGACAACAGTGCTAATGTTATGCCATGCCTACTGGTCTGCTTTTGGAATTGCAGTGGGGTAAATAATTTAAAGACTACCCCACTATATACAGACAAATAGTCTGATGGACAGTTTTAACTCTTCACTGAAGACCATATTGAGAGCAGTTACAAACTAATTCAGTAGGGAGTGGAACAAATATCTGCTCTGTCTTCTCTTTATTCCATATTGTTTCACTCTTTGAGTTGATGTATGATCACAGGGTGAGGAGGACACTGAATTTAATTCATGGTGAGTGGGATGTGAGTGTGATTTTCACAAGGAATGTCTTGTGGGGTTAGTTTTAAACTCCATGGCTAGGTTAAGGCAGCTCATGGAGATGGCCAAGAGCACCTAACAAAAGTGCAACACTAGAAAAAGTTCAGATATGACATGATATCCAAAACCATAGAACATTCTTGTGGGCAGCAAGGGGTAGCACTTACTCCCATTAGATATAACAAGCTGAAGCAGCCTGGGTGGGCCATTTCACTAATGTGAAAAAAGTGAGAGATGTTAGCTACATGGTAGGATTGCCAGGCAGGGAGCAGAAGGACAAACTCTACCATGTTAACACAATAAAGTTTACCATGACAGAGATGACCTGGTAATCAGCATCTGCTGTATTTTGGAGGAGGAATTAGGCTGAGTATGGCATTTCAGTGGATGAGTAGCCCTCTCCCAATAGCCATCTCCTAACTGAAAAGTGAAGTGTAACTTCCAGCAGTTTTTCAGGAAGAAACTAACTGCTTCACATTTAAATGCTCTTTAAATGGGAAGCTGGGCAAAGATTTAAAAGCAAGCAATAGTAAGGTGATTCATTACTTTGTGAAAGCTGAAGAAATTGTTTTCCTTGAAAAAAGAAGTGATGCAATCTGATGTAAGTGTAGGATTCAAGTTATGGGGAATTGATGAATTCTACAAGCCTTCCGTGAGAATTATATGAATGATATATAATAGTGCAGTGTGTGTGTGTGTGTGTGTGTGTGTGTGTGTGTGTGTGTGTGTGTGTGTGTGTGAATATAATCTGTTTGAAAAGCAGGTACCGTGGATAAGGGGCAGGATGATACTGTCTATCACAGGGATAGTGATGGAAATGGGGCTTGGGTTTCCTAGTGCAAAGACTCAGCTCAGTAAGTTGTCAGTGTCTAGTCATAATCTGGGAATGGATACTGGAAGCCTATACCACGGACAGCAGTGCAAATTGCCTTTATGCTCTTAGGGTCTGGTTACATTTAGCAAATTAGTTATTAAATCAAATTTCTGTATGGCTTTCTTTTTAGTTTAGCCAGTTGAGTACCAGTGATGTGATCTAAGAGATGATCTGTATGATAGCCCTCAGACCTATTTGGGGCAATGGAGTGGATTCAAGGAATATAGCTCCTGCTCCTAACATATCTTGGACTGGGTTGGTAGTGGTGGGACTCAAACCCCTCCAGTGTCAGCCTGGTGTTTACATTTGGTGACAAATGGTGCAGTCTTTGAAATTCATATCAAGTCTTTGTACTGTCACTTTGTTTGGGTCATGGCTGAAAAAGGTCTTTGACCAATCCATCAACCCCATTAATTTACATACATACATACATACATAAATCAATCATTTGATCAATTAATAAACATGTACACAAGCAAATAAGTAAATAAACCTTCTTTGAGCATTTGTATACCTACTGCAGTTTGTCTTAAGAAGTTCATAATTTATTTACATCATACTTCCCAGGACACATAAACGATAGGTTCAATGGAAAGTTTTTCCATGAGCTATATACTGAATTGTAGGGTTTCCCAGTCTTGTTCTAGGTTGCTCACAGTAAACATACTCTCTATAGGAGTTATCATTCAAAAGATGGGTATCACTGTTATGCAGATGACGCCGACTTATCTCTCTCTCCCCTCCAGAAATTTGCGCTACTCACAGCTACATTATAATACTGCATGAAGATTAGCCAACTGTGGCTAAGGCCGGGTAAGAAGAGCTGAGGATAATTCACTCAAACCTATGGCCCTTCACAGCTCTTAGCCTTTTCCTTATTATTATTTATGGGGTAAGAGGCTGTAGTATGCATCTCAAAATGTGAATGATGGGTATGATCATTGATGACTGGCTGATTCTAAGGACCAAGATTTAGTGGTTAAGTCTTAATTTTATCCATCTGAAGACAACTGCGCAAATTAAGCACTTGATTCCATCAGAAAACATTTCTAGTATTGCTCAGGCATTGTCTTTGCATCTTGATTACTGTAGTGTCCTCTCTCTAGTCTGGATTTAGAGAGATAAGTCACCTGCAGGAGTTGCAGAATATTGTATCTTATCTACTAATAGCAGTCAGTAGGTGTTCCAGTATTCAATGTGTGCTTCATAATATGAACTAGCTGCCAGTTGGCCTTCTAATGTGAGCCTAAGGTTCTTATTCTGGTCTGTTTACCTTACATGGAATGGATCTCTCCTACATTAAAGAACTACTAGTGCCCTGTCAGTAGACAAGATCCTACTGCTCAACAAGCATGGGGATGTTAGTGATTCCAGGAACACCCAAGTCAGAATACTTTTTCTTAAAGCACTCTGGAGCTTACTACCTTATCTGCTTTAGTCTGAACTGACTGGGAAACAATCTGAACTTAGAGTGGGACATCAAAATGTTTCTCTTCTATAATGAATAACATTTTATTTTCATAATTTAGAATATTCATCTTAACTCATTGGGTTTATGACATTCATAATTACAAATTCAAGTTTTATTAACTAATTATTGCTTATTGCCCCATGTACTTTATTTCATACAGGTTTTAAATGTTTGCCCAGCTCAGCAGGGTGGAGAGTTTGGCCCTAACTTTGCCATAGGTAACCTGTTTTTGACTATCATATGTGCTTAAGGAGCCAGCAGAGAAGGACAGGAGTGACTGATGCTGCCTCATCTATCATGGGGAGGATACTCAAGGAGTCCCATCACAGTTTCTTTTCTTGGGAGAAAGTACAGTATTGCATCTGTAAGTAGTGGTGATATATGGTAGTTTTACAATATTCTTCAATATTTTTAGATTTATGAAGTAACAGTGTCTGGTAGAGTTATAATATTTATCAATATTTACAATTTTAAGAAGTAATGATGTATGGTGCAGTCACAGTGTTTATCAGCATTCACTGTATTATGTAGTGAACACGTATGGAAGGTTTACAATATTCACTGACATTTGGAAATTTATGTAGTGATGATGTGTGGTACATTTACAGTATTTATTAACATTTGTGGTTTTATGTAGCAATGATGTATAAGTTTGCAATATTCATCAACATTTGTAGTTTTATTTAGACGTAATTTACGGTAGATTTTCAATGTTTATCAACATTTGTATTGTACAGTATTCAGTAACATTTGCAGTTTTATATTGTGATGATGTGTAGTAAATGAGCAGTATTCATTGATATTTATAGTTTTGTGTAGTGACAACATATGGTAGGTTTACAATACTCATCAACATTTGCAGTTTTATTTAGACATGATTTATGGTGGATTTGCAATATTCATCAACATTTGTACTGCACAGTATTCAGTAACATTTGCAGTTTTATATTGTGAGGATGTGTAGCAGGTTTAAAATATTCATTAAGATTTGCAGTTTTGTGTAGTGATGATGTGTAGTAAATTTACAGTATTCATTGACATTTATAGTTTTGTGTAGTGACAATGTATGATAGGTTTACAATACTCATCAACATTTCCAGTTTTATGAAGTGACAATGTAAGGTAAAGTCTCATATGCAAACCCATGGAAAGAATTATGGAAATGATCATCAATGATACAGTAAACCACCAGACACTGGACCCAACCCAGTTTGTTTTTTGTCAAGGGCAGGTCATGCCTACTCAACTAGGTGGACTTCTTTGACAAGTCACCAAAGCAATGGATGAGGGCAAAATGGTTCACACTGCCTACCTTGACCTGGCCAAGGCATTTGACACAATACCGCACTTGGGCATTGTTGACAAACTCATGAGATTAGGTACAAACCATTATGTGACCTGGTGGATAGCCAACTAGCTCACAGATAGGATTTGGGAAGTTAGAATTGGGAGTCCACCTCTACAAAGAGGCCAGTCACAAGTGGAGTATCTCAGGGATTGGTCCTGGGACCACTCCTTGGCATTTACTTCTCTGAAGTCAAGGCCAATGTCAGTGGCCTCTGCCTGACTAAATTTGCAGATGATTGCAAATAAGGAGGTGTCATTGAATCTCACACCGACAAAAATGTTCTCCAGGAAGGGCTGACACAGACAAACAACTGGTGTCAGAGCCATGGACTAAAAGTAAATTCCAAGAAATGCATAACAGTATCCTACAGGAAGTCATCCACCCTTGGTAACTATCATATTGACAACAAACCCCTTAGAGTTGACTCAGTAGTGAGTGACTTAGGGACACACATACACAATAATCTAGCCTTTGACCATTACATATTTACAGTAGTGAGGAAATATTTCTATGCTGCACAACTTATAAACAAAGAAGTCATTGTTCCACTGTATTCGGCAATCATCAGACCTATCAAAGAGTGGTCCCCTTTGGTATATACCTAACCAGGCATATCCAACAACTGGAATGTCCACAGAGATTCCTCACTGAAAGAATACAGGGCATAAGTAACATGTCCTATGCTGATTGCCTCACGGCCCTATCCCTGTATTCTGTCTCCTACAGGCTGTTGAGGGGAGATCTATGCCTGGCATACAGGGCATTGGCAGACCAGTTTCTGATGGACCTCCTGCATATCCACAAAACAAACAGCACCAGAATAACCCATTCTAAGGACTTAAACCTTGCTTGTCTCTAATGGACACAGGCAGCCTGTAAATGTTTCGTCTCCCAGACCCCTGCTTGTAAATGTTTTACCTCCCAAGCCCCTGCTTACACCTATCAAGGATAGCAGAACTTATCAGAGATTTGGGATGCATGGCTAGGTTTAAAAAGGCCCTTGTTGTTGTTAGCCTAGTAAACACCTATGAACCTATGAACTATGAACCTATAAGGTAGGTTTACAATACTCACCAGCATTTACAGCTTTACATAGTAACTTGCCATCAGTACTGCTTGTCTATAGAGCTGTTCTATTGTTTTGCTTAATCTATCAAGATATAGTGGGTGTGTACCATATTATCACTATACACAAGAATAGACCCTGTGCAAAAAATGGAAAAAAACAAGTTGCTGATGAAGATGATAAGAATGGACAAGAGACAGTTATACATTTGTCACTTTGCAAAAAAGTACTCAAATGTACCTTAGTAAGATTAGACTTTGATGACAGTATCTGAAGAAGTAGCTCATAGTACAAGTCAGAACTTGATGTTTCAAGGAGCTAGACACTACCAACATATAAGAAGTACTGTGTTAGTTATAAGGGACATGAGTACAGGTCACTCGGATGTAATGAGTTAATGTACACAACTCTGCAAACTGTAAGTGTTTATTTAAAAGGTTGTAGTTACCTTGGAGTATGCATTACAATCCTTTAGCCAGCATTTAAAATACCTGGATGAAATGCATGTTTTTTCTGATAATAATTATAGCAAATAGAAAAAAAAATCACTCCAGAATATGTGCAGATATATGGTGTTCAGAATGATATACATTTTTTTCTTTTAAAAATAGATGGTAATCTGAAATTTTTAGCAACTCTTGCTATATGAAAGCTGAAAAAGCTGTTATAATTCACTGACAGTAAGAGCCTCAGTAAATATTTATATGTTTTTACATTCATATGCACAAGCGTGAATGTTTCTGACTGGATCAGTGCCTTGTGTATCTGTGAATGATTGATCTGATGCTTATGCCTATGACATGCATTTAACATGATCTTAGAAAAGAATGCTGCAGTGATCTGAACAGGAAAGGACAGGTGGTGCTTAATTACTGAAATGGAAAACATTGAAGAAAGACAGCTCCTGGTACGGGTATGAGCCATTCAAATTGGCTATACAATTATTTATTTATAGAACGCAGATAAAGTTGTTTTGAAATACTGGATAGTGTGTCAGACATAGAAACACACTCATTTATTAGGATGATTTTGTGCTTCTCATTTGGTATTACAGTCACTGTTTTTTAGTTTATATGACACCAGACCAGGGAATAATATCACAGATTCAGTCTAAATATGATTAAATGAACCGATTCCTTGAATAAAAAACTTTGCGAAGCTCTCATCAGTGACACATCTATTCAAGCAGCTCTTAAATAAAATGCTTAATCTCTCAACTCAATACACTAAACTACTTTTTTGTGACATGATAATGCAATCAGCAATCCAACATGTTGGTAGAACTGTATCTGATGTTTTGATGCCTTTTATACCCAAGTCTGAGGTAGTGGACTTTTACAGAAGGAAGTCACGCATAGTTTCTGGTAATAGAAATAAATAGACAGACAGGCAGACAGATATATAGATAGACAAATAATTTCCTTTCTCTTAGATGTCATAGTATCAAAGATTGGTTCCTGACTTTAGTGACATTGTTTCTTATTTTTCTCACCACAGATTGTAGAATGAATCCCTTATCAAAAATTGTTTGGTTGTTTTAGAATAGCTTAATAACTCAGACAGTAAAAACAATCCAGTCATGGCCTTGAAACATACATAAGAAAAAAAATGGCTGAATCTGGAAGCTGTGTTGCTCTGATGAAAGGATAAGAAAACAGATATGGAAAAAGCAGCCTTCATGGTTATTACATGCTGATAGTGTTGGTTTAGACGTAAAGTAGTAATCATCTCAATATAGTCTAAGCAGAGCACAAACTATGTCTGTTATTGTAAGGAAGGATACATTAGAAGACATAAAGTACTACCACAATAGGATCTGCTTAAGCAATATTACAGTTAGGCAGAAGTTCCAATAGTAACAAGATTTTGCATCACAAAATCTTTGGTTTTTACTTTGAATTATAATTTTTCCAACATGACTTAACTGCACATTTTTTTTTTCTTTCAGAACCTTGCTAAATCCTGGCAACCACAGGGAAAGTACATTTGTATATATGATACTTACCACAGCTGTGGGCCTTTGAGAAGAAGTCAGTGTAGAAGTAAATCATAAAATTAGTGTTTACCTACCGTATAGGCTCTTGTATGAGCAGAGTTTTCATAATCCTGCTCTTATCCCTGTGAAGGCATATGCTAGATTCAGGACCACCATTCATGGAACCTTAGTTGGTGTTTGCAGCACTGATATACAGCCAGCAATGGCCTTCTGTCCTTGGGGCCTCATGTAGCTTTCATATGGATGTGTGTTTGTTGTTAGCTATTCTTAGCATATAAGGACATGTTACTGTAATTATTCAAAAATATAACTATTTAATAATGAATAAACCTATTATAATAAAACAAGACACAATATTCTTAGGGATGGAGGGAGGGCAGCTTTACTGTTAAAGTGATCTCTACTCAAAGATACTCTATCTGTTATGCAAAGTGCCTTACATACAACTGTAGTATCTTCTATAGTAAGAATCCAAATGGAGAGATGATATATCAGCAAGCAAGGGAAAATAGTATTGCTGGAACTGAATTCATCCTCAAGTCTTGGTGAGTACCTTCACAAGGTGGACTTTGTTTTTCACAAAATCTCATCAAGACAACACTGATATATAGTCTGTATTTTATATAGTGTACATCATTTGCAGAAGTAGGTTAAAAATAAAAAAGATAGCTGGGTGTACAAGACCTAGGATAAAAAAAAGCTCAATCCTGGTAGGCACACTGGTGCCAGGACTGGAAAAAATGACAGGGTAGCAAACTGGTTCACTGATAGAATCCAGCTAGTCAAAATAGGAGAAGCCACCTCAAGTAGTAGACCTGTAACAAGCGGTGTACCCCACGGATTGGTCATGGGGCCTCTGCTTTTTGAGATATACTTTTTGGAGATGCAGGCCAAACCTAGTGGCTATGGCCAACCAGTTGACTGTATGCTGGGTGCTGTCATCAATTCCCCTAGTGACGTGGACATCCTCCAAGAGGGTCTCACCCAAACAAATGACTGGTGCCAGAAACATGGCTTCAAACTGAATGCCAAAAAATGCATCATCATCATCCCTTTTGGGGAAAATGATGTCCTCACAAATTATCACATTGATAATAATGTACTAAGCATGCAATCAGTCGTGACGGACTTGGGCACCCAGGTTGATAGCAAACTGACTTTTGACCACCATCTTGCCTCCGCTGTACAGAACGTTTTCTACATGGCCCACCTCATAAGTAAAGGTATCTCATCTAGGGACAAGGTCGTCATAACATCCCTGTATTCTTCCCTTATAAGACCCATTATTGAGCACAATGCCCCTTTTGGCATGTACCGCATAAAGCACATGCAGCAGCTGGACAGACCACAGAGGTTCCTCACCCGGAGAATCCAGAGCCTCAAACATCTAACCTACGCAGATAGGCTAAAAGCCCTGTCCCTCTACTCAGTCTCCTACAGACTCATCAGAGGTGACCTCTGTCTGGCATGCAAAGCAATCTCAGACCCTGCCCTGATGGGACTGCTGCATATCCGCAAGTCAAGCTCCATCAGAGTAACCCACACGCGCAACCTCAACCTGGTCTGTGACATCAATAGGACATGCTGGAGGGACAGATTTGTGACCCAGAGACTCTGCCTTTTGTGGAATAGATTCCCCCTCCACATAAAGCAGAATACCTCATTAAACCTTTTTAAGCTCAACCTGGATAACTGGATGGGGAACAGAAAATACACCCCTGGGATTCCACCTGTGTCCCTGCTGGACAGTGCCATAGGGTGCTGACTTGTTGGAACATGGGCTAAATTCTTGGCTAGGCTTGTAAGGGCCTCAAGACCAATAGCCTAGTAACTTCCTATGATCCTATGATCCTATGACAGTTTAGAATCCTCAGGACATGCAAACATTCCTATAATGGGGTTAGGCAAGACCCAGGGGGTGGATGCCCCCCCGGTGTAGAAGGAAGTAGTAGTCCACAAAAATCACAAAAAACTGATAGGCCAAAAAAGAGCCATAAAGATGAGAGAGTGTACTATTGAGGATAAGAAATAAATTATGTATTGTTACTATTATATAAGAAGCCCAGAATTTCCAGACAGAAAATATACAAAAAGATTAAAGATAGAAATTAGAGGAAAGAAAAATTGTCAGAAGCTTCAAATAAAAGATTGTATTCATTAATGCAAGAGATTTATGAAAAACATTATATAGACCAAGAAACCTTGGGCTGTTTAGAAAAACACGCGACAAAGGATGTGCAAAAATATAAAGAACAAAATCTAGAGACTTTTGAATGGTATAAAAAAGAAATAGGGACATGGGAAAGAATGACAGATCTGATATAGTGCAATATTTATGCAAAGGAGAAAGCCAATTTAATCAGTACAAAAAAAAAGGCAGCCCCAAAGATATTTGAAGAGAAATACAGGCAAAGGGATCCAGATATGGAAAATTTCACAATACAAAAAATAAGAAGGAACACAGAACAGAAGTTTAGTAAAATAGAAGTTAAAAAAAAAGAAGTTGAAGTTATGTAATGCTTGCAGAGTGAAGGATTTAGTGTAGAAAGTCTAATACAGATTATATCACAGCATGATGGATTGATGAGTCCCCCATTAAGAGAAACTGGAGGAGCAG